>NC_136487.1:53107877-53437877 GCF_053919585.1 Euprymna scolopes
GGAAAAGCATTAAAAAGACAATCTTCTGAATTTTCTCATTGGTAGCTTGTGTCACTGAATACTGTCGCCAACTACGTCCGCCAGAAATATGTTCATTTTACTTTTGTTGTTGTGAGAAAAGTGTGTGGGCGTAGTGGAAATTGTGCCGTTGCTGGGAGAATTTATTTTTGTGCAAAATGCGCAGGGAAATTGAAATGAATTAAGGTTCATTTATTTGCCCGCGAGTTTGTGTGTGTGCGTGTGTGCGTGCGTGCGTGCGTGTGTGTGTGTGTGTATGTGTGTGTGACTGCACAATGGCAATCACCATGAAGAACAATAAACAAGAGTTACCTATTCACAAAATACTGACACTAAACAAGAAATTGTACATATTAACATTCATTCAAAGAACGGAAAACTTAATAAAAAGAATGGATGAAGAAGTATGAAACGAACATGGACTTAATCACTATAACTGCACCGAAAATATATCTTGAAATGATTCTGATTAAACACAATTACACATTTATAATTAAACTATCAGGTCGCCCAAGATTGCTCGGTCGTAAAATAGGCTTTAATATGATATTTTTATTTATGCAGAGTTCAATCTATTAATATACAGCCAATTATCTATTGCGTTTATGGTGAAAAGATAAACTCCTTGGTTTTGGAAATTTTACTAGTAATATTTTACTTTTTACCTCACTACACCACGTGGTCAAGAATTGTGGATAGAAACGCAAAGAGATCTTGGACATTATTGGCTTTTGAAGTGTTCTATTAAGCGTAGTATCCTCTGCATATATATGTCGACATATGAACTTAGTATGTAATTTGGGACAAATTGATGGAGATAATGAATAGAGTTGCGCTTAAGATGAATCCATGAGGCACGTCATTTTGCGCATTAGTAGAATTACTTTTTAAGTTGACTTACGCAAAGTTATATTTTTAAGTCTCACCCTTAACAACTATTTTTCCGTTTAAATATCAATTAAAATTTGTTCAAAATAACCTATATAACAGGTTTCAAGTTTGTAAACACAAACTTGACAGAGGAGTTTGGTAGAGACCATTTCTCATACACACATACAAACAGACAGATTACGTCACTTATATATATATATATATATATATTTTTTTTTTTTTTGGAAAAAAGGATTCCAGCAGAGTGCTTTATTATAAGAAAAAAATCCAAAAATAAAGGCGGAATATTTATATTTGTTTAAATTATTACTATGGTCATCTATCTATCTATCTATCTATCATCGTATTAACCATCGTAATAATTTAAACAAATATAATTTTTATTAAATACATTTGCAACACTAATACAATGCTCATTAACATCCATAACAAGACGCTTTATGAAATGAAGAACTAATAAAAGGAAACAATATTAAAAATACACACATTACCTAAAAACGAATAAAACTTTATTAATTATAGACAGATGTAATATTAGATAGAAAGTAAACAAATAAAACATGAAAACATTAAGAGTTTTTATTTTATTATTATATCAACAACAACTTGAGTAATCCAACTATACCCAAAATATGGTGAATGATTGTCACACTTTTATCTGAAACAATTAACGGATCAAAATGATCTTGAAAAAATGCAGATATAACACGTATATCTGACCATTATCATAACGGTTTAAATAAAGACGATTGATTTTATATATTTCATTCCCACGCCAGGAAGATTAGACACATGGTCGGATAATTTGTATTAAAAAAAAAACCAGCACCATAATAAAAGCGTACTCTGATCAAATAAACATTGCCTAAGGGTGTTGAAGTTCTCCAGGAGGGGCGTCTCAGGTGATTAGTAATAAACTACACACTTTTCAAAAGACAAGAAGAAAAAACCCGGACAGGTAGATTAAAAACACATTTTCTTGCTATTTTCATTAAAATCATTTCGAGCAATGCATAAATACATGTATCATGAGGCGCATAATAAAAATTACAATTTCAAGATAAAAAAAAAGTTATCAAGGTATACTTGTTAGCTTAATATAAACTATTTTTTCTCTCTGGCAGAAAAAAAAACGCTTATAAAATGTGAATAATAAAGGAATTGCACGGGATCATTATTCAGACCGACAGTAATCAAGGCTAGACCAGCATAGCACACTCATTTTGTCGGCTTCATTTATGTATGAATAGAAACGAGGGAAGGCGGTAGAATAAATAAATGATGATAGATAATGTCATTACGTAAAGTTCAAAACCAAAACTAAAAAAAATATCCTAAATGTTTACGTAGTAGAAAATAGTATAAGAAATACTTTAATTAGTGTAGGAAACCGCTTATAAAATGTGAATAATAAAGGAATTGCACAGGATCGAGTCCTAATAACACTCCATTATATATTTACAAATCAACCCCAATCCATCGGCTGTCAATAATGTATAACAAAACGAATATGTGTATACACCAAATTCTATGATCTGCATGAAACATTCTTTTTCTACCAGATTTAAACATTATAATTCTTAGGCACAATGCCGCTTTTATCTTTGCCCTTTAATGTTCATTCAACAACGGAGTTACTCTCATAAAGCAGAACCCTGCGAAAATTTACAAGACCCTTAATCTTAACACATTTGATTTCATTCATTTTTATGATAAATTCACATGGTTTACTTCCTAATCTTTTCAAACAAAGCTGATATTGG
The DNA here is from genome assembly GCF_053919585.1 of Euprymna scolopes. NCBI lineage: Eukaryota > Metazoa > Mollusca > Cephalopoda > Sepiida > Sepiolidae > Euprymna > Euprymna scolopes. The sequence continues at coordinate 53,110,550 of NC_136487.1, forward strand.
AGGGAGGTTTTGTCACGATGTTTTTTTTTATATTATAAGCTTTCTAGAGTAATTGATCACTAAACACCTGTACTTAATATAGTTGGGCATCCCACGGCCTTTCCTAATCTCTTTCTGACAACTTGCCGAAAATTACGTACGTGTAGCTCATTACCATCTAAAACATTTCATTAAAACATTCACAGCATCTTCTTATTCTGCCCCAAAACACTGATGAATTTGTTATAAAAAACGCCAAAAGGTACTCTAATAAATAAGTGAAGTATGAAGCTTAGCTCGTGTAAGTTTTAGTGAATAACAAATTCAAAGTCTTTAACATAGCTATGATAAATAGAATATAAGTAATATGCTATGCTTCTAATAAAGTAAATATTTTCGCATCAAACGGCAAACAATTCTATCTTTTATGATTATATATATAGAAAATTTTCACTTTTTAATAGCACCAGGAGAGTGTAAAATGCATGTATTCCTGCATGAAAGATATTAATGCGTACATTGCGACTCACACGTGCGTTTCTCAACGATTATAAGATGAGATAAATGAGAAGGAAACTTTCAACTGTAAAACAAAATACGTATCGGATTTTGCTATTTTTTTGATAAATAATCATAATCAAATTCGTCAATAGCTACATGGAGAAAATTATATTTAAAGGAAAACATGAAAGAAACTACATATATGTTTATAATGTACTGGCATTATGATATATGTACAATAGTGAGATAGTCTTAGATGTTTACTACGTTCATACCTAAGAGATACTCTTTCTGTTTACAAAAGAGTGTGTATTTAAATGAACGTAAATTGTCTCCAAGATCTTAAAATTATGCTTTGTAGTGAGTGCTCCAGAATGACAACCGAATCAACAAAAAATTCGTTATGCATTACATTTATTTTTAGTAAAACGACTATTACAGAAGACCCACAATTTTCCAGAGCTGTATTATTGGACTCTACTATCCCACCTCACCATCTTTCTCTTCGTGTAATCAGCACTGCCACTACATTATTCTCCACTAATTACATTAGTATTATGGTCAATTCGATGAGGGTAGAACGTCTTTACAAGCAAACTCCATTAATATATATATATATATATATATATATATATATATATATATATATATATATATATATGATAGCAAAGGGACACAACGTTGCCCGGGGGTTTATAAGTATCACCGGATGCTTTACCAGTCCATATTTTATTGTCATCGAAATTGATGAAATCGCATGGTTTTTAAGGAAATCGATTGATTGCTATTTATATTTTGGGATCGATCACTGTACACCGATATAATGTGCCACATCATTATTCGCACTGACTTTGTCCACAATACTTACTGGTCATTTTATAAAATTAGTTTACATACATTTGTTAGAATCAAATTTAAAAATTCAAAACTAAAATATATTTAAATTGTACTCTAAACTGAAACATTTATTTCGAACGCTCTACTGCCATATCAAAGAACATAATGTATATTTTATATGCCTGGCCCTTCTACTTGTATGGTTCTAATGGCTTTCTTTAACATCTAATTGCAAATATCAAATATAATTGTTTAATTTCGCTCTAAACAGAGACATTCATTTCGAACGCGCTCCTGTCATATAAAGAACCTACTGTTGATTTTATAGGTCGGGCACATTATCAAATGCACTTGTGATGTTACACTGTGTACAATTCGTAACTCTAGTCAAAATCTGACCGTTCAATCTTTAATGTTACTTTTTTTAATTATCAATGTTCGACTATAATTATCGGAGGTATTCCAGTAAAAAAGAAAACTACCTAAAAACATCCCCAGACACATGAGGTTCATTTGTGTTAAATTTCAAAAAATCGGTAAGGTTACGCTTTTTTCCTACTTGGTTAAGCGATAAATTCAGTAACAAAAGAAACATATACAAATCTTTTCTGTAAGCAATTCTTGTTACATTTTTCGTTTTATTCGCTGTCTGATTTTTATACTTATCACATGTTAATTTTAAAATTTTATTTTTCTATAATCGAGACGGATTAGGATCCAGACGGAGAAACAACTTTAAAAAAATACATATGAGTCAGTATTCGCACGTTAGTTGTTGTTCCACTATTTATTTTCTGATTCTTATAGAATTACGTGTTTGAAAAACTAATTAAAGTATTGATAAAATAAAACTCTGACAACTCTGACAATAATTATTATCAATACCAATAATATAAAAACATGATTGTGATTTGCACAGACATGGTTCTTCAATCGTTCTGCATTTGTACGTAAACCCGATCAGTAACAAGAACAATTCTTTTCTATATATACATATATATATATATATATATATATATATATATATATATATACACGGTGTCCATAAAGTCCGTGTGCAATTTTAAAATGAATTCTTCCAAAATTAAATCCTTTTGACATGTTATTTCTATTCCAATCACAAATAAAATTATAAATATTTTAAGGCGCGCACGGGCTTTATGTACACCCTGTATGTGTGTTTGGGATATTCAAAGGTAGAAACTAATGAACTCAAATAGGTTGTTAGATAATGCTTGATAACAAGAGCAAACTACACTTATTATCATTTATTATTACTGCAGCGACCAAAATGTAATTGTTTAATTTTGAATATATATATATATATATATATATATATATATATATATATATATATATATATATATATATATATGTGTGTATATATATATATATATATATATATATATAAAATTTGTCTTTATAGAAGCAGTATTTTGTTGCTACACAGTCATAAACATGTTTCGGTTTACTAGTATTTATTAACTAGAGCCCTCTTCAGGCAACAATCCTGATTTTCGAAAGCGGATTTCTAAATGAAATCAAATGTAAATTGTAAAGTAAATGTAACTTGCTCTACTTCTGTATTATGCACTCTTGTATTAACCTCGTTATATTTCACTGGTTACCGTACTTTTGACAAATAGCAGCCTCAAATTATATATATATATATGTATATATATATAAAATTTTACAAAGTAAGGTATAAAACTTTAATTTTAATTGAATCCATAAATTATCTTGGATTTATTTTTTGTAATGTACATTCTGTTTCACTTTTTTTAAAAAATCAATGAAAATTTTATATCTATATCATTAATTGCTAGATGAAAGATAATATTTTTAAATTGCAACAAAATGTACATTACATAAAAACAAATTCAAGGTAATTTTTTGATTCAATTTAAATTACATTTTTATAACTTACTTTGTTAAATTTTTAAAAGTGCCCTTTGAAGATAAATAACTTTCAAATTGACTCTTGTACCTTTATTTTTAAAGCTTATAGTTAATACATTTTGTTTAACAATTTTCCTGTCTTGGATGAAATGCTTTCCTAAGGTGTATCTTATCTTTTTAAGATTATATTTTTAAACTCCCATTTTCTCTATTTCAGTTTGTATTTCTCCTCACACCACCACTCATTTTTGCAACCCCCTCTTTGTATTATTACAGGTATGACTATTCTCTCTGTTTCAATTTTTGTTTCTCCTCAAACAATCACACCACAACTCGTTTTTGCAACTCCCTCTTTGTAATACAGGTCTAGATAATAAGAAAATCTGATTTTTCTTTACACAAAACTTTAAAATGACATTTTAGATTAATTTTTTTAAAACTTCTTTCAGAATAGAAAGTCTTTAACATTGAATAAGGAACATATGTCATATAGGTTTCATTAACAAATATTCAGTACATAACGAGAAAAATAGAGATGAAAATTTCAAAAGGACTATATAAATGGTTACGGTCAATAGTAGTCCTTGCCTGCGAAAGTCTTTGTTATTGTTATTCTATCATTATTATTATTTTTAAAAATATTTTCTGTTCTGCTTATCGCGCGAAGACTAATTGTGTCGTAATTCCTCGAAGAAATATCGAAAATTTATAATCGGAAAATTCGGTTGAAAATGGAACAAAATGTAACAACTTTTATACAACATAACATCGCACGTTCATTATAGAAGTTTTATCACCGTACAAGCCAAAAAATCCGACATATAAAATCAACAGTATATTCTTTGATAAACAGAGGTGCGTTCGAAATGAATGCTTCTATTTAGAGTACAATTAAACAATGATACTTAACTTTTGTATTTTTAACTTCAATTCAAGCCATTATAAAAAAAAAAACAATTTCATAAAATCGATAGTACGTTCCATACAGTGCAATGTAGACTACAATATATTTTGGACTAAGTGGAGGCATGTGACGCTTCCCCCGATTTAGAAATGATCATTCATTTTATTATTGTTGATCTTGAATTCTTGTAACAGTTATAGTAATGTTATAATGTGTTTAAGATTACTCTTTTCCTCTCTATATATTCCTCATATATAAGTGTTTTTTTCCTGTGCGAGGGATGCTTATGCAACTGCGCTAGTAAAGTAAAAAAAAAAAACAAATTGCTTTTCCGTTAAAATCTTTTACTCATGTCCCTTTTAGCTTTTCCCCGTCGATACTATCCTTGAAAGCAACTGAAGAACTACACTTAAAAAACGTAAGGTCACAAAGAACGCTGTGACAACATTAGTTGCGGAAGGGACAGCTAACGCGATTGGAACTCGTTTCTACGACAAAATCGATTCCGGGCAACCGACATATCTTCATTCATTTCAGCTGTGTTTCTATGCGCCCGCACTGGGTATTTGCCCTTTTCCATTAACTCTGATCCAGTATTGGTAATCCCTGGATCTCTGGAAATTACTGATCAGCAAAACAAAGTAATCCGCGCTAATGGATATTTTGGCACAGCTCTGACAAACAAGCGCATGGCTACATTACTGTAACACGCCGGTTACCGTTTGCTCACTGGAGTTAAACAATATAACCTGGTCAGTAGTTTAAGGGAATCACCATATGAAAATACCAACGGTATACCTGTAGGTTGTACCAGATCGGGCCATTGATTTGGATTCGTTATACATTCAAGTCGAGGTTCCTATCTTTACACTCAGTCCGGCTGAAACTGGGGTATTTCGGTGGTCTTCTATCTATCGAGTTGAGGCATACATCAGCATGTGTATTTTGTCGAGCTCAGAAATCCTTCTGTAGAACTTTAAAATCTCCATGACATTTCGAGTGGACCCATTTATTTAATCCACGCCGGGAGAATGATCTCATTCCGTCAGCCATGGCCGTGTAGAATTTCAAAGCAATTTCTAATTGTATATTGAGGTTTTCCCCCAATAAGGACTGAACCTTTAACTTTAAAAAAAAAATTTAACTTACAACTCAATTTTATCAATTACTTTACCTACGACGCGATGGATTCTTGCCTGTCATAACTGACGGAACGACAGCATGCTATCTTAAACTGAATAAAGATTCCCGAGTTCTAATTCGATGACTTAAGTAACATTGAAAAGAGTAAAACTAGACTAATACTTAAAAAAAATGAGGGAAAGACTAGAACAATAGCGAGAGAGAAAGACGAAGGTCGAAGAAAAATGTGAAAAAAAGAGAAAAAAGAAAGCAACCAAGTGCGAGAGGAAAAATAGAAAAAAAAACATAGTAAGTTGTCACAAAAACTGCAAACAATTCGAAATTCCAAATAGTTTCACACATATTTGAAAAATCCAAACGTTTTGGAATATTTATTACGCGTATAAAAAAAAGACGGCATAAGAACATTGATGCTCCGGTTTATTGTTAGATCATCGAAGTTAAGCAACGTTGAGCCTGGTCAGTACTAAAATGAGTGACCATTTGGGAATTCCAGGTGCTGTATGTGTTCTCTGCTTGCCTCGGCATTGCTTTTAGTCGTCCTGGACCTCTTCTTGCCATTGGACTCAAGCAGTGCTCATTCAGGAGTGGAGTGGTGTAGATAGGGATTGCGCAACCCTTTCTTCATAATTATCTGTGCAGCTAAACATACGGGGGTTATCCATTCTCTTTCGAGACTGAATGGAGGCTTCCACATCTCCACACTTGACAGTCTGGCATATTTGCTATTTCAAACTTAAGTACGATGCATAAATGCAATCATATTTAAACGTAGATCTCATCAAGCTATTGCCATACGTTTCATTTATGATTTTTTATATACATATTATTGTGAATGCGTATATGAATTATCTGCCTACATTCTGTCGATATTTGTCTGGGATTTAATTTTTGCTGTTTTGTTTTTAATACCGTAATATTCACGAAAATTAATAATTTTTTTCTATCTATTCTTCCATTTCGTCACTATACGTTTGTAAAAACAACTAGCTATTTTGTTTTAAAGGATATTTAGTAATTTTTTCTCTTTTTAATCGTAACCGCCAATGTTTTCTCTTGACAATGTACCGCTTTAAAGACGTCTGGATCTTTATTTTACATTTTTTTTTATAATCGCTAATTCATAAATTTACTCTTAATCTATATTAGTGGGTAATTGTTACGGCTTTACCTTATAATGTGCTGCAAAAAAATATATACCTTTTTCTCTTACCTTCCCTCTCTGTTCTGCTCTAAGCAAGTATGTCGACCTATTCCACAAATCCTAAATCTCAATCATGAAAGGTTTTCAGAAAAAATACTCGATCAAACCCAGATCTCCAACTTCCAACGCAGACCCCAACTACCATGTCTCCTTCTCCAACATCAGGGGTCTAAGTTCCAACAATCCAAACTCTATTACAGGAAACTAAGCCAGACCTATTATTTCTAAGCGAAGCTGGCATTAGACCGACTTCTTCCCTAGATGAGTTTATAATTAAAGGATCATCTAAATTAACCTCTAAATCTGACCCCGAAAATCGCCATGGGCATGAAGTATGTGCCTACATTAAAGACGCGGCAGGGACATTTCTAGCGAAGAAACTAATTTACCTTACATGTGCTTCCGGGTTGCACTTGCTCATACTACTGCGTTTATATTTGCACTCTATCGACTCCACAACATTGGAATTACTATCTTCAATAGCATAACTTATAAAATTGACCATGTCTTATTTGAGTACCCCTCAGCTAACATCCACGTCTGTGAGGACTTCAATGTTCACAATGTGGAATGGTTAACCCCCTCTAATAAAACCGATGATGAGGGGAGGTTCTGCCACGATTTCTCCATTGCTTACGACCTCACTCAGATTGTCCAAGAAGCCACCCGACACTGACGGCCAATATGAAAGTCTCCTAGACCTCTTTCTCACAACCTGCCCTAAGCTGTACTCATCTTCCGTTCAATCCCCAGTGGGATCTTCCGACCACTCTGTTGTATCAGTCAAGATAAAAACAAAATGCAATAGGTCCTCACACATACCTCTACATGCTACAGTGTATCGATATTCTATAGCTGACTGGTATAGCTCCCGTATATTTATATCAGACCTACCTCTACACCCCATGTTTAAAAAGAATGTGTCCACTATAGTATCAGACCTGACAGAATGGCTATGTGTAGGCATATACAGTTTCATACCCTCGAAAAAGTTCCAACAAAAACCTAACAGCCAGCCGTGGTTCTCCCCAGAATGTGCTGCTGCCATTGTGCACAGAAATAACTTTTTCCACTTCTTATAACGTAATAGATGCAACGAGACTAAAGCCGCCTTCAGGAATGTCAGCAACCACTGTAAAAAAGTAATAAATAAGGCAAGAGAGTTATATGCTCAGTCTGTAAAGTTTAAGGTAGCTGAGCAGCGGCTTGGTTCCCATCAGTTCTGGCAAATAGCAAACAGAATCTTCATCGAAAGTGTGATCTCTATCCCAACTATCATCAATGGACCTGAGTTAATATCGTCAACATCAGACAAAGCCGATCTCTTTACCAAGAACTTTGCAGCTAATTCTACCCTTTACGACCAAGGACGCCAACACCCAGTATTCCATTGTATATCAGAAAACATGCCAAGTGACATACAAATATCTGTACGCGACGTTGCCAAGCTAATCTACAACCTGGATTCCAGTAAAGCAACTGGTCCTGACGGCATTCTAGTTATAGTGCTCGAAATGTTTCAATCAAGTTGTTTAAGTGTTGTTTTAAGGAGAAATGCTTCCCAAAACCTTGGAAAATCTCATCAGTATGCCCTTATATTTAATAACTTCATTGTCCTTTTAACTTTAATGATCACCCATCTCCCGCTCAGTACAGACCAATAAGTCTCCTATGCATCATGAGTAAGCTGCTGGAATCTGTGCTAAATAAGGAAGTAGTCAACCATCTCAGCAAAAATAACCTTATTAGTGACATGCAATATGGTTTCCGTTCTGCTGGTTCTACAGCAGACGTGCTTACAGTTATATCTCATAGGATTGGTGAATTCCTCGATGGAGGCTTCCTTCCTAGGACCATTGCTCTTGACGTATCAAAGGCCTTCTATAAGATATGGCATAAAAGCCTACTTCACAAGATTTCCAGTCATGGTATAGCTGGAAATGTCTTCTCAATTATAAAATCATTTCTCTCTGATAGGTTCTTAAGAGTAGTTGGTGATGGGCAGAAATCAGAGGCTCTCAGTAATAATGCATGAGCCCCTCAGGGGTCCATCCTGGGTCAAACTCTCTTCCTGATCTACATCAATGATCTTCCATACCACATTCTTAGTTCATTCGTAGGCATTTATGCTGACGACACTACCATTTATGGAAGCACTTCGAAGACCGTAAACGACCAAGTTCTCTCTGACTCTCTCTCTCTCTCTCTCTCTCTCTCCTCTCATCTTGACCACGTGGTACAATAGGGGAAGAAGTGGCTTACTACTTTTAATGCATCTAAAACCAAGCTTTTATCCTTACACCATAAACGATCTGCTACCCAGATGCCATCAATCGAAATGAATGGCTCTCGTCTTGGGGAGGCTTCGTGTTTTGACAACCTTCTGGGCTTGATCTTTACTCCCGATCTGAAATGGAGCACGTATATCAAATCAATTGCCAAAGTCGCTGGAAAGATGGCGGTATCCTTCTACTGCTCCATTAGATATATCACTCCTGATGCAATTCTCTACCTATATAAAAGCCAGGTTCGGCCAACGATGGAGTACTGTTGCCATATGTGGGCAGGAGCTGCTAGAAGCAGCTTTTCCTGTCTTGACAGATTTCAAAATAAAAAATAGACTTCGTAGCTTGGTAGGGGATTCCCTTTTCTCTTCTCTGTAACCCCTTTGCCACACAAGAGACGTGGCGAGCCTGTCTCTGCTTTATCGTTATTTTCATGGCAGGTGCTCATCTGAACTTCGATATCTGGTCCCCCCTCGCCAGACTTTCACGAAAAACACTCGTCTTTCTAGAACCACTATCAACAATTACCCACACTCTTTATCCGTGCCTACACCTAAACGTACATTCCATGAACAGGGCTTCTTTCTTAGAACTGCTCGCCTGTGGAACTCTATTCCGTTTGCCTGCTTTCCATCTGACTTCAATCTGATTGTCTTCAAGTCCAATGTGAACAAGTTCTTATTGAAACGTCCCCCTAAGTAATCCAATTTACAAAATTCGCACTAATATTTACTATGCTAAAATCACAATGACTTATGTATACCTATGAGCCCTTATCCTCGAGTTGTCTCTGGGCCTTGATAAACGGTGACCATATGTAAAAAAATCGTTTTTATTAACAAATGTTCTCTTTCCTCTTAAACAATTATTTGTTTCCCAACTCGGCATTAAAAAAAAAAATCACCCCAAACAAGGCACATTGCCACTGTGGTGTAGGGGGCTACTATTAGGGGCAGCAACTACTGGGGCACTATGTTGGGATTTGAGCAGCAAGATTTCGGTTCACGTTACACTTGAACTTCTGCATGTCAGTACAGTTAGGGAAGCAGGGACCTGGAATGGAATTCCAGAGTCTAGCGGTTCTAGGGAAGAAACTACTGGAGTAGAAAGATCTTTTACATATAGGTATCTCTACTGTGTGGGGGGTGGGATTTAGCTGCCTGTCGGGTTTGTCGAGGGTGTCTACGTCGTGAGGGCACAAGTGTCTGCAGTTCGTCAGAGCATTTCCCATTAAAATACTCGTAGAACAGGCAGAGGGATGCAACGTTTCGTCGATAGGACAGAGGCTGAAGATTAGACGCCAGTTCAGGGCCTATCAGATTGGCGACTCTCTTTTGAACCTTGTCTAGGTGCGAGAGACTAGCAGCAGATGCACCAGCCCAAATGTGACAACAATACTCCATACATGGGAGAATGGTGCCCTTATAGAAGTACAGGATACCTTCTTCGCAGCGGCCCTGGCAATGTTTTCAATATAATTGTTGCAACTCATGTTTCCTGTGAACGTTAGGCCAACCAGTTTGAAAGATGTACTCTGAGAGAGGGAGTCACTGGCCATTGCTATTGGTGGCAGAGAAGGTTTCTTGTAATTATTGAAGGAAACCAGTTTAGTCTTGGCAGCATTGAATGTGACCATCCATTTATGTCCCCATTCCACTACAGATTGGATGTCATCCTCTAGTGTTTTCGCCATTTCTTTAGTTATGTATTCATTTGTTTTCCTGTCATGCCTGTTATAGAGTGTGGTATCATCAGCATATATACCCATCTCAGAAGCAGTTTTGTCGGGGAGGTCATTAATAAATATTAGGAACAATAGAGGCCCAAGGATAGACCCCTGAGGCACTCCCGCATTTATATCACACTGTTTAGATGTACGACCGTCGAGGACAACCTGAATTTTTCTCTTATCTAAGAAGGATTTAATTTTGTTAAGTATTCTACCAGTGATATCGTATGATTTAATTTTCCTGGGGAGACCCTCATGCCATACACTGTCAAATGTCTTATATATATATATATATATATATATATATATATATATATATAGAGAGAGAGAGAGAGAGAGAGAGAGAGAGAGAGAGAGACAGAGACAGAGACAGAGACAGAGAGACAGAGGGAGAGAGAGAGAGAGAGAGAGAGAGAGAGAGAGAGCTACCGCTCTGCCCTCCACCGATTTGTCCAGTGAATGGTATATACGTTCAGAGATTACAGTGAGGATGTCTGCTGTGGAACGGGTTTGTCTAAATCCATATTGTTTGTCAGTCAGGAGTTTAGCATCTGTAAGATGCCGAACTAGAGCATGGTTAATTATGGTCTCAAATATTTTGGCGAAAAGTAGGAGGAGGCTAATGGGGCGATAATTTGATGGGTCAGTTCTTTCGCCAGAATTCTTGAATACTGGTACCACAGAAGCAGTTTTCCAACATCCCGGAAAGCATGATTCATTAAGGCATTTGTTGTAGAGTTTGAAGAGAACTGGAGCTACTTCGGCTGATAACTTTTTTAATAGCACAGCATGAATCTGGATATCTTGTTTAAAGTCAATATATATATATATATATATATATATATATATATACATATATATATATATGTGTGTATGTGTGTGTGTATATATATATATAGAGAGAGATACTAGACTACTCGTGACCCGTAGGGTCAGTATGTTATATAAACTAGTGGATTAATGTAAGAGCGTGACACTTGTGATGTAAAGAAAATAGTTTTTTATGACATAACAGAAACATTTCTCTGAAAGTATATTAAAACGAAAAAAGAATACAGATAGATTTCTATGAGTCGTCCTGTATATAATTGTTTATTTTTGAAAAACAAATTACAGTCATTGAATTATAAGTGGTTTTCTATACTTATATGTACATCTGCACTGAACAGATACCATAATTCTTACACTTAAATTCAAATATTGATATATCTTTTTTAAATGAAATTGTTAGCTGAAAGTACAAAATAGTTAAAAACTCTCGCCCCATGTTAAGAATGGCTTTTTAAATAGAAAATGAAAAAGAATGAAATTTTAAATAGAAAATGGAAATAAAATGTAACTTTTTTTCATTTATTTTTAACAAACATTCATGACCCATTGGGTCAAATATTTAATTTATATGTTAATAATAAGGTCAATAAAACAAATTAAGACAATGCAGAAATGAATAGATAATTTAAACGGGGAAAAACAAAAACAATTACGACGCTGAAAACGTACACACTAAAACAATATCTTTATTGGCGCGTGTATAAATTATTTCTAACGTTATTATAAAAAAAAGATATTTTCGGGGTTTTTGTTTATGTTGGTAGTGTAGAAGAAAATGTATGTACTCATGCTCAACCGGAAACTGTAAACCGGATGCGTGGTTTCAACACCCTTTACAGCGCCATATTAATAAACATGCTGTTTCTAGAAACATGGTCCGACGAAACGAAAGTTGAGTTAATCGACTATGATAATGTTTCTTTTGTTTACAGGAAATCTGGCGAAGCTTTCTTGCGTAAGAATACAATACCAACTAACCAACGGTGAAGCACGGCGGGGGCAGTTTGTTTTTTTGGGGAGACTTTGCTGACATTGGACCGGGGCCACTTGTTAAGGTCACAAGCATCATGAAAAAGGAGGATTATGTAAAAATGCTGAATGAAAACCTGAAGTACTCTGTTAGAGAGCTGTCACTTAGTCGACGTTGGTGCTTCATGAAAGACAATGACTCAAAGCATTTGGCTAATCTGACTAAGAAATGGCTTGAGGACAACAATATCAATATTTTAGAATGCCCATCCCAGAGCCTGGACCTCAATACCATGGAAAATTTGTGGAGGATTTTAAAATTGAGGGTAATGGAGAGGTAGCCTAAGAATCTCGCTGAGTTAGAGGATTATTGTCAGGAGAAATTTACTGCTAAAGAATGCTACAAGTTAACAGAAGACTATAATAAACGACTACAGCAAGTAATTAATTTCTTAAGGATTTTTAAGACAAAATGAATATGATCATGGCTATATATATGATGATTGCAACGTCTTGTCAGACGAGTGCCAGTCCCTCAGACATTTAAAATCCATGAGCCCAAATGCCTAAGGGAGTATCTATACAAAAATGATGTTACAGTCTTAGCTTTGTACGATAGCTAAGTCTCTCTCTCGGTTCAAAATGTTGAGATCCAGCAACAAGCAAGAGCAAGATAGCCAGCAACAAATTAAACGGCAGACCAGCTTAATGCGGGTACTGGTCTTCCACTTTATGGTTTTTTGGATCAGAGATTTGCTTCTCCTAGAAAGGTTGCCTTCACCACGGCTTACGGGAGCCCTCTCCACTCCAATACACATACACACACACACACACACACAAATATACACGGTGCTAGTTGGCCGTTGACTCAGAAAAATAGTTCATTCGACCTTTGGAAGGTCTTGTTTTTAATCCTTCAGGGAGACTAGCCGCCCTCCTCACCAAACAAGTTTGGTGGGGGAACCAGTTTAGTCGCCGGTGACACGACCATGAAGCAGGTAGTACTGGGTTACATGGTACCAGTAGCATATGACATGACCTGACACAAATATATATATACATATATATATATATATATAGAGAGAGAGAGAGTGAGAGAGAGAGAGAAAAAGAAAGAGAGAAAGAAAGAAAGAAAGAGAGAGATTACATAAATTCGTTAATAGGTTATAGGCGACGTAGACACTTATATAACGATTCCACTAGTTAAAAAGTTTAAAGAAAAATCTGATTTTTTAAAAATTCGTGTACATGCTAGTTTGATAGTACTAATGGAGAAACACGATTTAATTTATCGAAACGACGGATCGTATATACAAAGTGTATGTAATTTTCTTTCTTTTTTTACTGTAAATGGGAAACACGTTTCTTTATTATAAATTCTCTTTAATCTATAAACTTAAATGGATTTTTTTCTGGAAGTTGAAAACAAAAATATAAAGTATCAGATAGAACGCAATAACCCCCGCGCGTTTTTCATTTCGGATAACGCAGACCATTTTCCAGTATGTTACGAAATATATGACTGCAGTCGAATACGACAAGACGATTATCAGTAGAGATTTGAAGGAAATGTTTATAAAATTATCTTTTCTCAACATCCTCACGCTATATATAAGTTATATAACTTATTAAAATATATTAACACATATAATCGGTATCGATGAAAAAAAATCACAAACCTTAAATTTTTATAATGTGTGATTTTTATTCCAAACTTCGCCAATCCCACAACAAATATCCTCTAATAATATCAACATTTAACGTTGAACATCAAACTGTAAAGAACGATTACCTGTCGACATTTCTTTATATAAAAAAGAAAACATGATATAAAGCAATACGCATTTTACGAATAGAAGTTTATACATATATGCACGTAACCACATAAGAAAATAGAAAATAAATAGATTTTTAGATCAATTTTACTAAAGTAGAACTAGAAAAATTAAATCTTCAATGGAATTACATGTATAACATAGTAAAAAAATACTCATGCCATTTCTGATCACAGGATGCAGAAAACCAATGTCAGGCACTTTTCCTTAGTTAATTAAGGAAGATGTCCAAAATGGCATCTGCAATTGTAATAGCAAAAATATTAATCCTTAATAATGTGTTTATGTGTCTAATTTGAAATATCTTATTAAACTGGAAATAATATACAAAGGTAAAAATATCAATCGATTGCTGATCTAATGTGTCTAAAATGGAATGATGAAATATGTTCATAAAAAGAGATGAATCACACAGAAGATAAACTGATAATTATTGGATTCCGTATTGATAAGTCATCAAAGTAAAGTGATGGGAGATACCATTCTTGGAGCAGTCAATAAACTGTATCGATCACTTTATTGCAGATTTATAATATGTCAGTATTTCACTAAATATACGTCACAAAAAAAATAAAAACATAAAATGTTATCACAAAACGACTGCATTAAGTTTAGTTATTTTCCTAAATTTTATTCATAGTCATGCGATATTCACGGAATTATAACATTTTATTATTTACCAAGGAGGCTCCGCTGTCTATCGCTTTATTGCATGTCTATTAAAATGTTGCTTTAGGGCAACATACAATGTCTTATCATGAAAACTTTCTTATTATATTTTTTCTGTAAAAGTATAATAAATAAAAGCGCATTCTATATCCTTTTACTGAAATAAATGCATTATTTATCGACATATCCACTATTTTTGAAATAACTTTAAAGAACGTTTTATCCACCGAGGGAATAACTTGCTTGATCTGAAAGGGTCTTATGGCTCTGGCGACATCAACTATTTCCCTTCCTACGACATCCTTTGAAGTAAATTTCTCTCCTTCCTCATAAACCTCTCTTTTCAACATTGACCAAAGATATTCAATGGGGTTTTGGTCTGGAGAACACGGTTGCTTGGTCATGAGGATTCCTTAAACGAAGGTCATAGATTCAAAGAAGGCTACAGCCGCCCTAGCAGAATGAGATGGTGCATTTTCATGCACAAAAATCATCTGAAAGCGACGTCATCTTTTAGCTATGGCGACAAATGATTATCCAAAACGACCGCGTGCGCATAGCCAGTAAACTTTACACCCTCTGTGACTCAGAATGGTTTAATCAACTTATACCCAATTATTCCCGCCCAAAACATGATACCTCCAGTTCCTTGTTTGCATTGAACTCTGTAAGACCTTGGAGTTCCGTTCGGGTTCGAAACATTTGCCCATCTATTCGGGCGGTCAAGAGTAGCAGGGACCTCATCCGTATATAGGACACATTGGAAATCCATTTTCATGTAAACCTATACCCAAGCCATTCGTTTTTGCCTATGTTGTT
This sequence comes from Euprymna scolopes, assembly GCF_053919585.1. Taxonomy (NCBI): domain Eukaryota; kingdom Metazoa; phylum Mollusca; class Cephalopoda; order Sepiida; family Sepiolidae; genus Euprymna; species Euprymna scolopes. Next base: position 53,126,154 of record NC_136487.1, read on the forward strand.
TTCTCAATAGAGGCTTTAAAGTGATTTGATGTTTCTTGCAATCTCATTCAACATATTACATCAGGCTTGCCTAGATCTGGGAGCGATTCACGCTCTTGCCTAAATGGAAGCACTGGTACCGTTCGGGTTTCGATTGACTTCCGAACGAATTTTCCGAATATCACGATCTGAAAGGTTTCTCTTGACACCTTTATACTTTCTGGATTTGTTGCTGGGATTATTCATGAATAAAGCTAAGGTTCTTGAATCCTTTTCAAGCTGCAAGGCTAAATCTTTTATGGCCAATCCATTCTGCGAGTCCGACAACAATCTCTTTATTGCTCGTATTCTGTTTGTTTATTTGTTGCATTGTAAGAGATCTGCAATAAAGTAATGGACAGTATAAATTCCTTGATAATAACTAAAATGCCATAACTTCGTGAATATCAGATTAATTTGAATAAATTTTTAGAAATAACTAACCTTAACGCAGTCCTTTGATGATACATTTTTAATTTTTTGTGACGTAGTGCAATATTGATATTTTACTAATCTGCAATAAAGCGATTGAAACACTTCACATGGTTTATCACATCGTGCATCATTTGGATTATTACAATCAGTGATATCGACACAACGTTTCGATGGATTTTAACCCCCCCCCACCTTATTTAAGTGTAACTTGTCGAACTGAGGAATGTTTCTGTTAAACTAGGAAATCTGCACGGAATTACAAACGGAACCATTTATTTAATCCAAAGGGGTAGCATTCTTTTTTGTTTTTCGTCAGGATTAAAATCTTAAGCAATTCACAATTCTGCACTGATGATTCAACTCTTAACCCCTAGAACAATGTCCCTTACAACTGAATGTTATCGATAATTTTATCTATTAGGCCTATAAAATTTAGTCAGACGATTGTCCGACCATTTTTATTACATTTATTATTTATCATAGCGCTGCATGAAAAACAAACAAACATTTGAACAAGAAATAAAATGCTAATCGATTATTTTTTAGAATTTTATTAAACTCCGATTTAAAACTAAATTATGACGACAGATAATAAGGGAGCGTGTTTTTTGAATTTGTTATTCGATATACTTACTTGCCCGTTAAGACTTTAAAAACAGTCCATGGAGACTCGCTCTTGTCTAGTTGTATAGCCCAAAAGACGAACTCAGCATCTACGGAAACAGAAGAAATCAAACTGCCTTTTTCAGAGCAAACTTTCTACTAACTATTAAATGCGAGACAACGTTCACTTTTAGCTGCTGTTTGCTCCAACGAACACATTCCAGCTTAACATTACAGTTTATGATCTTTTTCTGATTCCAACAATTCCGATCTTCCAGAGGTTCTTGCTTCAGCTCCTGTCCGAAGCGCCTTCCTACTGCTTCAGTTCAAATGCCTGTCAATATCTAGCTCTCTGGTCAAGTGCCTATCAACCCTAAATCTCATCTTGACTCCCAGCTCAAGTTAACATTTATGTCCTTGTTCCAGTGTCTGGCAATGTTCGGACTCTGTTTCAGTTTATGAATTTCCAACTCCCCATCATGCCTCAGGGGCGTCATCCCACAGTCCTGTTGCAGTAACCGAATTCTAGGACTTCAAGTAACGGCACTCCTATTTTTTTTATTTCCAATGGCATCATCCCTGTCATTTCGCCTTGCCCGTTTCCGATGACGTGATCATAATAATATTACCGCGGTTCTTTTTTTACATTGTTAACTTTCGGTACAATATATGACTTAATCATGTTGACAGACCGATTCTCGCCAGATCACTGGCGTTAAGTAACAATGGTCAGTTCCAGAAAGGTGCCCATTTGGGAATGTATGCGGTGCGTTTACCGCGCCGGACGTAGAAATTCCTGGTTGGAGCGTATAACCCACTTAGAGAAATGCAACCACAGTCTTCGTTAAAACATGCATCTAGGAGAAGGAAAACTCTGATGTAAAATCTTAGGTTTACTGTTTACTCTGCTATGTATCAGCCATTGCACCGACTGAGATTAGCAGTTATACAAACATGTTTAGATAGTTGTGCACAAACATTCACTACTTCACTACAAAAATAAAACGTACGTATTGATTTCTGGAAAACGTGTCGTAGGCCTCAAACGTCGAAATTAACGGGAGTATCACACATCTGTTCGGTAAATAAAAAGGCGATCGCGATCGTTTTTAAATTTGGGTTTGCCAACTCTTTTTTGCTGGCGACTTCTTTTCTTTGTAGTAAAGTCAATCATTACCCAAAAATGGTCCCGCAGCGTTATAATACATACTGACACCAATCCCAACAAGTTAATAATAAATCGATAGGAATGAGAAAATAAATAAACGAGTAAAGACAATAACAAAGTCGTTGACTTTCTTTCATTATTTATTTTATCTTTGTTGTCTACCGTTGCTTTCTAACACTTGTGTTTTATTATTTACTTATTTAGTCACTGGTATGGAGGTGATTATTTTGCACTGGCTTCTCGCATCAATCGACGCAGTTTCTTTTTTTTTTTTTATAATATTGCTTTGACTTAAAGCAACGTATCATAGCATTTTAATGCGTAGAAGAACAAATTTATATATATATATATATATATATATATATATATATGAGAGCAAATAGTTAATAAAACACGTTAAAAACACTTTGAAATAGAGTTAAAAACATGTTTGATCTAAAAAGGAAACACTTGATAAGTGGATAGTCCTTAATCCGCGGAGTCTCGAAGAAATACTTTCCTTCTCATCAGAGGGTAGGAATTAGCAAAATGCGGGATCGGATTTTGCATACAAAAGTATTTGATGAAACTGCAAGTAAGTAAAAGATCTTACTTGATAACAAAAAAGTGAAGCAGAGGGAATATGGCGAAGAAAAGGGTGATTTCACCTGAATGGATAGTCTGGTGAAAGGTAAAGTATCCAATGACGATAAAATCCAATGATGTAAATCCAAAAAAGTTAATTAAATTTCTATATGCACAAGTAAAATCAAAGAAAATCGCGTGATTGGAAGATGGTCCAAAATAATCCAAAAGGCCGAAATCCGTGGAATAATTTACAAATATGTACAAGGAAAAGGGGGGGGGGTCCAATAATATTAATAAAATATATGCGTTTAACACGGCTGGCGAGACAAAGTGTAATTTATATATATATATATATATATATATATATATATGTATGTGTGTGTGTGCGCGCGTGTGTGTGTGTGTCCGGCTTCCGTATACTACTACTACTACTACTACTACTAGTACTATTTGTAGTATAAGTACCTCAATTAAATAACTCATTAAAAAGAAATTAGTTTAGACTAATTCTACATGTGTTTAGTGTGGACTATATTATTACAAATAATACATACTGAACACATGTAGAATTCATTCAACCTAGTATCTTTTTTAATAGTATGCCTGCTCGTACTCTCACTAATACTAATACTATCACTACTAGAATTAGGTCAAACTCATCTCATTTTAATGGTTTATTTGAGGCTTGCGTACTGTGTATTGATATTTAAGTCTGATAACTACTATATTTATATGACAATTTGACCCTTTTTTACAAGGCCATAAGCCTACTAGAGGATTAGTGTTAATGAGTGTAAGGTGAGAGCGTAGTAATCATTAATAGTGTAAGTTAAGTAGAATTTGATTAGTTAAGGGGACGTCTCAATAACTAGTTTGCATAAGACTTGAAGTTTACAATATTGTAGCCGGTTGGGAAGCAAGCCAGAGGAACAGTGTTCTACAGATGGTCAGTTGAAAGAATCAAGCTTTGTTCATGGAATATGCGTTTAAATTTAGGCACATATAGAAATTAGGGGAAATTGTTGATAGTGGTTGTTATTATTAGTCGATTTTTATGTGAAAGATTAGCAAGGGGGGAACAATAGATTGATGCTCAGACGAATGCTTGCCATAAAAATAACGATAGAGCAGAGACAGGCGTGCAACGTATTTATTGTAGGAAATAAATTAGAGGCAAGAGAAAAGGGCATTACCTGCTAGGTTCTGTAGCCGGTTTTTAATTCTGTCAAGGCATGATCGGATTGCTGAGCAGCTCCTGCTTAGATGTAACAGTATTCCATTTTAGGACAATTGCCTATATCAACATGGCGTATCTTTTTAATATGTTGACACGGGAGTGGGGCGACTATAAAAAGATTTATCAGATCCATTTGTTTTACTTGGCGTTGTTCGTGATTAAAATTCACTGATTGCAATATTACTTTTGGTACCTGATATATAAACTCTCCTCGGACTATTATCTTTGTAAACATTTTTATCTTATTAATATAATGGTATGAAGAAGGGGTAATTAGAATTTTGCCAGGAACATTTGATTCTACTCCACGTTGTCTGGTATAAAAAAAGGTAAGATTACAGAATGGATTTTGGTAAATGATATATTAACTCTTCTCGGATTGTTGCCTCTATATAGGCTGTATATATTCTAAATATTTTGATATGACGAGGACAGATAATTTAAGCATTTACTGGGGCGATTTGTTATAGCCGGCGTTGTCTAGGACAAAAAGTTGCAATGTAACTATGTTACTATAGTTAATTGATGTATATTAACTCTCTTCGGCGTATTGCTATTTATTTACATGCACTTCTCGTACTACAACATGAAGACTGCTTTGCCATGTGGGCAACGTGGTACTCTGTTTTGTCTCGCCATGCATAAGGGGCGTCTTTTTCTGTCGCTCTCAGCCTACGTGTGTAAAGCGTCTATCTCCTTTTTTTCTAGGCTAATTTTTTTTATTTTTTGGTAATTTTTCCATTCTATCTTCCTCGCTGTAACGCCAACTCAGGCACTGCTCAGCATTTGTATACGTTAGCTGTTGCTGCTTCTTCTGTTGCTGCCATACGCGCATTTTGCTCCGTAACACGCGAGCAATAATATTATATCATTACTGTTATGACGTGGGTAAAGGGAATCCTTCATAACAGTAAGAACACACATGGTAAAATCACACCGATGAGAGACGAAAACAAGGGTTAACGTTTAACAACGTTTATTGATTGTTAACATAACGATAACATAAGAGTATATATCAGATGGGAACATATTTGAAGCAGAATGTCCCTGCTATGAAGGGCGATGTTCGTTCCTCCATTTGTCCCCATCGCAGACCGCCGCCTCTCGTGATTTCTCGTTTTTTTTTTAAATGTGGGAGTTATCTCCCTTAGATTGGATTCTTATTTGTCGTCCGAACAATTACATTTTAATCTTTTTGGACTATTTTCATGTTCAACGTAAGTTCTCGTTATATTATCGTGAATAATGAACTTACTCAGCATAGAGAACGCCATTGTGTGTTGAACGACTCCGCGTACTCTAAGGACAATAGATGTAAGATAGCAGCAGCAAATTTAAGTTGAGGTAATGAGTGACATTCTCAATACACTACAACAAGAGAGAAGCGTAGGTTGTGTGGTGTGAGAAATATTTGGAGAAAAGGACAGAAAAGTGTGGGAGACAGAAAAAAAATTTTAAAAATGCATAGAGATAGACGGATATTAAAATATAATTATATAGATATTAAAATATAATTATAGAGATATTAAAATATACCTATATAGGTATTTAAATATAATTATATAGAGATTTAAATGGAATTATATAGATATTAAAATATAATTATAGAGAGAATAAAATATAATTATATAGATATTAAAATATAATTATATAGATATTAAAATATAATCATACAGATATTAAAATATAATTATATAGATTTTAAAATACAATTATATGGAGACTAACATATAATTATATAGATATCAACATATTATTATATAGATATTAAAATATAATTATACAGCTATTAAAATATAATTATATAGAGATTAAAATATTATTATAAAGATATAAAAATGTAATTATAAAGAGATTAAAATATAATTATATAAATATCAAAATATAATTATATAGATATAAAATATGATTATATAGATATTAAAATATAATTATATTTATATTGATATTAAAATATAATTATATAGATATTAAAATATAATTATATAGAGATTAACATATAATTATATAGATATTAAAATATAATTATATATATATATATATATAAATATAATTTTATAGAAATTAAAATATAATTATATAGATATATAAATATAATTATATAGATATGAAAATATAATTATATAGAGATAAACATATAATTATGTAGATATTAAAAAAATTATATATAGATTAAAATACAATTATATGGAGATTAAAATATTATTATATAGATATAAAAATATAATTACATAGAAATTAAAATATAATTATGTACATATAAACATATAATCATATAGAGACTAAAATATAATCGTATATTTATATATATATATATATATAATTATATATGGACTAAAGTATTATTATACAGATATAAAAATATAATTATATAGAGACTAAAATATAATTGTATAGATATTAAAATATAATTATATAGAGATTAAAATATAATAATGTATATATAAATATCATTATATAGAGACTAAATATAATTATATAGGTATTAAAATATAATTATATAGATAATAAAAATATAATTTTATAGGTATTAAAATATAATTATATAGAGAGTAAAATATAATTATATAGATATTAAAATATAATTATATAGATATATGAATATAATTCTTTAGGGATTAAAAATAATTATATACATATAAAATATAATTTTATAGATATAAAATATGATTATATAGATATAAAATATAATTATATAGATATTAAAATATAATTATATAGATATATGAATATAATACTATAGAGATTAAAATATAATTGTATAGATATAAAATATAATTATATCGATATAAAATATAATTATATAGATATCAATATATAATTATATAGATATTAAACTATAATCATATAGATATTAAAATATAATTATATAGATATGAAAATATAATTCTATAGAAATTAAAATATAATTATATAGAGATTAGAACATAATTATATAGAGACTAAAATATAATTATATATATAATGATGTAGATATAAAACTATGATTATATAGATGCTAAAATATAATTATATAGATATTAAAATAATATCATATAGAGATTAAAATATAAGTATATAGATATTAAAATATGATTATGTAGATATAAAAATATGATTATATAGCTGTTAAAATATAATTATATAGATAGTAAACTATAATTATATAGATGTTAACATATAATTACATAGATATTATAGAAAATTAAAATTGAAATATGTTGCACACGTCATTTAACTGATTCTAGTTAGGTTTGTAAAGCCTATCGCAACACTGAAAAAATAAACATATTAATAAAATTAACATATCTCTAATTTGTATCTTAATAACAGTCTGCAACACTAAATGTTCACTTAATCGCCGTTTTATAAATAAATTGCACGTCACATCATCGCCCGTTAAAGTCAAATACCTCTCAGAAACAAATAAAAATGTCAGTAATCGGCATTTGTTTTATTTATTTATTTATTTATTCAAATAATATTGCGTTACAATTAGGCCAGGATATAGATATTGAAAATACGTGTGAATTCAGTACTTTTATAATAAAGGACAATTTTCATAATAATTATACGAAGCAACGTCACACATGACCATTTACAGAACTTTACAAAGATTTGTATGTTGTGCCTGTAAATTACACAGATACATAGACATACACCACATTTGTATTGTAGGACAAGCCCTTGTACGCTCTAGACGTAAATACCCCCGACAATACTACAAGTAGCAAAACCCCACCCTACACAGTAAAGATTTTCAGATGCAAGAAAGCTTTTTGCTCTAACAGATTTATCTCAAGAACTACTGGACTTTGGAATTCCCTTCCAAGTTCCTGTTTCCCAGACTGTACTGACACGCAGTAATTAAAATTGAAAAACACCTATGAATTCGACACTTTCATATTAAGGCATTCATGTGAGAAATCATCGGATACTAAAATCGATGATCCTCGGCTTTAGTTATTATAACTGTCTTCATTTCGCGAGTTGCCGAGAATTTGAAATGGATTGTCAGGGTCCTGTCTGCACAGTAAAAGTCTTTCCGTTTTAATGGAACTATTGTATATCCTTAGAATATGGTTTAAACAAAAAATGCATATATATATATATATATATATATATATATATATATATATATATATCAGATGGGAAAATAAATGTTCGGCGGTCTTGGCTTAGCTACAAGAACAAGTTGAAAAGTAATCGTTGTGCAGTGAGCATACCATATAGGAGTCTTGAAAACGAAGCGAGTGACCATAAGGAATGGAGATCGCGCTGTTTTGAAGGAATCCGAAAAATTCAATATGTGTTATATAAATTAGTATTGTTGTTGTATTTGTTGTTGTTATTGTTCGTTGTTAAGTCTTATAAAAAGTGAGGCTTATAGTCTTATTAAGAGAGATGTTGCGTTCTGTGTTCGTTTTCTGAAGAGATTCATATATATATATAAAATGTTCATACTTAGAAGTGTAGTGAGGAGGCAGTATTGAGACAGTCTTAGTGTTCACATTATAGATATGAGATGTATAGACATTTTGCATGTGAAGATATTTTAAAACACAGGATATATAAGACATATAATGACAATTTCACTTTACCTTTTGGTAGAATTACAACACAAAGACGACGTTTATAAAAACACATGCCGCGTTTATTTCTTCTTCGACCGGTCGGTGGCTTTCTTAGTCAGGAATTCAAAGTTTTACATTCTATGTTTCAAAGTGATCGTCTCGCTTCCAGACGTTCGACTGCCCATCTCTGGTCTCCAGACTGTCGTCTGTCGTCCTCAGACTCTCTCTCTGCTTAACTCTAAAGTTTCTAACTATATCGAGAACTTCCCATTTTCCATGACGTCATGCACATGTTAAAACATGTCTTCTTTCACGTGTTCTGGAAATGCGCGTCCAAAACTTTTTCCTTTGTTTACAAAAGGAATTTTAACCTACATTTCCAGTAACCTATATTTCCAATATGTTAAAAACATGTTTATTAAATTATCTTATAGTTGCATTCCTTTTCTTAAAACTATTTTATCTCTAAGCTAAACAATGGTTTGTTTTTACATTCCATTTTCTAATTCTCTCTCGTAATCTATTTATAATCCTAAATTACAAGGTTCGAATTTCGTCTATTCTATTTCATTTTCATTTTAACTAAATCTCTCTATTTTTATACTTACATGAAAAGGGGACAGCCCTTATCATGTAACATATGATAGCCTAAGTAAGTTGAGAGAAAACAGAGAAAGAGCAAGACGATTGGCAGCGGTACCTCTATCAGCGGCTGCCAATCCATACTCATTTTCTATATGCGACCTTGTTTTCAGGTCTTTTGCTGAACTGAAAAGGCATCAGAGGCAAAAACAAAAATGAATTTAAAAATGTGGTTGTCGGAACTTCATACGTCGTATCGACGGGAGAGTCCATGATATATCTTTCTCTCTTTCTCTCTCTCTCTCTCTCTCTCTATATATATATATATATATATATATATATATATATATATGTAGAGAGAGAGAGAGAGAGAGAGAGAGAGAGAGAGAGAGAGAGAGAGAGAGAGATTAAGAATATTTTTATTTGGGGCGTTTAACTTAAACAAGATGGTCTGAATATATACTGGATATAAGATCATTTCTATTTCATTATGAAGTATAATTAACTTATTAATAATAAAACTACAGTAACCTACATTTCCTGTTTCAGTTGTTTAAATCCGTAATTTCATGTTCACATTGGGTAATGATTAAAAGGGTTGATATGATGTAAAACAAAAACACAAGTATTAACTGTGATTCTTTCTCTACCGGAGACTTCTTATCTTGTTTCGCATTTTTGTCTCTTTGGCGAATCCTCTTCATTTACTTCCATCAATTACGATTTCAAGGATTCAATTAGACGACCCGTATTTCTAATCCATGTCAATCTTTGTGATGGTTTTTATGTAACTTTTTTTTTTTTTTTGATTAGTAAGTTAAACTGAAAGCAAATCTCCCTCTCGCGGCAATTATTGCTCCTCAAACATAAAACAGTTTGATTCCATTTCTTGTTTAGTTTCATCACGAAAAAGCAACATGCGCCCTGATTCTTTGTCCAATTCGTCGTTTGTAGATAGATTAATTCCCGATTACATAATGAGAAATGTCTTTTAGTTTACTTTCTTCGTTGTTTTTTTTTTTCCTTCCAGCAAACTTAGTTTCAATATCCTATACTGATTCATTGTTCATGTATTTTTATTGCATTTTCATTCAAAACAAGACGCAGTTCCACTTAGATTTACGGACTACTATCTGGGACATAATTGCAGGGGCACTATGTAGAGAGTTTAGCAGCAAGATAACTCTCTACTTTTAAAAAAAGTGGAATCTAGTGCGATTGAAAGCCAAATGACAACATAATATTAAGAAAATAAACAAATATTATACTTGTTTGTAAATTTATTACATAAATATATTTTGGAGGTGAACTCCATCCTCAGTATGTTGCTTTCTTTCTTTTTTTCTTTTTTTTCTTCCTTGCCATGTTGTAAAGTTGGAGAAAGAAAAGTCTGTCTGTAAAGAGCCGCGCATCGTATCACAGCGGTTGTATTTTGAAATGTTGAAACTGTGTGAAGGCAGCGCAAAAATAACGTCGAGGATGTGAGTTCCATATAGAAACGTTGATTTGATTTATTTATTTCCTAATATTACGTTGTGATTCGGCTTTCAAGCGCACTTGGTGCGTATTTTATTTTATTCAAATTAAATCAACATTTCTCTATGTAAATCCCACTCTCGACGTTGTCCTCGAGTTGCATATGTACTGTTTCAATATTTTAAAATACAACCGTTGAGATACAACGCACGGCTCTTTACAAATAATCAACTTTACAACGTGGCAAGAACGTGGCAAGAAAGAAGAAAAGAAAAAAAAGAAGAAAACAACAAACTGAGGATGGAGTTTAGCTCCGCAGTATATATATATATATATATATATATATATATATATATATATATATATATATATATATATAAGCAAACAGTTAATAAAATATGTTAAAAAACACTTTGAAATGAGTTAAAAACATATGTAATCTGAAAAGGAAACACTAGATATATGGATAGTCCTAAATCCGCGGAGTTTCGAAGAAATACTATTCTTCTCATCAGAGGGTAGGAATTAGCAAAATGCGGGATCGGATTTTGCATGCAGAAGTATTTGATGAAACAACAAGTAAGTCAAAGGTCTTACTTGAAAACAAAAAAAGTTAAGCAGAGGGAATATGGTGAAGAAAAAGGTGATTACACACGAATGGATAGTCTGGTGGAAGATAAAAAATCCAGTGACGGTAAAATCCAAATGTAAAACTTCAAGAAAGTTAAAAGAATATATATATATATATATATATATATATATATATATATATATATATGTGTGTGTGTGTGTGTGTGTGTGTTATTTATACATTTTAAACAGCTAAAATATTTGTTTATTTTTCTAATATTACGTTGTAATTTGACCTTCAATCGCATTTGATACGTATTTTATTTTATTCAAATTAAATCAATGTTTCTATATGAACTCACCCCCTTGATGTTTACATTGCACTTGAGCTTCTGTATATCAGTACAGTTGGAGAAACAGTAATCCCGAAGAGATATCCAAATCTTGCAGTTTTGGGGAAGAAACTGTTAGAGTAAAAAGATATCTGGCACCTGGGGATCTCTATTGTATAGCGTGGGATTTTGCTGCTTGTAAGTTTGTCGTGAGTATGTACGTCAGTCGGATACAAGGGCTTCGTATCCGTTCTACAATATAAATATGGTGTATGTCTGTCCATCTATGTAACATAGTGACGCCTCTCTTATTCAAAGCCACAATATATAAAACTTTGTAAAGTTCTTTAGAGGGTTATGAGTGACGTTGCTTCGTATAATTATGTGTCACAGAGTATAGTATCTATGTTGAAGCGTTAATTGTACATAGAATTAAACAGAAGCATATACTTGTTTACTCAGCAAGTATATCACTCTCGCATTCAGAAAAGTATTATCTTTCAGCAGAGTTAAATTTGTTTTTTTTAGATACAGACGGAATCCTACTGTATAATAATTTTTAGATACAGACGGAATCCTACTGTGTAATAAAGCATTTTAATTACCACTTTTTATATCGTAATAGTGTTTTTAGTTTTGCACATTGTTTCTTTGTGCTACAAGGAACACGTGTTTCCTATAATTGTGCGTTTTGATTAGATAGGAATTTAACCTCTTTGTGTTAGTTGTTTTGTATTACGTCATATCAACCGTTCTTTTTTGTAATATTATGCCGAATTACGTATTTTTGTAAAAGAAAATATTTTATGCTTTATATTCCTTCTTATCTTCAAATATTTATTCGTTGCATTTTGTTTAGTTGCTTTGTTCTACGCAACATCCACCTAGTTCAAGTTATTTAATTCCGAACTCAGTAATTAAAAAAAAAAAATTATAAATCAAAGTGTTTATATCTTCAAATTAGTATTAATTGCATTTAGTTTGTTTTGTTTTTGCAGCATATCGACGCTTTTTGGGTTATTTAATGCCGAATAGATTCATTTTCTAAAAAAACAGTTTTTTTTTTGCTTCAGGTTCTTTATATCTTCGAATATTTATTCATGGTGTTTATGCTTTGTAGACACAAAGTGTGGCTTTTGGTTTTGACTTTGTAAACCATCAATTGAATTTTGCAAAGTAAAAAGGAAAAGAAAACTATTATATTAATGCTTGGCGCATTTCTAATCAGAAATCCAATATCTTCAGACAGTCTTATCTGGTAGAGAATAATACCTGTAGAGATACGTCACCGACAATGGCAAACACAAATTAAGTCCTTTTTTCCGAAAGGAGGAGGTGATTTCTTACAAAATGTCGTTATTATATTGTGCTGGGATGTAATTTTCTAATTGATGCATTCATATCTATATATTTGTTGACGAATGCCAGCAGTCGAGCAAACGCTATTACTCTCTGGAAATTATGTTATTTCCGATTTGAAGTGCGTTCGTTCTCGCTCGTCTCATAAAACCCTCCATAAACCTTCGGAAATCTTAAGAAATGCTATGTGTTTTTATTTAATCTTAAGCGAAATCGTTATTCTTGAGTGCACATTCGCCATGCGGGAATTGTTTTCGTTTACCGATAGCTTTTTTGTAAGTTGTTTCGCCATTGCGTCCTTGCATCAGTTTGAGAGAAATTTGTTGCTTTTTCACTTGCTTAAGTGTTCACATCTGTTTATTTCCTAGTGAAGTGGATTTCAAATGAATCGAATGGAGAATCCTAGGTTCCTCCTGGGCGCTCAGCAGCCATAATGAAACATCCGCATGTTCCACTGATAATCATTAACAAAAGTGAAAATATCACTGATTTTCTTTTGTTATAGATTTGTTTATTTCTCCGTCATTCCTCGTTGGATACCGCTCTTTTTTAGATAAATATTCTCATTAAAACTTTTACACGAAATAATTTCGGTTTTCGAGCCTCAGCGAGGACACATCTGCAACATTTAGCGAAACACACGAAACCAAGTTAACTGTGACTTAGTTAAATGAATTCAAACCTCCTGACGAGTAAAATTATTTATTTCCTACACTGATGATTGCCTAAGCATGGAGCACTAGCGTATGATGTTATAAAATAATTTTTAATACTTATTTAAAAATACTATAATCAGAAAAGTACTTTAAAAATGTAAAATTGCGTCTTCTTTATGGAATTTTGAAAAGTAGTCCGATGTAACATTCATACCCTAAGTCGTTGGATACTTCATATCTGTGTTCTATGTATGCCGATTGACTTGCCAGTAATAGACACTTATTTTCCCTTAATTGTGTCTTAATATCCGGTGGCATTGATTTAGAATAGCGACTTTAGTATATATATATATATATATATATATATATATATATATATATATATATATATATATATATATATATATATATATATATATATATATATATATATATACTAGCTTTACCCTGCCACGCGTTGCTGTTGTTCAATTTGGTGTAATGGAAAATTCTACTAAAAAAGAAAATGCATGTTTCTTATATTTTTAGTACAGCAATCCACTCCAAAAATTAAAAAAAAAAGGCGAAAATGCAAAAAAAAAAAAAAAAAAAAAAATGGTACTCTTGCAGAATTGGATCCTGGTCCTCGGGATTACCGTCAATCATGGCTTGGGCTCGACCAACAATCAGTGGATCATGTTGAAACGCTAAATGTTTTGTTTTGTTTTTGTTTTCTGTATACAAAAATGAGAGTTAGTAATTAATATTTGAGTTATGGGGGGGTGCTATACACAGATTCGAAAAAGTTGTCCAAAAACAAATAAATGAAAGCAAAGGTAAGGTAAGTTACGTTTTTACCTAACTGGATAATTGTTTAGTGTTTTTATGTAATGTAAAACGTTTAATCGGCTGGAAAAGCAGAAATGGTTGCAGACTCTGTTGAATACATTAACTTTGGGAAAGTAAGTTGAAAACTAAACAAATATGCAATACAGTGTCAAACACCCACCGAATATATGTAACCATGGCATAGGCTGACATAATTTGTTGGTTTGTGACAGTATTTTTTATAGTTTTTAGTTTTAACTCACTTTCTCAAACTTAACGTAATCAACAGTGTCTGCCACCATTTGTATCTTTCAAATACACCGATAAACACTGTTTTTCGAGCCGACTAAACGTTACATTAAATGAAAAGGGTTTGTATTACTAAACACAGATACAAAGAAGTTGTCACAAAATAAATATATAACAAATAAATGTTATCAAAGGCAAGAAAAGTAAATGTTCTACCTAAGTGGATAAGATTGTAGTGTTTTTATGTAATGTATAATGTTTAATTGGTTCAAAAACATGCAGTGTTTATCGGTATATTTGAAAAATACAAATGACTGTATCGAACACGTTAAATTTGGGGAAATTTTGGGAAAATGAGTTTAAACTAAAAAACTATACAAAATACTGTTAGGAACACAATATATATTACTGTGACGTAGGCTGACATATAATCAGTGGTTTTAAACTTTTGCTCGATACAGGTGACGGCTTTTAAGAGTCCCTTTTAGTGATTACCTGGTTTGAGGATATTATACAAATCTGACCCAAAAATCCGGTATTATTTTACTGTAAATCACGTCTCATGTTCGTATATAATATTTTATTGTAGATTTCAGTGTACTAAAATCGAATCTGCAAACCGTTTCCGTCGCAAAAATAAAGTGTTCATGATATGAAGAAATTACTTTTTCGAAAAGTGGGTGATCACTTTTCAATGTAAATTTAATTTAGAATGAGCACCCACTTTCTGACCAAATGAGAGAGGGGCATTTTTCTGTGTGTGGGGGGCCGCGGCCGCCAAAACACCCCCGCCCCTCCAATCAATTTAAACAGGTAATTTTAAAGGATTTTCCAAGGGTAGAAAGAAAGCCCTTCCCCCCAAAAAATTGTGGTCACAAATTTCACGTTAAATTATTATGGAAAAGTGATCCTTCACTTTTTTAAACTAACATTTCTTCATATCTTGAAAACTACTCCTTCGCCTTAATTATAAACGTTATTTTCGTTTTCAGCGACCCCGAAAACAAGAGTGGGAATTTAAAAGGAATTTTCGAGGGTGCAGTAATTCTTCACATGCACCTTCTCTTTTTCCAATAACACAAGAAATTAGGAATTAGACACATTTTAGGTAGGCGTCGACAGGAAAGCTTTTACAAATAAAAAAATTGAGGATAAACAAATGGTGCTAGTGCACTTACGGATCCGCGCTATTTTAAGTTTGCTGGTCGCTAGGGAACTCAACGGCCACCCCAAAAAGTATTTTGACGAACGTGAGACGGGCCTTAATGGAAAATTTTATCAAAATTCCGAGATGCTTTTTTGTTTTCAATAACATAAGAAATTAAGAATTAGACAAATTTATTTCAGGTAAGCCTCGCCAGGAAAGCTTATAAAAATTAAAAAAAAAATACGATAAACAAATGGTGCTAGTGCACTTATGGATCTGCGCTATTTTTTAAATCGTATTTCCAAGTTTAATTAAAGTTTTATGATATGTTTTTTATTCAATTGTAAGGTTAACGTACACACACACACACACACACACACACACACATATATATATATATATATATATATATATAATTTTAAAAATAAGGATTTTTTTACCCATCTATTAATTAGATAGTTAAATGTTGTAATTCGAAAGTCGTCAACGTGTGGTGCGCGTGAAAGGTTCATTTCTACCGGAAATGAAATGGCGGACAGTCTCGTTGTTACGAAAAATATTAGTATTTTATTTAATATATTTTTATTATTTGCGATCTTAACGATCTTAATTTATTTTAATAACATGCAAACACTCCTTGACTTTACAGATACATTTTCTGAAAATTTCAATTAAATTGCTAATGTAGAAATATGGGTCTATCGACTTTGGACGAGCCAAGAACTACATTTATATATATATATATATATATATATATATATATATATATATATATATATATATATATATATATATATATATATATATATTGCTTTCAACATTTTTTAAATTAATTTTTAACTGATTTTGCAGAAAAGTCATTGTTTGATTCTTTATATTTAAATTTCAAATTCACTATTTGATATCCCAACGAGACTCTTTTTTTCGTGCTCATCCCCAGATCAGCTTCAATGGAATTTTTGTTCGGATATTTACTTAAGTGTTAAATATTTATTTCGATCCGTAAATGTCATTTTGAAATAGCATTTTCTTATATATGTCATAGCTTCTACTTCTTCTAGATCTTGTTTTCCCTTTTCATTCTTTACTCTGAGCTGATTTTCTCTATTCCTCTCTCCTTCTCTCTCTTTTAATCTATATTTCTTTTTAATTCTCCACCCATCTCTCTTCATCATGAGGTGTTTCCATCTCTTTCTTTCTCTTAAAAGAGAATTTCGATCATCTACCTTTCTCGGTGGCCTTTTTGCTTGACATAAACGCATGCCTTATTTCTAAAATTTGTCTGGTCACTCCAAACTTCAGACGTAAACCTGTTGATTTCTTTTTTTGTTGAGAAATTTATTTTTTCCCGGGATACCTCAACAAAAACATATTCTCTCATTTTCCTTAAATCTGAGATCTCTTACACTTCGAATCAAAAACTCCGAAGAAAATCTGACGCTGTCCGAGTTTGACAAGAGTGTAATATCAGTTCTCTGGTTTTGTTTTAAAAATTATGATAGATTTGGAATGTTAAAGGACTTTATCCGTTTTTTATGAGCAATCTCAGAGAAGTTAGACGTAGTACCCCTTGTGGTTTATGCCCATACCACTTCTTATTATGGTCTAATTCATAGAATTTACATCAGCATCATCACCATTGTCATTATTATTATTATTATTATTATTATTATTATTACTTTTTCTGTTGTTATTTCTACGCTAATTCGATAAATGTAATTTATTATCTTGCCTGTTCATCCATTGTTGCTGGCACTAACAATTGCAAGCTTCATTCATTTCAACCAAACTATAAGCAGCCGTGAAAAATAAACTGACACTTCGTCAGAATTACTATTCGCACAATCACTGAAGCGTTCTGACTGTAGCAAAAATGTCGCCGAGATTTTTCTTCTCTTCTCATGCGCGACTAAATGCTCCCTCACCCTGCTGCATATCCAATCATCCTGCGTTTTCTACGCGGGACGCAAAATAAAGTAAGCGACCTTTCGTTTTGTAGGACTTTGTTTGGCGCAGTTGGAGCCACTTTTTGTTTTATTACGTCGTCTTTTTAAATTGGATACACAATAATGTTTATGAAGCCAAAACAGAGTTCATAATTGTTCACGGTTATTTGTGTTGTCTTTCTCTAACATAAATAAATGGGTATAACATAACTTCCCCACACATTCGCCTTTTTCATTTTGGGACTGATTCATTTTCAAGAGAAAACAGAATCTACGACACCATATTTTTATTCTTTTTTATCCCCAACAAAACATATGTCCATTTTAAATGTAAGCGACTAATATTTGTGATCATGTTTGTCAGGACACTGTCGGGAGTTAAGAAGCGAATCAATTGTTATTATATTTAAAAATTTCCAGGTTATTACAGTTAGAGAATCAGGAAACGCGGAGGAAATTCCAAGGTCTAGACGCCCGAGGGAAAAATACTCTAATAGAAAGCTTCATAGCATCCAGGGATTTCGACAGTGAAGGAGTAGGACTTTTCTGTTGGTCAGGTTATTCAAAAGTGTGTAAGATGATGGGCCACAAAAGTGAAACGAGTTCACTAGAACACATACCAGTAAAGTACTTGTAAACATTGTATAGAAACGCGCGGTGATCGGGCATAGCTTCGCTGATGGTTCGCGATATTAAATCGCAGCTATCAAGCTATATTATACAGACATTGGATTTTTCATGGGTTCTTTTTACATATAAAGTAATTATCTGTTTGAATGAAAACCAATATTATTACTTCTGATAATCCTATTACTGTATTACTAATAATTACCAATTCAGTTGATTATATAATTAAAGTTGGTGCTTATCTACAATTGGACATATGAAAAAATAGTTTGCAAGAAAATCTTTAAAAGTCTGTATGATGTATGTAACTGTCACACGCAGATGTCATATTCCAAAAATCAGGTAAATCGATCTAGTAGTTTTTGTTGTAAGAAAATCAAATATTATGGCACATTTTATCGGAGAATTACTTAACACCCGCTTCCATTTCGAATGATACGCTGCTAGCCACACCTCCTGGTAATGTCGGTAATGAAGGGCAGACACTCGACTTTCCGCCCTCTAGAAAAAATTCTTCGTGCAATGAGAGGTACATACCTCATAAGGATTTTTAAAAAGATTTTTGTTAGAAAAACAGTTATGTGCCCAACTGTAGAGAAGTACCATAATGTTTACTGTACTATGTTTCAATACTCAATTCACGAAGTAAGTGTATGATCTTTTTTGTTGTAAACATCCCACGCTTTATACAATTATGTTGAGGGATGGTCTAATATATATTTATTCAGCATAATACTATCCTCCCTGTCGTTATCTCCTTTTTGGGAAGTTTATGTAGTATAATCTTTACTGGTGCCATTCTCAAACTCATTCACTTTTATTGCATTTCTGAGTGGTTAGTGTAGTATCCACCAAGGAATAACTCCTTCTTTTGTTTGATACTGTTGTATATGTCCCATCCAACCGGGCGTTGCCTTCTCTATTGAACAGTAGTATAATACTTGCTATAGACTCATGATACCATCTCCCAAGAATGATCTCTGCATGGTGTAGTGTAGTAAACGTTAGCTCGTCATCATACCATTCTCCCTGGTATCATCTCGTCTTTTGGTGGGTGGAGGTGAATATATTGGTTCACCATAATAATATACTCTTAGGCAATCAGTAATAAGCTACCAGAGGGTCACATATTTGCTATTTGTTCCCATTACCTCATTTCAATTGCATATTTATGTATTCAAATTGATTATTAGTTGAACACAATACAATGCCAAGCTACTGATACTCGAATAATAAAACGATTTCGCCTGGCTTATAATTAATGCAAATCAACTCTACGTGAAGTACAGACAAGTGACACTAACATTATTTTAAGCATGATTGCACACATACACATATACACGCACGCATCTTATTATTTTCAGAATGAAGGTTGCCACTTCTAAGAATGCATTATTTAATTAACATATGCGATACTTTAACGTTTTTAGGTTTATTGGAACTTTACTAAGAAAATAAGTAAAATGCAAAATCTTTAAAATACATATTTATTATTCTATATTTTCGACTAGATGTACTTTCACGGTGTTGCTTGGCATCCATAAAGTCATTTTACTGTTTGGGTACACATTTTTAAATCATACAGAAAAAGAATTACGAATTTAAATGTAACTTGACGAACTATTATATTCTTCGGTTATAAAATAAATTATCTCCCTTGCACAAAAATTATAAGGCCGAAGCTGAGTGTTTAATTTTTGTACGAAAATTTGTGATGTAATCCGTATTTCTTACACAAGCAAACTACTCGTAACATAACACATTACACACTGCTTTTTCTGGTTGATTAAGTTTACAAAACAACAAGGCCGATAGCCATTAGTCGCGTGCTCTCATGTAATGAATGAATGCGTGAATGTAGGACTGACATGAAATTCTGAGGTATAAAGAAAAATTACCGAAAAATGGGATAAAATGATTTAAATAAATAAAAAGTAAATGACTTAGAATGACTTTAATGAACTTAAGGATGAATTGAATGAACTTAAGAATGATTTGAATGCTTGAAAAATAATTGGAATCCTTCAAAAACAACTTGAATGGCATGGAGAATGACTTGAATGGCTTTGAGACTGACTGGTTGTAAAGTGGGTGATCATTTTACATTAAATTAATACAGAAAAGTGATCTCCCA
Source organism: Euprymna scolopes (assembly GCF_053919585.1). Classification (NCBI taxonomy): domain Eukaryota; kingdom Metazoa; phylum Mollusca; class Cephalopoda; order Sepiida; family Sepiolidae; genus Euprymna; species Euprymna scolopes. The sequence goes on from NC_136487.1 coordinate 53,146,620, forward strand.
CATTATATCACAAAGTTAAAACATAAGTACAGCATGTAGTAAGGACAGATATTACACTTTGATGTTAGCCAAAAGGCCAAGAAAAGCTAAAAAAGCTAAGAACAGCATCTATTAACAACAGACCATTGATCTTAACCCAAAAAGGCCAACCACAAAAGTGTTACAGACAGGCCGACAGACCGACCGACCGACAGAACGACCGACCGGCGGACAGTAAGTGCTTACACGCGACTAAAAACGACACATAGTTTTCACAATAAGCTTTCAAACTCTGAAGTAAAAAGTAAAACATAACATGGTTTACAGAGACTGATTTATAAATGACTTAATTTTTACACATACTAATATGAATGATTTGTCTCTTTGAATCACAAACTATACTTTACTTATTTCAATTGTATTTTTGTACTAGCGTGTAATGCTCAATATATATTACTATATCAGTTAGACTAATATATTGGCGAAAAATAACTAGCAAGACATTTCCATGCACGATTCAAGGAGATAGTGTAGTATTTGTTCTGATGTCATGAGACAAACCCACCAGGCTTTAGATTCCTATTTTGAAATATAGTAAGGTATATGTTTGTTTGTGATTGTCGCGTTACCTTTTCTTATGGAAAACAGTGTAGTAAAATCCTCCAAGGAACCGGATCTTCTTTTTTGTTAATGGCGTAACGTAGTATCGTTTCTGTGATAATCAGACAACCTTTACTTCCTTTTTGTCTGTGGGGTTAATGTACGAGATGCCTTCAATAAGTTTGCAGACTTTTTCCGCCAGGCACTTTATTAATATTACACACATTCAATACTAGCACCCGTCGAAGTAATCTTCTCCGGCTGCAATACATTTGTTGCACTGTTCTAACAAATTTTGGAAGGATTCATAGAATGCCTTTTGTGTGAGTGTGACAATGCCCCTCGTCACAACCTCTTTAATCTCCTTAATTGTTTCATAACGGCAGCCTCTAGGGTTTTCCTTGAGCTTAGCGAATAAGCAAAAGTTATGAGGACCAAGGTCTGGACTATAAAAGGGTAAGAAACTGTCTTGATGCCTATCTTGGTTAAATAATTTGTTACAAGGACACGTTGTGGGCTGGTGCATTCGTGCACATCGTCTGCATTTTCAGTTCCTTGCGAATAATTGTGTTCAGTTCCACGACTAACATCAAAGGACACACTCACTGTCTCTAAAGACACACGGCGGTCCTTATTCAAGAAGTTCCTTATTTTTGCAAATCAACTGTATTATTTATTCTAACATCCATTACCTCTTCCACACATAAATCATACTTCATAGATTCTCTATCTTCCTTGGATCCCTTATACCACTCACAAACTGATGTTCTATTCATGCAAGATGAGCTAATATTAGTTTAAGCATTCCGTACTTTTCTGTGAAATTTTTTCAAGTTTTAAACAGAATTTTACAGCATATCCTTCTTCTTAAGCATCCTCACGTCCAAATTGAATGTTTGAAATTAACAAGCTGTGACTATAAGGCTTTACTAGGATGTGTTCTATTTCCAGCTGTTCATTTGAACCTGAAATCATTAAAAAACACACTGTCAGCAATCCCATAAGATGTTTAGTAATAACACATTGATTTTCAAATGCCTACGATCATTTTAAATGCGTGTACAAAGTGTCTGAAACATTACCGGACATTACCCGTTTCTTTTTTGGATTTTGTGTAGTATTCGCTTCTATATAAATGTAAAAACTATATAATTTGTATTTGGAGAACTTCTATTATATTAATCAGTATTAAATATGAATAACCTATCTCATACTACTCTAGTATATTTAGGAGTTAAGAAATTTAGTAGTTTTCAACTTGTGACCTTACTAGCGAAATAAAACGAAATTACCCCGGAAGGAGAGGTGACGGAGAGCTAAATTAAAGTTATGATTAAAATTGCCCTAAAAGGGGCCAGCGATAAAGGAATTATAACCTTTTTATTTTAATGGCAGGTCCAGGAAAACAGCAGATAACCCTGCCAGGTGAAAGAAAGATAGCTTGGTCGCCGATGTTAAATGCATCTTTTCTTGTAACGGAAAAAAACAAAATCGAATTATGAAACAATAAACCATGAAAAGGATTATTTTGAGATGTCTAGCAGATTGTTTAAGCTAGAGTATTGATCCGGGGTGGGGGTCAAGTACTGGCTTTCTGGTGCGTGAGAAAATCATCGATGAGAACCCTGTTCTGTTGAAAATTACATGATTTGGATATGGGCAAGAGGTAACTGATTATCCAATCAAGACAACTCAAGGTGTGACGGATTGAACGATGGTTTATTAGCTGGAACGCCCCGCTATGTCCCGACCCACTAAAGTCGATATACATAAGCTGGTGCAACTCAAGGAAAATCAGTTCTGTAGAGAGTGTGTAGCAAGTTTTGCAGAAAGTCTGCAGTGAGTTTGATTTCAGGGGAACGGTCCACCGTCTCCACATCCCGTCGTTTGAGAAGCACCGTTCTTTGACCGATCAAATTAAGAAATCGGTTTTAAAATCTAGACTGAGGCCCCGTTAATCGACTATCGTAATTATCAGAAAACAGAAACTTGTAATCAACATTTTATTTCTTTATTATTGATTATCCTGTGAAAAACTGTACATACTTCTTATTTTATTTTTCTCTTTTGTGAATAATTAATTTCATACGACAACTGCAACCGGGGTCAACATTGTTTATTGTTGCTAATAATTACAGAAAACAAAGAAACCACAAAGTTGAATGATCTGTTCTGTCAGCGCTGCAAAGAGGATGGAAGAGATGATCACTATGGTGATATCACAACGTCATGTCAACCCTGACTTTGTGAGAGCTACTGAAACTGCGTCGATGGATCTTCGAACCGAACAACCATAGGACCACACCTGGGGTTACCAAACGTTATAAAATAGTACTGGGTTCATTTCATGACAATTTTTCTGATTAGCAGTGCCATGTTCAAAATAGAGAAATATCATAATCTTTATTAAAAAAAAAGGATGAAGAAAAAATCTTAAATCGGTCGGAAGTATATTAAACTTTTTTCGTACTAACATATATCTATATTTTTGGGAAATTATTATAAAAAACAAACCTGCATCGTAACAACTGTCCAGACCTGAATAATAATTAAATTGCAGTGATGTATGTCATTATGTTGCTAATTACATGATACAGAGTAAAAAAATAATTACCCGCTTGTCAATAGCAACATTTGATTTGTCAGCTTAAATGCCATCTAGGTGCAATGTGTTAAATCCGGTCGAAGATTTTGGATATTTGTAGATGTAGAGTACACGTATGGCTCTCCATAAAAGTTTGTGTATTAAATGGCATTTTCATAGCAAAATCCTCTAATAAATCGATCTATTTTTATTTGCAACATATTCTAAAAACAAACGCACGAACCGTGCTTAAAAATAGCGAAAAATAGCTAGCAATACCTTTGGAAATTTCATGTAATGTTGAATATATTTAATCAATACATGTTTTGATAAAGCTGATTTTTTTCTGGAAACCGAAAATTCGATTGGACGGAAAACACTACAACCTACACCAAATATGAGTTTACTTAGATTTCCATGGAACTAGCGTTCATTGCATTTGAAATATAAAACTCACCCAAATGAGATTATATAATAAGCACTAATAACTGTCCCAAAATATAATATTCTATTATATAGTTCCATACAAATAACAAAATAACATTGTATGAGACTTTAATTTATTCCTTCATTCCGGCACCTCTAAGCAGATAATAGTCTTCTTTATTTTTGGCTTAGTTTTCTTCGATTGTTCCCGTTTTTAAGTAACGTTCATTTCGCTGACTTCTATCATCCGTAACGAATCGTTACATATCGAAATTACTACGGGTTCCTTTCTCACGCCGTTACAATAATATAGCTATATTTCATAATTATATTGAAAACGAGACTACATAAAAAGTCTCACTTATTTCTTGCTGAGGATTACCACATTGGCCTTTTTAAGACTAAATTTGGTAATTTTTAAAGCAGTTAGGCTTTCAGAAATTGCGTTTGGCCTTTTTCAAAGCGTAATTTACGAACTGTGTAAAGAAAGGAACAAGCAGTATATTATATAGATAAGGTGAAGTGTAATACTTTCTAGATCGAAACTGTATGCACAAATATAGAAATAGTATACTCTGATCGTGCAGAATAGTTAACCGTTAAGGACAACATGCAAGGCAATATATGTCATTCTCCTTTCTTAGCGTTTTTTACCGGTTGTTTTTCCTACAATATTTACTAAGAAAGTTTAGTTTCTCTCAAACGGCACTGGTGAGGCCCAAGTTCGCGAGCTTTGGAGAATGTGGTGCAATATCGTAGAGACTATTGCTTGCAAATTAGTCTTCAACTTAAGTATATATATATATATATATATATATATATAGTTTAAATAGCATCTTATTACGAAGGATTAACAACAGACCAAAAAGAAACATCTACAAAATATATTAAGCTACAGAATTTTCACATGCCAATTTTAGCAAAACCAATTAGTCGTTTATCAAAGCAAGTTTAAAATGTAAAAAAAAATATATATGAATGGATCTATTCTTGCTCGCTATATATGGATCTCTCTCTTGTGATCTTGCATACGTTTTTTTTTTTTTTTGCAAGTAAAGGTTACATAGCATTACTGTCAATAGGAAGATTCCCTGATCTTTTAAACTGACTATTCAAATAGTTTATGTCTTTTCTTTATTATCGTCGACGATTACTTAAAGAGGAAGACAGAGAGACAGAGAGACAAACAGAGAGTCACAGAGACACGGAGAAAAATAGAAAGAACAGGGTTTTATCGTATCGTACGTATTTAATAATTGATAAATATTAAATATAATTTAATAGTTAATAAAACATATTTTAAACATATTAGGATGAAATATAATTACTGCTTGTGGCCATATTCTCTTTTCCTCTTAATGGGCCACTAACATTAGTATTTTTGTTTTCTGTATTGATAATATCTATCGCTAATTAACAGGAAAATGCGAGAAAATCAAGAAAGAAAAAGAGAGAAACAGAGAAAGAGAGATAGAAGAGACGAGATATGAAGTAAAAACGTAGAGAAATACAGTGAGAGAAGATTCAAGTTAAAATACAAAGTTAATAAAATATGAGTAATCTCTAGAGGTTATTGCACGTTACCACAAATTCAATATAGTGTTACCAGATAAAGCTGTTGGAAGATACTGTCTTTCTGTTATAAATGCATCAAATATTTACATAAGTTTTTTCCTTTACTTTCGAAAATTTTGTCATTGTCTGCAAAACCTAAAAAAAAAAAAAAAAAAAAAACTCCAACAATATTACGTTTGCAATGCAACCAAAAGTCCATGACTAAATGATAGTATATATAAAGAAATTGAAACATGAGGACTGTTGCAAAAAATATTGAACCGGATAAAATTTGATAGGCAATAAAAAAACGACTAAACTAAACAGCATGACATACTATTTGAAGATATAAAGAACTTTAAGTATAAAACTTGTTTTTTGATTGCCGGATTCAGTATTAAATAACGCAAAACAAGCTGATGTGCCGTAAAATTGAATAAGCAAAATAAAAACTATGACTAAATGTTCAAAAATTACGTTTCTGAATTTTGGAGATTGTAATTGTTTTTTTACTTGATAGTCACCGTGTAACAAGGGCAGAAAGCCACTCGAGTATAAGGGTTAATGAATGTGAGGTGGTAGTATAGTCATCGTTAATGGTGTAAATTAGAAAGGATTTGATTATTTATAGGGACTGCTCAACAAGCACATGTTTACATTCGATGTGAAGGTTACTATAATTTATTCAACCGGAAAGCAGCCCCGCTGAACAGTTTTTTAAAGGCGATCACTTCTGAGAAAAAAACCTCGTTCTATAGATTCTGCATTTAGATTTAGGCACACATAGAGAGTAGGAAAAATCATAGATATATTGGTAATCAAGTGTTTTTGTGAAAGTTTGAAAGAGGAGATCATAGATTAGTGTTCATTCCGAACACTTGCCATGAAAATAACGGTAAAGACAGGCTCGCAACGTCTCTACTGTAAACATTAAAAACAGCGAGGAATAGATACGGGCATCACTTACTAGTTTTCGAAGCCGGTTTTTAACCTTATCAAGGCTGGATAAGGCGCCATTGACTGTAGGCATGAGACACTTATCTTTGTACTCCTCATCTGGTCGCAGCCACACATGCTTAAGGCCATCAGAATCAAACAAATAAGATTTCGTCTCATCAGACCATAGAGCATGGTTCCAGTAATCTATAGGCTTTGTTGACACACCTTCAGTAAACTGTTTGCGGGCTTTCCTGTGTATTGTCATCAGAAGAGGTCTTAGTTGACAGTCATGTACACCAATTTGAGGCATACAAAGAGAAGTGTCATGCTTGCACTCAAGCATAGTGGTGGGAATGTCATGGTCTGGGGTTGCATGAGTGCTGCAGGTATTGGGGAGTTACATTGAAGGAAACATGAACTCTAACATGTACTGTCAAATACTGCAGCAGAGCATGATTCCCTCCCTAAGAAACTGGGACTCATAGCAGTCATCCAGCGTGACAATGACCCAAAACACACATCCAAGGTAATCACTGCTTTACTGAAGAGGCTGAGGGTAAAGGTAAGTGACTGGTCAAGCATGTCTCCAGACTTGAACCTAATAGAACATCTTTCGAGCATCCTCAAGCGGAAGGCGGAGGTTGGCAAATCTCAAATATCCGCCAACTCTGCGACATCGTAATTGAAAAGTGGAAGGACATTCCAATGGCTAAATGTGAAGCTCTGCTAAACTCAATGACCAGGAGAGTAAAGGCAGTTTTGGATAATGATACTAGCCACAGAAAATATTGCGATTTGACATGTTGTATTTTAATATTGACAACTGTCCATAAGGGGTGAACTACTTTTATTGCCAGGGATTTAGCTTTAATGGTTATATTTTGAGTTATTTTGAGAGAAATAAGTGAACTCTGTTATATACTCCAGACAGACTACTTTTTATTAGGTCAACAATCATTATTTCAGTGTTGTTCAATGAAGAGATATACTTTAATATTTGAGGAAATGTGAGGAGTGTACTCACTGTTGTAATACACTATATATATATAATACAAAGTATGTAGTAATAAATAGTTTAAAATACACACACATGTATATGTGTAGCTATGATATGTATTAATAAATGGTGATGTATAATAAGTAGTAATATTTTACATTTGGAAACAAATAAGTGAAAGATTTATAAAATTGCAACAAAAATTGTCAGTAAGGACTCGAAGCGCAATCGATGAGAGTATTTGGCAAAATTCATTTGTAAATTGATAAACTTTTGAATGGTTGACGGTAAAATCTGTAGTGCTAGCCACAGTAATAACACCATTGTGACTTACTTTAGACATTTACCTTGTCATGGCAGGCAGATAAGGAACATGCTACTCCATCTCCGATGATTGAATGCAGGGTTTACTTCAAAATTCCATGACTATTCGCGTGCTCGACTGAAGGATTCGATAGAAAAGTTGCAGGTTACATCGGCTAAAAGGTCAATGTCACCTGCATGTAAAAACAACACTCAATATAAGAACCGTCGTCCAAATACAAACATCTGAAAACGACTTAATACTATAATTCGAACATATAAAAAATGACTTGACACTAAAAGCATTTTTTTAAATAAACCGCATTATACAGCCTTAAATGTTTTGATACGCCTTATAAGAAAACAATCAACCAACTCACACCACAAATTAAAACTAATAAAATCAATTGTTTTCAAAGAAAACACAATCTTAGCATGCATTTTGTGCAATGAAATTATATATAAAAAGTGTTTTAGAAAAAAAATGAGCTTTAATAATATTTACAGCCATTAATGTATGTATTTGAAAATATTTTATCATAAAAAATTTCAAAAATGTTAAAAAAATGTGTTTATTATTATTGCACAACTTTTAAAATGTTCGACTTGCTATAAAATAAAGTACGAACCTATAAATAAACCCATAAATAATAACTCTACTCGTTTTAGTTTAATTTTATTAAAGCTAATAGCCAGAAGACCAGTGTTCAATATTTGGTTAAATCATGCCAATCATTTATATACTTCATTGCTAAACACTTAGCATTATTAAAAAATCAAGGGCAAGTCGCGTGATCATGCGAAATGAGTTTATGCCCATGTAAGAGCAAATGAAAATGGAACTCTCTGGTCGCCCTGGACAATAGTCGACCACTTCATTTTTCTCGCTTTCGAATATTAAATATAAAAACATTTTAAAAGAGACGTAAAACATTAATTAACATTAAACGTTGTTTTAATATGGCAAATATTATATAAACAGAAGACTCGCGGAAATGGACGATATAATAGCGGAAGTGAACTGAACTAGCGTCAGAATTACAATCAGATAGAATGTGTAGATAAGTTTACTATTGATTAAAGTGTCTTTTAAGCAATTAGACATTATATCACAAGGGGGATAAAAAATGTAACAGGCAAGATGAAAAATGTTTTATTGTATTTTGTGGGCGAAATAAAATGCAATTAAATAGTTGATTTTTCATTGATAATTACTCGGTGATCATTTTATTATCGGTTGTTCGTTTAATGAGAGACCATAAACACGAACTTTGGAATTTATTCGGAAAACTATTCGAGCAGCCGCATAAAAACTAATCTGTTCATTAAAACCAGAACTGATATTCTTGTGATGCATCAATTTAATCGCAGCATTCAGTAATGAAAATGTTATTTTAAAAGAAAGCGTAAAAAACGGATGAAGATAGTTTATCATGTATATAGTTGCTGAGGATACCACACTCGCTAATAAACATGAGGGAAAACGTATGTACACATAGCCAAGGCAATAACAAAATTTTAGAAAACGTACTTCAGTCTGGTGTGAAATGGTGTCGTAAATCGATGGTAACATTTAATGCTACTGAGGCTAAGCTGCTTTCCTTTAACAACAACAAAAATCTTCTCAACCACTGATTTCCATGACTAATTATACCACCCTCGAAAGCTCATATTTCAAGATTTCTAGCTGAACATTGACAGGAAACATGAACAGGAAAAATACATTAAAGGCATTGCCAAGGCTGCTGGAAAGAAGGTGGAATCTCTAACGTTCTAGAAAATTACAGACATTCAATCTTACACGGTTTTAAAACTACTATATACCAATGCATAAAGTATTGTTGATACATCTTGTCTGGTGCATCTATTCATAGTATCTTTATAGGATTAAAAAAAGAGTGTTCAATCTTTTTTTTATTATTACATTTTCATCCCAAACAAGGCACATTGCCACTTTTGTATAGGGGGCTACTATCAGGAGAAACAACTACTCGGGTACTATGTTGGGATTTGGGCAGCAAGATGTCGGTTCAAGTTACACTTGAACTTCTGCATGTCAGTAGAGTTGGGGAAGCAGCGACCTGGAATGGAATTCCAGAGTCTAGAAGTTCTGGTGAAAGAAACTACTGGAGTAGAAATATATTTTACATCTAAGCATCTCTACTATGTGGGGGTGGGATTTAGCTGACTCTCACGTTTGTCGAGGGTGTCTACGTCGTGGAGGCACGAGTGTATACAGTTTGCCAGAGCATTCCCCATTAAAATACTTGTAGAACAGGCAGAGGGATGAAACATTTCGTCGATGCGACAGAGGATGATGCTTAGATTCCAGTTCATGGCCTATCAGATTGGCGACTCTGTTTTTAACCTTGACCATGAGCGAGAGACTAGTAGTAGATGCACCAAACCAAATGTGACAGCAATACTCTATACATGGGCGAATGGGGGCCTTATAGAGGTACAGGATACTATCGGGTGTTAGTAGTTTTCTAGCACGGTAGAGAGAGCCTAATTTCTTCCCAGCGGCCCTGGTAATGTTCTCAATGTAATTGTTCCAACATGTTTCCCGTGAACGTTAGGACAAGCAGTTTGAAAGATGTAATCTCGGATAAAGAATCACTGGCCATTGCTATTTGTGGCAGAGAAGGTTTCTTGAAATTATTGAAGGAAACCAGTTTAGTCTTGGCAGCATTGAATGTGACCATCCATTTATGTCCCCATTCCACTACAGATTGGAGATCATCGTCTAGTGTTTTTGCCATTTCTTTAGATATGTGTTCATTTCTTTTCCAGTTATGCCTGTTACAAAGTGTAGTGTCATCAGCATATATACCCATTTCAGAGGCAGTTTTGTCGGGGAGGTCATTAATGAATATTAGAAACAATAGAGGTCCAAGGATAGCCCCTTGAGGCACTCCCACATTTATATCATATTGTTTAGATGTACGACCGTCGAGGACAACCTGGTTTTTTCTCTTATCTAAGAAGGATTTAATTATGTTAAGTATTCTACCAGTGATACCGTATGATCTAATTTTCCTGAAAATATCCTCATGCTATACCCTGTCAAAAGCCTTAGGTATATCTAGAGCTACGGCTTTGCCCTCCCCCGCTTTGTCCAGTGAATCGTATATACGTTCAGAGATTACAGTGAGGATATCTGCTGTGGAACGGGCTTGTCTAAATCCATATTGCTTGTCAGCCAGTAGTTTAGCATCTGTAAGGTGATGGACTAGAACATGGTTTATTATGGTCTCACATATTTTGGCGAAAAGTTGGAGGAGGCTAATTGGGCGATAATTTAATGGGCCAATTCTTTCGCTAGAATTCTTGAATACTGGTACCACAGAAGCAATTTTCCAACGACCCGGAAAGCAAGATTCATTAAGGCAGTTGTTGTAGCGTTTGAAGAGAACTAGAGCTACTTCGACTGAGCACTTTTTTTAATAGCACAGCTGGGATGAGATCGGGTCCACATGCTTTTGAAGTGTCAAGGCTTTTCATAATAGCATGCACCTGAGCAGGGGTGATTTGTAGATCGTCTAGCGTGGTGTCTGTCCTCAAAGGAAAGTCAGGCAGGAGGTGGTTGGAAGGGTCCAGTGTGGAGTTTGAGGCAAACCGACTGGCAAGCATATAGGCCTTGTCGGTTGCTGAGCAAACAACCTAATGATTGTTGGTTTGTGGGAGGAATTGTTAATTGCCCGTTATTTACTATACTGTTGTAGATTTTCCAGAAATCACGAGTTACTAATTTTTGTGCTTCGATGCGCTTTTTAGTGGTTTCAGTAAATTCTCTCTTAGCTGTCGCTATTTCTTTCTTAACGTTACTTCTAGCTTCTATATACTTCTGTCTGTTTGAACTGGACTCATGTCGGTTAAATCTGCGATATGCATGCTGCCTTTGTAGCAATGACAGTTGCGCAAGTAGATGTAAACCATTGGAGAGACTGGAGCTTGCCATAAAATTTCCGCATGGGAACATATGCTTCAATTGCCGTTTAGAACCATTCAGTGGTCTTATTTGCGCACTGTTTAGCGGGAGGAGAAAAACTATTTCCCCATGATGCATCGCTGATAAGATCTCTGATGGCTTCCCAGTCAGCCATTTTGTTGTTTTGAGCACTGGCTCTTTAGTTTTGAGTCTAGAGTTTAGGGCAATTTCGACCATTATCACTGCATGATCAGCGTTACCAAGTGGGCTGTCAGCATTTATTATACAATCATCGGGAACTGCGGCCAGAAACAGATCTAGAAGTGATGCGTGTTGTTCTTGCTTGTCAGGGAATCGAGTTGGAAACGTAACCATTTGTTATAGGGAGTGAGATATAGCGACGCTATGTGTTGTGCTGCCCGCTACATCTGTGTAAGTAGAGAATCCAAGCCAGTTTTTCTGGTGGACATTAAAGTTACCAAATACATGTACGTGTGTGCTAATGTCGAGGGAGACTGCTGTATCAATGCTGTCAGAGACATTGTTTATTATGGTTCAGTCCTGGGTCGAGGGAGAGCGGTATATAAAATAAAATAGCTAATCTTATGTTATATGTTTAGTCTAAAGCACATAAAGGCTTGATTGTTCGATTCTAGGTTTGTTTCTCTAGTCAAGGGAAGGATGTTACGAATGTAGGCCCCAAGTCCGTGCATATGTCTGTCAGAGTCCTTACGGCAGAGTGAGAGATAGCCAGCCATGTTAAAGTAGTTAGAGGGGATTGAGGAGTGTAGGTTAGTTTCATCAGTACTAAGATATGATGGGTATTTGTTAGGAGAAATGCTTCAACATCAGCTAAATTAGTTCTAAGCCCATGGATGTTTGTAAATGCAAGCCTCAAGGGAGGAGACAAGATGGATTTGTTTGTCCCTAGGCCTGGTTTAAGCTTATTCCTTTTTTTTGTACTGTCATCATGTTTTAAGAGTGTCAGTTAGGAAAGGGGGAGCTGAACAAGAGGTTAGGCAGGGTATCAGACATGCAAAACAAGTAGACCATCAATTGACCTTTCTTAAACTAGGACTATGGCCTCAAGAAAGCCCATCGCGACATGGCACTACAAACATCCCGATATTATACAACTGTTGAGGGAGCAGACGATCTAAGCGCTAATTGCACATGCATATGTGGTACTCAAGCACTCCCAAGTTCCCAGTTTTGAGGTTTTGGATGTGTCAGGAGTGGGGGAAACAGCGTTCGTTGCCCTAGACAAGAAACAAGATCTACCACTGAGTGTTTTGTCGAATCACTGTGATAGCGTCTCTGCGCCTGACTAATCGGCAAAGAAGGAGTATGGAAGCCGAGCAAAAGACAAAGCCTATATACGCCTTAAGCAGTTTAGGTTTGCAGACCGGTGATTTGTTTGAATCACCAGCTCTAGGAAGGTTGTCATCTAAGACTAGAGAGACCTCCCTCCCCTTAGGTTTAGTTTCAGAGTTTTCGTTCTAAACGGATGATCTAGGAAGATATACTGGGTCCATCAGCCCTGAGAGGGTTTGCTCCGCGCCTCAGTCCTAATCCAGGTATTTCTGCGACCCCGCGTGGTTAGTTAATGTTACAGGGTTAGTTTGTAGAGTTTATATATCTAATGAATAGGTAAACTCCTCAAAGCGATTTATGGGGCATTGCTATTTCATTGTTACTAAGGAAAAAAAAAACTCATGCAGTGGAATCGACTAGGTGAACAGGCTTGTTAGAAAGGCGGTAGTGTGGATTAAGACCTTTACTTTTCGATGTTTACATTTTTTTAAATTTATATGTTAGCTTAGGTACAGGATAACGTTACAGTGTGAGTAGGTATTCGGAATTGAGCTAAGAATTTTGCCCAGTCACTGTATATCTTAGATTACAGGAGGGTTAATATGCAGATGTAGTACAGTACGGGTATAACTGGAGGTATATTTTAAGTCATGGCGTATTCCGTATGTATAATTAAGTAAATAGATATTTGGGCAAGTTTTCCGCAGATGCGAATAGATAGAAGTTGTAATTGTTAGTGTGTTTCTACTATTGAAGGAATATAATTTCAGTTTTCATTTAAGAGTCATTGAGCGTTTTGTATAACAGGGAGTATCAGATTGGGTTTTGTATTAATCGTTGCAAAACCATCTAGGAAGAATCATTGTTATGTAATGAAGATCGCTTTGCATCTAAGTGCATACTTTGGCTGGTAAATACCAAACTGAATTAGAATGAACTCTAATGAATGTCTTAGAGGTAGAAATATATAGATGTTTAGTGATGACTGTTAGGCGGTTAGCATGTGAAGGTTAGGAGCTGTATGCTAAGGATTCCACTACTAAGACGTGTGTAATGTAGAGTTTTAGTGGCAGCTAGGGAGGCAGAATTTTAGCATTCAAGGGACGGGGTTATTAACTTAGAGAATACAGTAAAGTTTTATTGGGATTTAGAGTTTCAAGAAATGTTTTAGCTTGGGAAACAGAGAAACAATTTTTTCTTCTTTTTCCCTATTAAGCATGCAGGTTAAACAAAGGCAGCCGTCTTGGAGATAAAGAGAAACAATTATTACATGGTGATTCGGAATTCGTATTTATAGGCAGTCATTAAGGTCAGGGACAAAACATTGTATCTATACAGAAAATGGTCCTAGTGACACAGCTAAGATCACTGTAGATTTCAGTTAAAATTATAGTAGCAGTGGTTTGGTAGAGATATCAACGAGGCTTCTTTATTAATACAAACGAGCATTTGGTAATTGTAGATATTAAGTATATTACTTTAATAAAGTTCTTCTGACTTCTAAGGTAGAAAAATAAATCCACTTTTTTGCTAATTTCGAAACATTTATCCTGCCTTAGTTATTTATATCTCTAGCCTTCCTTAATTCAGAGCGTCGAATTAATCATTTATTTAAACTGGGAGAGAACGTGGTTGGTGTTTTGCTGGGGGGGGGAGAATTTAAAACTAAGCAAGGAAACAAAAATAAAGACAAATGCATATATAAATTATTAAAATACACATAATTACAAATTACTAAATGAAATAAGAAATTTAAAAGAGAAGAAATAACAAAGTTAGTATTTTTAGGACGAGGATGGATTAGGATAACACTTATCCTGCCACGAACACCACGGTAATTCCAGTACCACGGATAACCATATTTGGTGGAGTGGGTGGAGTGAATTCTTTGACTGGATATTATACGTGTTTGTAACTATTTATAGGAGATACATTCATCTTAAGAATTTAACGCACATGCGTGTATATGTTAAGTTTACTTTTTGTTTTTTAGCTTTAAGTTCTGACTTCGACGGTAGAAAAAATAAATCCATGTTTGTGCTAATTTCGGAAAATTTATCCAGCCCAAGTTATTTTTATCTCTAGCCTTCCTTAGTTCAGAGCGTGGAATTAATCATTTATTTAAGCTTGGAGAGAACTTTAAAAGAGAAGAAATAACAAAGTAAGTATTTAATCAAGGAAATAAAAAAGTAATGTTAACAAAAATTATAGGAAAATCTTCAAGAAAAGTGTAGACATGTAAATATAAATAATATGAAAACAAAACACTAACCTCTATCACATCGCTGCAATGTTGTATCCCCGTACTTGTTTTACAAATACTTTAATGAAATATTCTTTGATGAAGCAATAGCACTAGCCTCCATCGTCGTAATACTCTTGATCCTAGAAGCCGTAACATCAAATCTTTCAATCTTGAGGTCCTTATGCGTGTCTCGATGCTAACGTTTTTTTTTCATACTTAGTGACAGACCAATGGACATAGCAGTTTATACTAAAGTGGAACAGACCGATGTAAATATAATTCTACCATTTCTAAAAAACGAGTAAACTTGTATCTAGGATCTTACGCCACTCGAGGATAAAGGGCTAATTGAGTTTGGCAAGTAGACGGTAAAACATCGAAATTAGAAACGATGGCAAATGAGTCAGTCATGACTATTTAAGAGAACGACTCAGCAAGAATTGACTTATATTAGACTTGAAAACAGTTTTGTACTCAACTCGGAAAGAACACGAGCAGTTCTTAGAAAAAAAATTCCTCATGAAAGTTCAATTTTGTTTTAAGAACAGTGTTGGGAGAGAAATTACAAAATGACAGTGGTTTATCTAGACGAATTTTTGTTGGGAACGTTTTACATTCAGATTGACCTACAATGTATGTAACATCAATGTTCATGTCGCCAGATTAGAAATACAGTAGATACTCATACAAATTTCGGTTTATTGTGTATTGATATTCATTAAAAAAAACGTTTTTCGATTTATTTGAAAGGAACATTTAAAAATGTTATATATGAGTCGTGAGTTGTACTAATCTGCAAAAGATCTAGCTAATTTGCATATTCTTTTAAACATTTATTTTAATTAATTCCCTATTAGATCTTTCAGTTTCCTCATAGGAGGATCATTTTTACTAAACTATTACGTAAAATTATCTTCGTGCAGATATTCTACATGATTTATACATGCATAATATTTACGTGAAAAATGTTCTACTAAACACAAACCTTATATCTGGTTGTTAGTCGGGGGAAATCAGTGCAAAAGTGTGAAATTAAAGAAATAGTATTTTCAAGGTGAAGGTCGGACGACGGCATTACGAATATGCATACCTAACGTAATAGTTATTAGTTCAGCTTTTTAGTTTTAGCCTTGCATCAAACCTGTCTCCTAAGCGCAGGCATAACATCAAAGGAAAAAAGTTAATCGTAAGCTATAATAAACGTTTTTGGTTTTGATTCTGGTTGGTGGATCACGATTCATTTTTTTTTTTAATTTTAAATCATTACGATAAATTGGGTTCAATGCCATATAATAATAAATCCAAAATCTGCATAAATCAAAATACCATATTTAAGTATTTTTGAACAACCTGCTAGTATATGTATATATATATATATATATATATATATATATATATATATATATATATATATATATATTTATATATATATATATTTAGTATCATTTAATTTATGATTGTAATTTAAAAAATGTTATCATAGCCTTATTTGCAACTAAGAAATAAAGACACGTAAAACATCTGGTGATTATCTAAGTAACATATACTAATGACGTTATTTAGGAGGGGAGATAATCTTTTAGAGATAAGTGAAAATTTCTTGAGTCAGCCGAGGTCAAGAGAGGGACAAAAACGGTTTTCGAATACTGATGGCTCTATATGCGGTCACAATATCGATAGTAATAATCTAGGACTAGCGTTGCAAATTTCAAATGGGGGAACATCGGGAATAAAGCTGCTGTAAATACCAATTAGACTTCGAATTGTCCGAATCTCGATTTGCAGCTTTTCCAAGTATCTGCTAAGTCAAGACCTAAACTGGACCAGATATGTTCTCGATTGGGCAGATGTTTAAAACCCAAACCAGCGCTATTTATCCTTTTTGTTGTATTTTTGCATATTTTTGTCGTGTCATAAACTATATAAAAATGTACATACGCACAACGATCTCTAAATTAAATGACCACATCGCTAGACTGCCGTAGACGAACACGCGTATATACACACGTTGTATACATTACTTTGATACGTATATACACACTTATAATCACTCTAATAAAATGTAACCACCAGAGGACATACCTATATCTTCTATATACTCCCGACAATATTATGACTGGCTGACTATAAATCGAGAAAGAGCGAAGGTTAGAAAGATAGTTAGAAATAACATCTGATTGCTTTTGAAATAAGTTTTCGTTTCCAGATGATGCAACCTTATTTATGGAAATCACGTTCTTGTTTGAGAACGGACCTATTTTATTCTACAAAAAAACAGACTCCAGAGCTGCATTAAACGATTAGAAAATGCATAACTATGCGTGGTTCCCATGTAAGAAGTACTAATAAATGTACCAAGCGTTGTTGCTATACTGCTATTCACAATGGTTCAGGGGCATTTATCACTGAACACAGCTTGTAATCTCGTTCTAGATGGGGGGTTACTACTATCTTCTGCTCTTTTTGTTTTCTTTGAGAAAAAAAAGCTGTGGATTTCAGTTCATCATGAAGACGGCTTTTCCAGACTTGCTTCGGGAGTTCTTCTCTTGCTTTCTTTGAGGATTAGAGTCGAACCCACTTAATTACCATATATTTCGGCGCATAAGGCGACCCTTAAAATTAAACAAATCATCTTTAAAAACTAATATTTCATAAAATACCGGGTTTTGCAATCTTTAGCCTAGACTAAGCAAACATGGTTTCATCATTTAGCAGTCGTCTTATACAACCGATACATAATAAATTTATGAAGATTTGTTCCAATTTTTTACATCTTCTTATCTGATGGTCGCCTTATACACCAAAGTGCACGGTATGCTGTTTGGATCTATTCTCTAAGTGCGTCTAATTAATTCGAAACTGACATTTGATTTTGATTTTCCATATTCCACAGGTCTATTTTTGAACCCACAGTAACCGAGAAACCTGACAAAGACATTTAACCAATCAAGCTACTGCCAATGTTAAGAGCTCTCTTTATTTCCTCCGCGCATCTTCCATAAAACAGGACTTCCACGCGGAGAGTGTCGTTACACTAATATAATATTCGTAAATAAAATAGCATTCGCTACTTTCTTGTTATGATATTGTAATCTTTAGGTCCAATATAAACATATTTTTCGTGTAGTCCTTTTTGATAATCGAATACAGTGTATTTCACATATAGATTCGAATCATTTCACACATCCGTATCAACGGTCATTTTCATCAACTCTTCTCCTTGCGTGGCTTATGGTCTAGGTAATGGTGACTTATGAGTATATAATAAAAATTCTCTATTTTTAAGGTGAATTGCAGAACTGCAGGATGTGGAGAGCAAAAATGACTTTCCGTTTCATTAGAAATGTATTTTTAAAACGAATTTTTAAACTGGTAAGCAACCAGTTTATCATAGAAAATCTAAATGCTGACAAGTTATGTTCACTCTTAAACTTAGTGGAGATGATAGTGATTATTTAATTCAGGTGAGTTTTATTCTGTGATGTTCTTTATTCATTTCTTTTTAATTTTGTTGTAAAGTGAGATGATCATTAAATGTAACACGAACATGTATTTGTAACGCTATTAAGTAGTAATTTTAGACACATTGCGAGGAGTATGAACACGTTTCTTAAAAGTCTATGTGATATAATAACAAAGTAAATTGTTTCAGGTTCGTGTCTAGAAAGCAAAACAGGTCAAATCTGCAAAGAACAAAACCAGAAAATGACCTACTAACAGCTACATGTTCATACAATCCGCCCCGAAAATAACACACAAATTCCAGATGTGGTTTTCTTCTGAAGATAGGACGACGCTTTGCAATCTTTTTTAAAAGTTTATGTCTAGGCAAACGTAGAAATATCTATTTTTGCCGACGGATCACAATTCACTTAAAAAATCGATTGCTATTTGACTCATATGTCAAAAACATATTTGAAGATGGGGCAGACTAGTTTTTTTTTTTATAGAGTGGGGTTTCCTAACTTTTTATCTTGCTTTTAGATTACTAAATAAGATTGACTTTAAAAAATGAATAATTTCATAGAATTTCGAAATGTTATTTTTATTTTATTGTCAATTATTTCAGATTATTAAAGAAACTGTTATATTTTTCTTCCCTTAGTAATACTAGAAAAGCCTATGTTAATATAGATTAATTTAACAAAATGGCTGGGCATTTTTAAAAAATGAATATGCTCGCAACAATTGATCTGAATGTAAACTACTAAATCTGATATCTGGCTCTTACTTGTTTTTATTTTTAAGGGGGTAGGTTATCATGAACACTGCTTAAGAGCCATAATATGATATACTGTTTAGCTTTTAAATTCCAAAACAGACTTTCGTGGGACACAACTGATGATCATTAACATGATATTAAAACTAGCGTACAATTTTAGAAGTAAGATTTGGTGTGTGTGTGTGTGTGTGTGTTTGTGTGTGTGTGTTTGTTTGTACACACATATATATAGCATGAGAAAAATATATGATAGCATATCTATCTATATATTTATGTGTGTGTGTACACATATATATGGCATAATAGAAAAAGGATATATGATATCATATCTATCTATATATTTATAAAAGTGAGAATGTGTGTGAGCATACTTCTCACACTATATACTAAACGAATTGATCTACAGACTTGAAATTTGGTATATTTTACATTCAGGCATGTAAAAAACATATTTACATCAGGCTTCTTCTGGCAAATAAGGTTGCTAATGGGTCAACATGAACAAATTAAAAATTCGTTTTAAAAATACATTTCTAATGAAACGGAAAGTCATTTTTGCTCTCCACATCCTGCAGTTCTGCAATTCACCTTAAAAATAGAGAATTTTTATTATATACTCATAAGTCACCATTACCTAGAGCATAAGCCACGCAAGGAGAAGAGCTGATGAGAATGACCGTTACTTGGGAGGTGGGGGTCATTAGATTTTTATATCTTTGTCAACTCTTTCACGGCTGCACATGCAGGAATTGGTCACCTTATGTTAAGAATAAGTAGGTTTGAAAACACATTTTAAGCTTTTGTTAAGCCGGTCCAAATAGTTATCGTTACTGACCCATTGTCTTTTGGTTAAAGTTGCGATCTCAGCATATTTTCACTTACAAGAAGTGAGCTGTTTAGAAAAAATAACATAATAATCGCATGCACATGTTTTAGTTTCTTTCCGTTTTTACCTCATTTTTTAAAGAACTTTAATGCTTTCTTTAATACGAATTTTGATCTACAGAGTTTTAATTTGGTATATATGGTATTCAGACATATGGAAAACTTTTTTTTATTTTTTCAAGCCGGAAAAAGGGCCGCTAGTTAGTTAAAATTTAAAATTTGGTGAGTGGGGTCATGTGATTTTTTATTTATTTGTCAAATTTTTTCACAACTTCGCATGAATCCTTTCCATGAATACTTCCCTATGTTAAAAATAAGTAGGTTTGAAAACATTTTTTTTAATTGTGACAAGCTGGTTTAATGGTTATCGTACTTGACTCCCTGCCTTTAGGTTTTGATTTCGCCATCAACTCGTGTATTTTTTATGTACAAGAAGTGAACTATTAAAAAGCATAATACTCGCATGCACATGTGTCAGTTTTTTTTCCGTTTTTTTTTTACTTTATTTTTTTTAAAAATGTATTTCACATTACGTTTAATACAGGGTAACGCCGAGTACATCTGCTAGTTTTTAATAATTCCAGGTAATATTTTTGACATGTTGTGAGGATTCTCCAAACTTATTTGTTCAACCTCGCTATAGAGTAATAGCAATGCTGTTTTATTATTTAACTATTCAGCGGCAAAACAATACACCGAAAGTTGAAATAAGGAAGTGGAACTGGGGCGTATAATTGCAGCATGTCAATACGATACAACCTTAAAAGAGTATACACATTCTGGAAGTGATTCATTATTGTTGTGGACAAAGCCAAATTTTAATATCTTTTATAAAGTCACATGAGTTAAGTTTCCTGTGTGTGCGAACGCAGAAACATAATATGCCCACGTTAAACGATAAATCACAATTCACTTTAAAAAATCGATTGTTGTTTTGACTCACTATATGTCACGAACAGACTTCAAGATGGCGCAGGTTAGACATTTCGGTTGAATTTTATAGGACACATTTTCCGACTACATTTCCTGGCTAGCCGATTTTTAAATAACTAAACATAATTACTTTCAATTCATGCATATGTTTTTAACAGAATGTCCGAATTTGTACATCTGGTTTATTGTACATTATGTCCCATAATGCACTAGTAAGCAGAAAAAAAGTTTGCAGTTTTGTTTTGATCTATCGTTGATATCTATATTATGTAATTAAAATGTACTAGCAAAATACACAACACAACACAAAACACTTTTTATAATTATATTCTTACGAGTTTAAACCTAAGCTTATATAGAAGATTCAAATCTTTCCTATAAAAAATTAGCATAGAACAGTATGCGTTTTGAAAATTCCAGATGTAATTGCCCTCCAACCTAATGTTCCTTTCCATACAATTTTTGATCGCCCCCCCCCCCCCCGGTTATACTAGCGTAGCTGTCAAACCTGTTGAGCAGGTTTATAAGAAGGTTTGTATTTTCCAGATTTACCCTAGAATACAAAAGCACAGAGCAGGTGATGATTGACGTTTCATTAGAAATAATTTTGTTAAAGGTCATGACTTCTTCAGCAATAGACAAACTGTGAAAGACGAATTTCATGGTTTCTCTTGGTAGAAAACCAGTCTATAGTCTTTCTAGTCACATATAATGTCGAGTTTTTGCAACAAGAACTTTAACATTAAAAACTTATTTTTTCTATATAAAAATTATTAAAACGAACTTTTAATAAACTTAGTCATGAATATGCGAGTGACTTGATATGAATTAACTAATTTGCATTTTGCTTTGGAAAACTAACTTTCCTGAATTATTTATGGTTGCGTATTGTATGATTGCTTTCATTTATTACATATATTCAGTGCATATTTTCTGCATTATATATAATTGCATAGAATTTAGAATAAAAAATGTTATAGAAACGCACACATACACACACTTGTATGCACAAACACACACGCGCGCACACATATATTCTGTGGAAATATATTTTCTTATAATATATACCAATCCTTATTTAAGAAGCTCAATGTAATTATAGAGCAATATAGAGAACAAATAACAAAAACTTATATTCCAAAATTCATGAGGTTGACCATCTTATAATTTATTTCTTTAATTCAGTTGACTTATACAATTATTGACAGTATCTATTTTGCAGAGCAAAATCAATCTTTTAATTATTATATTAATCAGTGAATCTATTATGCTTCGATTGATAGTTGCTATTTCTTCTGATGAGTTAAGGTCACAATAGATTTACTGACTGATATAATTATCAAGTGATTGATTTGCGCTACGAAACAAATACTGTCAAGAATTGTATAAGTCAACTGATTTAAAGGAATAAACTATAAGGTGGTCAACATCATGAATTTTGGAATAGAACTTTTTTTTAAATTTATTCTATATATATATATATATATATATATATATATATATATTAAGTGACCTTATCTGTGTTTCTGCGAAACGGTCTCTATCAAATTCCTCTGTCACATTTCCGACTTGCATGTTGATATATAGGGAATTTTTACCTGTGAAACAAATATAGCTGATAAGAGGTCAAAATGGAAAACAAAATCTTGAACTTGGCAGGCATAAGTCGAGTTAAAGGTCTCTTGTATGCATGCCCAAATATATATTTATGAGTAAATATCGGTTAAATGTTAATGAGTCCTTAACAATCTGACGGTATATAAATCAGAAATGACTAAGACTAGAGGCATAAATGTTTCTTTCGATTCTAGCTAATGACACCCAATCATTTGTTAACATTCGAAATCACGACGATATATTGAGTACAATATAATAATCAACGTATTTGCTCTATAATATAGAATACAAAATCTGTATGAATAAAAATATAATATTGAAGCATGTTTTATAATCGGGAAACTACTATACATTGGATAGAATATAATAATAGATAGGGAATTCCCTCTATATTAATAATAATTAGGGCTATGACAACAGCATATTCTTTTCATTGTTTTGACTTTCGAGTATATGTCCAACGCAGTTAGATACAGTTAATCAACCGAGAACCACATCACTCTATATAAAAGCATATAAGATATCAACAGGTACACACTCTATGGTCAAAACAATGAAAAGAATATGCTGTTGTCCTATCCCTAATATTAATTATGAAATATGTATAAATTAAAATATTATATTTACGTGTATTTAGCAATCGGGTAAATCCGAGTGGCCTGCTAGTTAAATGATAAAATAATAAAATTAATTATAAACTAAATTTTTTCATTTTCTATTCGTAAATTAGGGATATCAAAATCGGGTATATTCTTGAAACGATTAAAATACGTTGAATTTTAGTTACGGAATATGCGACGTTGTTAAAACTTGTTTTTGCACTTGCATCAAAGCGAAATTACTAATTAAGCAAGTAAATTAACATTGTAATATAATCTTTTCGTTTTCCTTTTCAAAGTCACAGACATTAACCCATATTAAATGAGATTATTTTATTTCCGTCCATTCATTTCTGTATCTCGTTTCGTGTGATTCCATTAAAACTTAACTGGTGTGTTTCAATTGTAGGTGCGTCTCTTTTCTGTCGTTGAAATTCTCATAGGTGGCCCTGCTCTTAAAGGGAAATCCACTAATTTTCTTGATCTTTTTCGTCATACAAATCATTCTTGAATTCGTATATTAAATCCATGGTTAGTTTTGAATTCGTATATTACATCCATGGTTAGTTTTTTTTCTATAAATTCGATTATTCTATGCGTTCTCCAGAATTGTCTGATCTATTCCTTCCTTTGCTCGTTACAGTTTGTTTGACTTGTTGCTCTCAATCAGTTTTCACTTTGATACCTAACTGTAATACAACTTCTTATTCCAGTAGCTAATTTCGAAGAACAGCAGGCTTATATATTATATTTTATTGGAATCTTTGAGCTGAGTAATATGTGCTTATTTATTAGCGGACTGTTATCCCCATATTTATAATTGTTGTTGTTGCACCACGTTTCGACCAAAACATAGCTGGCTTGATTTCGGTAAGAATTAAAACGGCTATCTTCAGACAATGCTCACCTGAAACAGTAGAGATTCTCTGCGCCTCGGGCCTCGAAGGGCGATCAAGGTTGTTTTCTTTTTCTTACAAATACAAATTCTCGCTTTTTATCTGGTCTTCTATTGCCGTGTTCGTACCGGATTTTATTATATTTTATTTTTTTTATATTAGAATCCTTTGAGATGGGTAATTTTTGTATTTATTTATTTGCGGACTGTTATTCTCGTCTTCATAGTTGTTCTTTCAATACGTTTCGTAGTGGGACAGCAACAACTATGAAAGGCAGTAATTACTGGGAATAAAGTTACGACTCAGTATTCCTATCCCGTCGCGGTTAATCATCTGAAGAAGTTGGAGTTAGGTTGGCAGAAACGTAGTGAAACAACAGAAACTATGAGGATGAGGATTGCAATCCGCAAATAAATAAATAAAAAAAGTAAGCTTGTTCAACTCTTGTCCTACTAATTCTTTTCCCCCTATTCATAGCATAAGCATTTTTATGCATAAAACCAATAATCATCCCCCTTCTTGCTATTACCATTACAACAAATGGTTTCCTCCCTTGTCTAACGCTATATGCATAACAATCCTTTGTATTGTTTGAATGATTCGGTTAACTATTCTGTCTCAGATTGAATTTAATTCTCGCTACCTTTTGGCTGATCAAAGCTCCGCCTTCTTTCAGCTATATTTTGTCGATATCGCGAATCTGATTATCAAAAACGAGATGCAATGGAGCAAGATTTTCAGTAATAACTTATAAATGAATCTTCTTTTGCCTGAAGGTTTAATTCTCATTACAGCCGATACTAATTAAGAATAAAGTATTAATTATTTACTATTAATTTTGATCTGATCATAGCTGATGGAATGAAAATTCTCTTTCTCTCTCCCTCTTTCTCTCTTTTCTCTCTCGCTTGCGCCTCGGACTCAATAATTGGTTCTATTCAATATTCCTTATAGATGTCGTGTGTCGACGCAAAGTTCATCGAGTTAAACAAGGTGCACGTGAAGAAAATCGAAAGTTGCATCGAGGAGAAACGCTAGAAGAATAATATTCAAGATAAGAATAGTAGTCCGAATAATCGATATTATATAAAATTCCATGCGTGTGCTTAAAACCCTGAAACGGTATTTCTTTACTTGTTTTGCTTCTACTAATTTTCTAAATCAGTTTCTAATATTTTCTATTGTTGATAATGTAAATGTACATGGCAATATAAGGTTTGCCACCGCATGTCAATTTTGCTAAGTAATGCTTTATAAAGTTAGAGCTCTCCGATGTCCTCAAATTGTCCACGCTTCTGTAAGTGGTAAACAAAGATGTATCATATGTGGAAATCACATGTACAAGTGAAACAATTGCCGTTGCGTTATTGGTTTGTGTTTGATGAGCTATACTTTGCTCGAATTTGCAAGCAACTATTGATCCTTTCTTAGTAAAATGAAACATATATAATGACTAGCCTGAGTGTCCGGCGTTATCCAAGTGTTTGGAGGTGTGTGAATAGCAGAAAAAATAAATAAAAAATAATAAATAAAAATAAAAAAGTGGTAGTAGACAAGCAGGCTCGAACGCGTATAAGAAGGAAAAGAACATGAAAAAATAACGTGACGTGTTTGCCGTTGCGTCCATCGCCAAACCGGAAGTGACAAATGTTTAAATTAAAGCCAGCCAATCGAAAAGAGGGGATGACTTTCGAAAATATCGGCGAAAAAAGTGACCCCCTCCTTGGAGAAAAGTTCCCAGTTGAGAGTGAAGGAATCGGTGTTCTTAGCCAATTTTTCGATATTTGCTGTCCAAGGGACCGAGCGTAATCCCGATACCAATCTTGTGAAGATTCGTCGCTTCTCTTGAAAGTTTTAGGCAGACATACATACATACATTTAAACAGACGTGTGAGATTTATATTATAGACGTTTATATATATAGATGTCTAACGAATAAGCTGATAAAAAATAATCCTGCAGGTTAAAGAAATAGTTACGACCGACTAGAAGAACTTCATGAAGAGTAGACAATCATCAGTTATTTTCTTCGAAATCTATGAAGATATTCGACTAATCAAGAAACAAAGTGAAAGGTTATTTTCTTTACACAGTGTCAAAGAACAGAACGCCAATTGAAGCAAAAAAATAACCAAATCAAGAATAAGCTGTTTAATAATAACAAGTTAAATCGAGGAATCTAAAATAACATACGAATTCGTGATATTATTCTCTACTACTGAAAACCGGCCAAAATTTCGCAAATGTTTTGTAAAGTCACGTGATCTGAAGTTCTGTCTAGGCGAATGCAGGAATATGGACGTTTAATAACAGATCACAATTCATTTAAAATATCAATTTCCTTTTTAACTCACGATATGTCACAAACAGATTCCAAGATGGTGCATGCTAGACATTTCGTTTATATGAAGTGAGTTTTCCAAACATTTTTATCTGGTTTATTGTTTTCGATGATCAAATATAGTGCGACCCATTAGTAATATTTTATTGGCCATTGGTCCACATCACTTAGGAAAAGTGTGCTATCCTACTTTATTGATGCCATTGATATAAACTATTTTGCTTTGATAAATATCATTTACTAGCAGGGGAACCCAGCGTTACCCGTGGTTGAATGATGATCGAGGAATCATTCTCCAATATTAATTGTCATCGAATTCGTTATAATCGTCCATTTTCAATCTAATCGACTGATTGGCTGTTCTAATTGGGAATCCCCCGCGGTATACCAGGAGAAGCTTCACATGCCTCCCGCTGTTACTTAGTTCGTAATAGATTGCCCTCTACATTGCACTGTAGAGAAATGACTGTTGATTTTATAAAATCATTTTATGGCTTTAACTAAAGTTTAAAACTGAAAAGCCAGATAGCACGCATCAGTTGTGCTTTATACAAAAACATTCATTTTGATCGCGCTACTGTAAAGATCAGAGAACCAACTGTTGATTATATATGCTTGCCTTTACTGCTTGTGCAGTTATAATAGTTTAAATGTAAGTTTAAATAAAAAAGTAAAATTATCATAATGCAACTGTGTGCTTAAAAAGAAACCTTCATTTCGAACGCGGGCCTCTCATATTTAAAAACGTACTGTTGCTTTTAAATGTCGAGCCTTTCCGCTTGTGTGTGTTAATAAAAGTTCTTTAATGGACTTGTGATGTTAGGCTGTGTAAGCCTGTTCCTTTTTTCAACAGATTATTTCGACTATCAGTTTTCATACTCATCGAAGGCATTTCTATTACAAAATGTATATACGTAAACTGCTAGTCACATCACGTAGCTTTGTGTGAAATTTCATAAAAATCGACCCAGCAGTTTTCGACTTCATAGGGAACGAACTCACATACAGAGACACACAGCCACACAAAGACAATTTTCCTTTTAATTAGTAGCAGATAGTGTTAATCTGCTTTGGTAGATATTTATATTTCATATGCTGCTTTTATAAATATCATGCATATTTGCTATTCTTTTATTGATATCATCCATCGCCTTAGAAACTTTCTCCTTTGATGGAAGCTAGCTCAACTTTCTCGGGTAGAATACCTACAAGGAGCAGGGATCTTGAGCAATGGTCTAATTTTTTTTAATATCTATGCAGACTTACTCAGATTATATACTTTCTTCGAAATATTGTATTATACTATATGTGTGTTTATGAACGTGTGCGTAGCATAGCCGGCTATATAATGTGTATATATACGCGTATTTCATGAGTTGTGTCGTCTACTGTGTGTACGATATGGAATAGTTTATGTAATGTTCAGACTTAGTGTAGTGGTGTTTATAATAAATCCGACTTGAATATGAAGTGATAGTCTTTCATTTTCAACATAGCATTTACGTCTTAATTAATGATGACATCCCCTATTGCAAATAGGCAGGTGTCAAAAAATTGTTGGGAAACATCATTGAAATTTAAATAAGTTAAATGCGCAAACGAGTTGGTGTGTTACATTTCCGTACTCGTGTAACTTGGGAAGTCAGTGAGTTGGGCTTTTCTTTTTCTTTTTTTTTTTTTGTAGAGACGAATAGGTCGTCCAATGTTGTCTACAGGTGCTTTCATATTAGTTCATCCACTCATAGTTGGAAACACCAAACCTCCGTATTTACCAAATTAAATAAAGACGTTATATTTAGCCCAGAAGGCAACAACGCCTTATCAAGAAAGTGCAATGCACAATTTGATGTAAGGAGCTTGAAATGCATATTTCAAAGTCAAATACTTTTAGCGATAAGCGTTAGGTGGTTTAGATTTCACCCAGAATACAGCAATTCTTTCCTCCCTGTCAGAAACATCACTCATGAAATGTGTAGACTAAAGAATACAATAAGGAAAGTTACGCGGCTACCGAAAGTAAAACAAAGATCGACGGATCTGTATGTGCGTCACCCGCCTCTATTATAAATTTGTTTCCATTCGGTTTCTTGTAATTTCTTCAGTCCACTATACTGGAATAGACACTAATATACCTGATTATTAAAAACACATGTTAATATTTCGACATTTGAAAGAGGTGCTCACATTTTTTTTAGTTATAACGTTATAGTAAATCGATCCCCCATTTTTTTTTTTTTTTTTTTGTAAACACGGAAGTTATTATTGCCGTTTCTTATTACTTCCATTTTTTTTAACATTTGGGATATTTTTGCAAACGCTAAACTGTCAATTTCAATAGTGTAACTATTTAATTGCCTCCCCACGAGGGCAGAGTAAGACACAAAGTCGGTTTTTAATGTGGGGTAAAATCCAGCTCCTCAAAAAGGGGCACGTTTGATAAGAACAAAAATAAAAAATGTCCCAGTCATGAAGGATTTCTCCTCAACTGACCGAGGACAGAAAAGGTGAAGTGTAGCATCAGAACATATACTATACAGTGACCTTGACTATATTACAGAAATTCCTGTCACATATTCGGCAAATGGGATTGGCATTACACTAAAAACCGTTATTCAGTGGTACGAATATTTCTGAGATGTATGTGCCAGTAAAATGTTGAAAGAACTGATTGGCGACCCTAAAAATCCCTAAAAGCTCACCTTGCACCCTCCTAAAAAAAACTAAAAAAAAAAAAAAACTCTCATCGTAACAAGAAAAAAAAGTTTTAAAAAAAATCGCATATTATCAAAAAAGAACCAAAAAGTAAAAAAAACAAAAAAAAAAAAAACACTCACTTTAAAAAAAGTTTTAATAAACTCAAAGAAATTCACTTACAAAATAAACCTCAACTTTCATCCAGAAAACAAAACCAGTTATCCCCCCCCCAAAAAAAATCAATATCTTTCTGTATTTTTCATTGATAAAAAAAAGAAAATATTTAAAAATTACATTTGCGATATGTTCATTTTTATTTTCTATTCTTTCTTGTTGATTTGTTTTTTTTATTTTCCCACATGTTTCTGTGATAAAAAAAAGAATTGGGGATCGATTTACTATAACGTTGTAACTAAAAAGTTACCAACCCTTTCAAATATCGAAATATTAACTTAAAAAAAAATTGTATACAAGTGTCCATTCAATAATAATGGAGTGAGAAAAAAATGCAAAACAAAAAACGAATAGAAATCTCTGAATACCCTTCATGCAAAATTTCAAATGTTTAGACTAGGAATTGGCTGAATAATTTGGTAGAGACCGCAGAGGTAATTGTTTCAAATTTGACACCTATTATGACCTTTAAACATTTATTCTTTTGGGCTCAAATCAAGTTATTAAGTTAGATCCATGTCCGAGGAACCTATATCTTACATTTCAAGTGTTTAGACCCAAAATTGGCGGAGGAGTTTGGTATAGTTCTCAAAGGTCAAATCGTTAAACTTTGACCTCTTAACAGCCAAATTTCTGGCCGAAAACCGATAACAAAGATTTTCTTAAATCCCCATACCTTGTATATCAAAGTTCGAGCCTGTAGACTTAAAATTGACAGAGTTATTGTGTCGGGATATGTTCACAGACAGTCATACACACAGACAGACAGACACCTTCACTTCTATAGATATATAGATTACGACCGGGCAAATCCGGGTGTCCTGCTAATATAGAAAATATTTAAGAGAAACCTGAATTTGATTCTGCCAAAAAAACCATCTGGTTAGGGTCATGTATGAATTTAAAAGAATTGATTTCCAGAAGGAGGCACTTTAATGCTCGATTCCAATCAATATTCCTTTTGCAGTCTTGATTTCCCCACTTTAAAAGAAGGTTTTGTATCTAACTTTGCTATCCTTAGCATACAAGTAACGAAGAGCCTTTTTATAAATGACCGATGATGATGAAAATACATTCTTGCAAGTAAACCAATGCTGATCACTCTATAATACAGAACAATGCACTAGAAGATTAGTAGTTCAATATGTTCATTATAGCCACGGAAACTCTAATAGTAGATACTTTCTAATTTCGTATAACTGATGCATAAGTTCTTAAGAAATAATGACATATTTTAGTAAAAGACGGATTGAGTACGTTTTTTAAGGTTGCCACTTATCGTTGACTTGTTTTTAAATTATTTAGAGTAGAATTGATAGTCTGAATTATTTGGATTATTCGGACTACTATTCTAATCTTGAATTTTATTCTCTTAATGTTTCGGCCGATATCACCTCCAACCTTCTTCATATTTATCTTGTTAAACTCGAGAATTATTTTTTCGAAGAGTCCAAAGCAAAACCTTTTATGGGTTGAAAGTTCGCTCCTCACTACTGATTTTACAAAGAATATAATTGCAGATTACGCATAAATTTCCACCTGTAAATGGCTGACGAAACAACATGCTACGCCAATGGATTAAATAAAGAGTTATGTTCGAAATTCCGTGTAGAACCTTGAGTTTGACAGATATGTAACCGAGTTGACAATATACACCTAAAGAAGGTCGTACAGTTCATCGGCGGAAAAGTTGTGAAAATAACATTTAATATGAGAACGGCAGTCCAAATAGTTATAATCACTAAACTATTCTTACTTTTTTATAAATTTAAAATTACAATAAAGTTTATATTAGAATACTTATATTAAATAAGTACAAACTCCTGAAATTTTGATTTTCTTACAATAGAGCAAACGCACAGATGAGGAGAATATATCGTCATACACAGGCAGCTTCTTTGTATAAAGACACATCAATGTAGTAAGACATATCGAGTGTTTTCACGATGATATTCGATGCAAATTGAAATAAAAATCTTATGAGTCTGGGCACTTTGCTCTACTGCTATTAGGTTGGTGCAAAATAGTGTCGTTTTGACGTAAACTTCATGTTATAAAACGACGTTATTTTTGCACCAACCTAATATTTCACTCGCTTTGACATTAAAGGAAATTATAGAGCTTTTTTTTTACATTGAAACAACCGATTACAGAAAAAGAATCTATTCTATTTCTGCGTATAGTGTAATTCCATTTTATAGGAAATATAAAAACAGTGCTTACTGTTTGCGCAAAATAATATATATATATATATATATATATATATATATATATATGTGTGTGTGTGTGTGTGTGTGTGTGTGCGCGCGTATGTGTGTATGTATGCATGTATAACTTATTTATAACTAATAACTTTCACAAGAATCACTCGTTTAGTTGAAAACACTATTAATAATTCCCCCCACTCTTTATCTGTGCCTACACCTAAACGTATATTCCATGAACAAAGCTTATTTCTTTGAACTGCGCGCCTGTGGAATTGCCTTACGTGTTCCTGCTTTCCAGCTGGCTACAATATGGTTGTCTTCAAGTCTAACGTAAACAAGTTGTTGATTAGCCGTTCCACCTGTTAACAAATTTTGCCGAATCTCCATTTACTAACGATTACTATATTGTCCAGTTTCTTCTGTACACTCTTTAACACTTATCCTCGAGTGACCTCTTCACCTTAATAAGTGGTGATGCCTATGTAAAAAAAAATTAAGAAATAAAAAATAAAAAAAACAATATTAAGGCTTAAGGCTTCGGAAAAATGGTATTTCTTCCACTCAATATAGTATAGTTTTTTAGCGTTTCTTGGGGCAGTGCGAGTCTGACTACGTAGGTCGTATCATCCGACGCTTATAGATAAGCATTTCTAAATGTATATCCACTTTAAACAAACAAGTACAGACAGTTGCCGAGCCAGGCGTATATATTCTCACGAGTGGAACATTGATTATTTATCTCACTAAAAAGAAAAATAAACATCGCTTATAATGATCGGGAAGAATTCTTTCGAATGGTGTTTAATATATTTTTTTCCTAAAATTATCTATATTAAAAAATCATTTTTATTAATTACTATGAGTATCGACGAAACTATTGCACATATGCAGAAAACATCAAACAACTAAAACAATAATTTCTTATAACCCGTTTAACATAAGTATGCGAATTAGCCATTGCAATATCTGCACTAAGATGGATCGCCTCTAAGATATATAGAATATTTCCAAATTTCATGTTGTATTATTGATCTAAATAACACAACGATCTTTCTTTTATGAGGATAGAGGAATGATGATGGAAAAGGATTTTGTATTTATTGGTTTATTTGTAAATTGTGGTATATATGGGTTGAGTCTGGTTCTCTGTATACATGACTGCATTTTTTTATTACATTTTCACCCAAACAAGGCACATTGCCACTGTGGTGTAGGGGGCTACTATTAGACTATCAGGGGCAGCAGCTACTGGGGCACTATGTAGGGATTTGGGCAGCAAGATATCTTTTCACGGTACACTTGAACTTCTGCATGTCAGTACAGTTGGGGAGGCAAGGACCTAGAATGGAATTCCAGAGTCTAGCGGTTCTGGGGAAGAAACTACTGGAGTCGAAAGATCTTCTACATCTACGGATCTCTACTGTGTGGGAATGGGATTTAGCTGACTCTCACGTTTGTCGAGGGTGTCTACGTCGTGGGGGCACAAGTGTCTGCAGTTCGTCAGAGAATTCACCATTAAAATTCTTGTAGAACAGGCAGAGAGATGCAACGTTTCGTTGATGGGATAGAGGCTGATGCTTAGATGCCTGTTCAGGGCCTATCAGATTGGCGACTCTCGTTTGAACCTTGTCAAGGAGCGATAGACTAGCAGCAGATGCACCAGCCATAAATGTGACAGCAATACTCCATACATGAGCGAATGGTGGCCTTATAGAGGTACAGGATACTTTCAGGTGTCAGCAGTTTTCTAGCACGGTAGAAAGGGCCTAACTTCTTCGCAGCGACCCTGCCAATGTTTTCAATATAATTGTTCCAACTCATGTTTCCGGTGAACGTTAAGTCAAGCAGTTTGAAAGATGTACTCTCAGACAGGGAGTCACTGGTCATTGCTATTGGTGGCAGAGAAGGTTTCTTGTAATATTGAAGGACACCAGTTTAGTCTTGGTAGCATTGAATGTGACTATTCACTTTTTTGTTCCCATTCCACTTCAGATTGGAGGGCATCCTCTAGTGTTTTGCCATTTCTTTAGATATGTATTCATTTGTTTTCCTGTCATGCCTGTTATAGAGCGTAGTGTCTTTAACATATATACCTATCTCAGAGGCAGTTTTGTCGTAGAGGTCATTAATAAATATTAGGAACAATAGAGGTCCAAGGATAGACCCCTGAGGCACTCCCGCATTTATATCACACTGTTTAGATGTACGACCGTCGAGGACAACCTGGATTTTTAACTTGTCAAAGAACGATTTAATTATGTTAAACATTCTACCAGTGATACCGTACGATTTAATTTTCCTGAGAGACCCTCATGCCATACCCTGTCAAAAGCCATAGATATATCTAGAGCTACCGCTCTGCCCTCGCCCGCTTTGTCCAGTGAATAGTATATACGTTCAGAGATTACAATGAGGATGTCTGCTGTGGAACGGGCTTGTCTAAATCCATATTGTTGGTCAGTCAGAAGTTTAGCATCTATAAGGTGACGGACTAGAGTATGGTTAATTATGGCCTCAAATATTTTGGCGAAAAGTTGGAGGAGGCTAATGGGGCGATAATTTGATGGGTCAGTTCTCTGTCCAGAATTCTTGAATACTGGTACCACAGGAGCAGTTTTCCAACAGGCCGGAAAGCATGATTCATTAAGGCAGTTGTTGTAGAGTTTGGACAGAACTAGAGCTACTTCGGCTGAACATTTTTTAATAGCACAGCTGGGATGAGATAAGGTACACATGCTTTTGAAGTGTCAAGGCTTTTCATGATAGCATGTATCTGAGCAGGGGCGATTTGTAGATCGTCTGTCCGCATAGGAAAGTCAGGTAGGGGGTGGTGGAAGGGTCCTGTGTGGAGTTTGAGGCAAACCGACTGTCAAGCATATTAGCCTTGTCGGTTGCTAAGCAATCAACCTCGTGATTGTTGGTTTGTGGGGGAATTGTTGATTGACCATTATTTATTACACTGTTGTAGATTTTCCAGAAGTCACGAGTTCCTAATTTTTGTGCTTCGATGCGTTTTTTAGTGGTTTCAGTAAATTCTCTCTTAGCGGTCGCTATTTCTTTCTTAACTTTACTTCTAGCTTCTATATATTTCTGTCTGTTTGAACTGGACTTATGTTAGTTAAGTCTGCGGTATGCATGCTGCCTTTGAGCAATGGCAGTTGCGCAAGTAGAAGTAAACCATTGTGGAGAGTGAGGCTTGCTATAAAATTTCCGCATGGGAACATGTGCTTCAATTCCTGTTTTGAACCATTCAGTGGTCTCATTTGCGCACTGCTCAGCAGGAAGAGAAACACTATTTCCCCATGGGGCATCTCTGATAAAATCACTGATGGCTTCCCTATCTGACTTATTTTATAATATCTCGTTGTTTTGAGCATTGGCTTGTCAGTTTTGGGTCTAGAGTTTAGGACGATTTCGATCATTATCATTGCATGATCAGCGTTCCCGAGTGGGCTGTCAGCATTTGTTATACAATACTCGGGAACTGTGGTAAGCAACAGACCTAGAAGTGATGCGCGTTCTTCTTGCTGGTCAGGGAAACGGGTTAGAAACGTAACGATTTGTGATAGGGAGTGAGATATAGCGAAGCTATGTGTTGGGCTGCTCGCTGCATCTGTGTGAGTAGAGAATCCAAGCCAGTTTTTGTGGTGAACATTAAAGTCACCAAATACATGTTCTTGTGCGCTAGTGTCGAGGGAGAGTGCTGTATCAATGCTGTCAGAGACTTTGTTTATTATGGTGCAGTCCTGGGTCAAGGGAGTGCGGTAGAGAAAATAAAAGTAGCTAATGTTATGTTATATGTTTAGTCTAAAGCACATAAGGACTTGACTGTCCGTTTCTAAGTTTGTTTCTCTAGTCAGGGGGAGGCTGTTACCAATGTAGACTCCAAGTCCGTGCATATGTCTGTCAGAGTCCTTACAGCAGAGTGGGAGCTAGCCACGCATATTTAAGTAGGTAGAGGGGATTGAGGAATGTAGGTTAGTCTCGCTTAGTGCTAAGATATCCGGGAATTTGTTAGGAGAAATGCTTCAACATCGGCTAAATTAGTTCTAAGCCCACGGATGTTAGTGAATGCAAGCCTCAAGGTAGGAGGCAAGTTGGATTTGTTGGTCCCTAGGCCTGGTTTAAGCTTATTTTTTTGTTGTATTTTCATCATGTTTTACAGAATTTAAGTTAGGTAAGGGGGAGCTGAACAAGACATGCAACACAAGTAGACCATTAGCTGACCTTTCTTCAACTAGGACTGCGGCCTCATGAAAGCCCATCGGGGTGAGTGCAGGGCCTCTTTCCATGCGGGACAGTGCACTACAAACATCCCGATATTGTACAACTGTTGATGGAGCACCCGCTCTAAGCGCTACCAAAGAGTTAGGGCTCCTGTACTACCAGTTGGAAACAGAAGCCACGAATGTCAATCCGGTACCCTACACCCATCAGAAGAAGGTCACCCCGATCTAATTGCACGGACATATGTGGTACTCAAGCACTCCAAAGTGCCCAGTTTTTAGGGTAGGGTTGTGTCCGGAGTGGGGAAACGGCATTCATTGCCCTAGACAAAAAACAAGATCTACCACTAAGTGTTTTGTCGATTCACTGTGATAGTGTCTCTACGCCTGACAAATAGGCAAATAATGAGTATGGAAGCCGGGCGATAGAGAGAGCCTATCTACTCCTTAAGCAATTTAATTTTGCAGACCGTTAATTTGTTGGAGTCACCAGCTCTAGAATGTTGTCATCCAAGACTGGAGGGGCCTCCCTCCCCTTATGTGTGTTTTTATACAACTCTTGCATATATATATATATATATATATATATATATATATATATATATATATATATATATATATATATATACTAGCAAAAATATCTGATATTGACCTGCCCTTACTCAGAATCAGCAAATTTCCCACTCTCGCATAATTAATTGTCAAAGAAATCCGTTAAGTCGCCTATTTTAAAAAATCAAATCGATTGACTGCCTGCTCTAATCGACGAATCACCGTGCTGTACTGGGAGAAAAGCTTCACATACTTCCTCGTAGTGACTTAGTCCACAATACATTGTAGTGTATGTTTCACTGTAGAAAATTTGTTGTTGATTTTATAAAATTATCTGTATCTAATATTTTCACTTAAAATTTAAAATGCAAAAGTCATGGTTCCATTGTGCTCGAAACAGAGTCATATACCTGCCCTTCTGAATTTATTTTTACATAATCATTATAATAAAAGTTAAGCATAGAATATGTTCTAAAAAAGAAGCATGCATTTCGCACGTGCCCTTGTCTTATAAAATACTCTACAGTTAATTTACAAGCTGTATTTTGTTAGATAGGCATCACCACTTATCAAGGCCAAGATGCCACTCGAGAGTAAGGGTTAAAGGGGGTACAGTAGAAATTGGAAAATATAGTAACTGTTAGTACTGGAGATTCGGTAAATTTGTTAACTTATATGGAACGGTTAATCAAGAACTTGTTTACGTTAGACTTGAAGACAACCATATTGTACTCAGCTGGAAAGCACAAACACGGAAGATAATTTCATAGGCGTGCAGTTCTAAGAAAGAAGCTTTGCTCATGGAATCTACGTTTAGGTGCAGGCACAGATAAAGAGTGGGCGAAATTCGTGATAGTGTTTTCTGCTAGACGGGTGTTTCTTGTGAAATATTGGCGAGGGGGAACCATAGAATGGAGCTCAGTCAAACACTTTCCATGAAAATAACGATAAAGCAGAGACAAACTCGGACCATCTTTTCTGTGAGAAAGAAGTTGCAGGGAAGAGAAAAGGGCATCTCCCATAAGGCTACTAAGTCTATTTTGAACTCTATCAAGGCAGGATAAGTCATTTCTAGCAGCTCCTACCCAGATGTGGCAACAGTACTCAATCCTTGGACGTACCTGGCTCTTATATAGATAGAGAATTTCATCAGCAGTGAGGTATCTACTGGATCGATAGAAGAATCCCACCATTTTTCCAGCGGCTTTGGCAACGAATTTAATGTATGTGTTCCATTTAAGATCAGAGGTAAAGGTCAAGCCCAGAAGCGTTCAAAACATGAGGCCTCCCCAAAGCGAGAGCCATTCATTTCAATTGATACCAGATGGGGATCACAACGTTGATTATGTAAAGAGAGAATCTTGGTTTTAGATGCAGTAAATCTAACCAGCCACTTCTTTCGCCATTGTACCACTTGCTAACGATCAGAGGAAAGAGAATCAGAGAGAACTTGGTCGTTTACGGTCTTAGTTGTGCTACCTTAGATAGTAGTGTGATCAGCATAGATGTCTACTAATGATGTAAGAATGTGATTTGGAAGATCATTAATATAAATCAGGAAGAGAGTTGGGCCCAGGATGGACCCCTTAGGGACTCCAGCATTAATACTAAGAGCTTCTGGTTTCTGCTCATCAACCACTACACTTATGGACCTATCAAAGAAAAATAATTTAATAACTGAGAAGATATTCCCAGCAATAACGTAGCTGGAGATCTTGTGATGTAAACCTTTATGCCATACCCTATAAAAGGCCTTTGATATGTCAAGAGCAATTGCCCTAGAAAGGTAGAGTCGTTAATCCTATGAGATATAACTGTAAGCGCATCTGCTGTAATGTGAGGGAGATGAGCGATCGCCTGAATTCTTTAATAGGGGCATACTGATGAGATTTTCCAGGGTGATGAGAAGCAATGCCCCTTAAGACAACGTTTAAATAGTTTTGTAAGGATGGGCGCAAGTTCTGGTTGAAGTGTTTTGAGTACTATCATTGGAATTTCGTCAGGGCCGGTTGCTTTACTGGAATCAAGGTTTTTGATTAGCTTGCCAACATCACGAACAGATATTTGTATATGACATAGCATGTTTTCTGATACAGTAGGAAATATTGGAAGTTGGCTGCCTTGGTCCTAAAAGGTCTAATTAGCTGCAAAGTTCTTGGCAAAGAGGTGGACTTTGTCTGATACTGAGGAGATTACCTCAGGTCCATTTATGAGATTTTGGATAGAGCACACGCTTCTGTTCAGAATTCCGTTTGCTATTTGCCAAAATTGGTGGGAACCAAGCAGCTGCTCAGGTACTTTGGACTTGATTGACTGAGCATACAACTCTCGTGCGTTCTTTATTACTTTTTTTACAGTGGTTGCTGGCAGTTCTCAAAGCGGATTTAGTCTCAGTACATCTATTACGTTGGAAGCAATGGAAAAAGTGATTTCTATGCGCAATGGAAGTAGCACATTCTGGAGAGAACCACGGCTTACTGTTAGGTTTTTGCTTTACTTTTTTCGAGGGTATAAACGGTCTATACCTACAATTAACCAGTCTGTCAGGTCTGATTCTACAGAGGACACATCCTTTATAAACATGGAACGCAGAGGTAGATCTGATATAAATGTACGGAAGCTATCCCAGTCAGCCACAGAGTATCGATATACTGTACGATGGAGACGTACATCTGAGGACTTATTACATTTAAGTTTTATCTTAACTGATACAACTGAGTGGTCGGAAGATCTAAGAAGAGACAGAACAGGAGCTGAACACAGTATAGGGCAAGTTGTGAGAAAGAGGTCTAGGAAACATGCATGCTGGTCGTCAGTATCGGGAACACGGGTGGGTTCGTGAATAATCTGACTGAGGTCATAAGCAATGGATAAATCATGACAGAACCTCCCCCTCATCATCGGTCTTGTTTGAGTTAACTATTCAACATTGTGAACATTGAAGTCTGCACATACATGAATATAAGCTGAAGAATAAGCAGATAGGGCGTGGTCAATTTTCTCAGATATTGTTTTAAAGATAGTATCTCCGCTGTTGTTGGGGCGATAGAGAGCAAATATAAATGCAGTTGTTTGAGCAAGTGCAACCCGGAATCACCTATAGGCTAAGTTAGGATCTTCTTTGGAGATGTTCTACAACATGGAACTCCATCATCTTTTATATAGACACATATCCCATGCCAATGGCGATCTGGGGGATTTGGAAGTTGTTAGAGTATCCTTTAATTACGAACTCATCTAGGGAAATGGTCTGTCTAATGCCAGTGTCACTTAGAAATAATATGTCTGGTTTAGTCTCCTGTAATTGGGTTTCAACCTCTGGAAGGTTAGAACGAAGGCCCCTGATGTTAGAGAAGGCGATCTGGTAGTGGGGGTCTACGTTAGAAGTTGGAGATCCGGGTTTAATCGACTATTTTTTATTAAGACTTTTCATGATGTATCTTTCAGTTTATGAATTGGTGAACTTTCTCAAATATATGTCTGATTTTAGGTTGTATAAAAGTCTTAACCGTGGTATTAATCGGAATTTTTCGATTATCGATTTTCGAGACATCAGACACATTCCGATAAAAAACTCTAGGTAAGAACACTATCGGAAATGTTAAGCACCTTCGTGTTAAATTTTAAAAAAATCGGCATAGCCATTTCCGTTTCAATACTGAAATCTCCGTCCCTCTCTCTCTCTCTCTCTCTCTCTCTTTCACACACACACACACACTTGTTTCATATAATAGTATATATATATATATATATATATATATATATATATATATATATATATATATTAAGATAGCAAAAGTGAGAAGCCGACGAGTACAAACGTAAAACAGAACTGAGGCATTGTTAGTAATCTAAATGTCAACAGAAATGTATAACAAAAGACAACTTCACATAAATTTTTAAAATTGAAAAAATAAAATAAAAGCATTCAAGCCGTAATTTTTTCATATATTACTTCAAAGTAATTTTATATTTTCCAACACGCCAATCTAAAACAAATGGCGTCCAGAACAAACGACTGAAGAATAAAATAAAGATACAGTAAACAATGTCGCTTAATGGAAATGAAAAAGGCAAAAACAAAGGTAATAATTAATACTAACACGCGCACATATAGTGACGGTCTGAAAAGTAACAAACCTGGACGTGCTTTGTACGTTAGAAGTACTGAGCAAATCACATAATACTAGCGGGCCATGTTGGAATTCCATGGCGGCATCTTTCATATGTAAGATATTATTGCTGGACATTCTATGGACGTTCAGCGTTAATGGAGACCTCGTGATATTATTGCAGCCCTTTCGTTAAAACTGTACAATTGTTTATCTAAGTAATCGGTTAATGTAGTGTCAGAATATATCTAGTTATTGAGGTGTATCTCTTATATCCTTATAGGAATCTGTGACATATTTCTATCGAACAAAAACATATCATTGTACCATCTTTAGCCAAAACAGATACAGCACTTGGATCTTAGTCAGAAGACAAAGAAAGTATATTTTAGTTTCACGTACGGCCCAAAACATTATTA
Organism: Euprymna scolopes; assembly: GCF_053919585.1. Lineage (NCBI taxonomy): Eukaryota > Metazoa > Mollusca > Cephalopoda > Sepiida > Sepiolidae > Euprymna > Euprymna scolopes. Next base: position 53,187,369 of record NC_136487.1, read on the forward strand.
TTATTATTATTATTATTATTATTATTATTATTATTATTATTATTATTATTATTTTCATTTAAAAAAAATTACATTGCGTCTTCGGTGATCGTATGATCCTATTTGTTAAAAAGGAGGATAGGAGGTGATGACATACTACACACCTTAATTACCATATCTATATACTAATTTCATGTACCTAGTATGTAATCCCCTTCTGTCCTCCTTTTTCATAAATACGATCTTTACATCGAATAACTGGACGTACATTAAAGTTACGACGGTATTAATATATAGATTACAAAATAAAAAAAGCGAAACGCAATAACGTTTAATCGCTTCAAACACGTGTCATTGACCCTGAATCGTAAAAATCTATTTAGATAGGGTCCAAGTCTATAGAAACGTAACCTATGTAGGTATTTGAGCAGAAGGATGTTAATTCAGCTTACACTTAACTGTACCCATATTCGCAAGTGATTTCAGGAAATAAACTATATGTATAGAAAATATGCCAGCATTTAAAGATTTCTACATTAAAACAGTTTGACTTATTGCTAGACGGATGAACATGGTGTACTTTACCTAAAAAGCCCCACGTGCAGTAAGTTTATCTGATCAGGATTTTTAGATATACTTATAAAACAAACACTGAAAAACAACGCTCTGGTGACAGAACAACACGATACATTGCAAATATCTATAAAACGGGCTTTTGCACTTTTATTAAATTTAAAATGCTTTTTTCAACTCCGTTATAACGACAATCTACCTGCTAACACAACTTTAAGCGTTAGATTGCTCCTGACCATGTAAAATATGAAAATACGATGATTAAATTACTGTAAAGGAGAAAAAATATCATATACTCAGTGAGTGTAATAGTCTACAGAACTTTTCTGTAGATCGATCTATAATTTTATTAAAATACAATTAAACTGTCAACATAACACTCGCAAAATAAAAGTGAGGATTGCACATTAAAGTTAACGACGAGATGTGATCCAAATGGAACTGACTTTTATTATACTAAGTTCGAATCTTGATATTATCATAGCACAGCGAATGCACTGTTTAATGTATTTTACTGGAACTGTGCAAGACAGTTCTTTTTAGCGCTTAAGCGACTTCTATACGCTCATTATCGGCTATCGTTTGAAATCCTGTTACTTAATCCAGCTTTTTTTTCATTGTTTTTGTTGACTGAAAATTATTCAGCAAAAAATTGTAAACGTTCGTTAAATGAAACGTACATAATATTTTGTTTTATTTAAATTCGTAACAGATCAAAATAAATTTAAGAAGATGAAAAATATATAATTAACCAGTTTTTTTACAGTCTTTGCTTAAATGAAAGAATTCTATCTAGATATACGCACGCACACACATATGTCTACCTATATATATATATATATATATATATATATATATATATGTGTGTGTGTGTATATATATGTTTGCCCATCTGTCTGTCTGTTTGTCTGCCTGTCTTTATATTTTCAAACTCTGTCTCTCCCGAAACTAAACGTCGCAGAGTAGCGCTATAAGCCTTAAATTATTGGATTTTTATGGGCCATTCTTTTATGGGTACTTAGCCTGTTAAAATAGTTATAATGTTTCAAAATTGAGTCAAAATTGAAAAAAAAAATCGCTATACATTTTGTACATTTATCTTAGTTTATTTTTAATAAGTCAATGTGTGTGTCAATTGTCTACAATGATACCATCACAAGATTTGAATGCTACAGTTTTTTCTGTAGGTTTCGATTCTAGCTGATGGCACTCAAATACGTTTTTACTTTTGAAATCACAACTCCATAGTGATATATACGAAATCTAGACAAATTAAAATATCATATTTAAGCGTATTTACGACGATTCAAAGCCTTCCTAGAGTATGTATGTATATATATATATATATATATATATATATATATATATATATTTCAAAATAATCTACTTCTTTTAAACTGAAACAAAATCGAAGTGCTACTAAGACAGGTTTGTACCATAAAACCCAGTGACCCTTTTCATTTCTACTCCAGAATATTTTTCTAAAAAGTCACCACCGTTTTCAATGCTCTTTTACGTATAATGCAACGACGCATCGCTAGTTCTGAAGCACAGACAGAAGTTGTTTTTTCGGAGTTCCACACTGCCAATATCTGCAACAGAAAGATGAAACTTTCAGATCATGAATGCATAAGATCAGTCATACTTACAATGCAATGTGCAATCTTGTCATATACATTGTGACGAAATAAACATATATATATATATATATATATATATATATATATTGAAATTTGGAAATACTTTCAGATTACAGACAGTATAATACAGTAAAATTTAATTTCATATAAATAGTAATGTCATTATGTTTAAGACAATCCCAATCAGATTAAAAGTTCTCGATATAACAGATAGAGCTATATTATAAATGAGTTTAATTAAGGAAATTAAAAATAATACGAGTAATACCTTTTCAACAAGGAATACAAAATTTTAAATAAATATATTGAAAAACGAAACATTCTTTAATTATCTATGCATTGCTTTATAGGCTTATGTTGGATTTTTAAAACTCTCCATCTTAATATGGATTATAACTTTTCTTCAGTAGATTTGGATTTTACGATTGTACTTATGTGTTTCTGCTTTTATACGATAGGACATCCTTTATTTAAAATGTTTGCTTTTTTAGTCTTTAATCCAAGTTATTTTAGTTTTTAAATATATGCGCTAAATAGCAACATTTTTAAACAATTTTGAATTTTATTGTTATATAAACATATTTTTATTGAAAATTTAGGGATTAAAGAAAAAACTTTTACATTTTATATTCTTTCTTAAAAAAAATAAACAAGTCTACTTTCAATAATTGACGATTTTACACCTATTGATTCTAAATGCAAACTAATAATATATAGAATAAACTACATATCTGTATCTTAAAAATATTTTGTACAATAAAATGATTTTTTCTGTGCGTTGTTACAATTTAAAGTTTACCTCCACTAAAAGAAGCATGTATTTGTTTTAGAATTCTGTACAATAGCTGCAAGTATCTTATTATTGGGAAAAAATATAATATATTATTTTGCTATTCATGAGGAAACCTAGTAAGTTTTCTTTATTTGAATTTATAAAATGAAATAGTTGTGAGTAAATTCCGTTTCTACCAGAGTCTGCGATAAAACCTTTTGTCCTATACGTTGTCTTAATCAACCGCAAGTATCCGGCCATTTAAGGGTCAGTTTCTGCTGAAACTATTGTCACGGGTAATGCAAGATGTGACTGGATGAAAAAAGGCGATCATTAGTGAAAAGGCACTACTGGCGTCTTTCTCGTATGAATCAGTGCAAACATCACAAAAAGACGTAACCGGGAAATGGTATAACGGCCATCTCCTTCAGGAAGACAATAACAATATCAACAATATATCCCCCTCACCTCTCATCCAATAGGCAGTTCTGTGCAAGCAAATAATGGTGACGTCAGTCCTGCTGTTAACGAAGACTGGTCCCGGGATGGGGGCCGTAAATAGAAGTTCTAAACAGATGAGCAAATACTCTGTGTCTTGAGGGACGGGAGACTAGAAGCATATATGGCCGAATTAATTGATTAAGAAAGGCGGAATTGCGATTGCGAGTGGGCACACATATTTAATATTTACTCAAACAAAAATATATACTACTATATTACTTTATAAAATAAATGTGTATATACATACATATGTGTATGTATATATGTATATATATATGTGTGTGTATGTGTGTTTGTCTGTGTGTGTGTAATATAAACATATGTATATATATATACATATATATATAACATAAATGTAAACAATTGGTGACCCCTTAAATTACATTGGTACTATAGTGAATTTGAGAAAGGATGTTGATGCAGTGATTGCAAGTGATTAACTGACTTACTGACTAAATAGTTTTCTAACGAATGATAAAAATGAAAAAAAAGAATTTTTAGGTATAGTTTTAAAATTTAAAAAGTTCCAAGACTATATATATATATATATATATATATATATATATATATATATATATATATGTGTGTGTGTGTGTGTGTGTGTGTGTGTGTGTGTGTGTGTGTGTGTGTGTGTGTTAGTAGTTCGGGTAAAAGAACAAAGAGGGGTTTCTGGTTTTGCGACTGCCTCATAGGCAATCTTACATTTAGGAGTATAAAAAAAAAGATTACGTTCTTCGGAGTTCAAACCAACGGCAGACTCGACTTGTCCATGTAAACCACAGAATCTTCCACAATATAACCTATTTACAAGTAAATATTGGATACGTCAAAAATGGACGGCCAATCCCCAAAATGCTTAACGGTTTGATTCTTTCCGCCACTTCACTAAAATTCAAGAAATAAGCTAATTTTAATGAAAATTTCGGTATTTAATAATTAACGCTCACAGGATATAATCAATTGATTATTGGTATTGTATTTTATCTTGGCGAAAATATATTATTTGATGAAAAAAAAACCACCTTTGCTAAAGTTATACTTTTAAGTACAAAAAAGAAAAACGCATGAATTTAGTTTTTCTTTTTATGCGAATAAAGTGTCATATATCTTAATGTTAACAATTAAAACAATGAAATATTTCAAGAACATTACGATAAAAAAAACACTCCAGATATCCGTGTTAATGAAATTCATGATAGTTGAAGTAAAAACCAAAACTGTACAAACTAACAATATAATCATCGAATTCAGCATTGTTGATTCAATATTTCAACAGAAAAATTATATAATGCAAACATTATCATGTAATTTCAATGACAACAATTCTGCGAAAATGTAACATATACTACAATAAGATTGTCCTTGTACGCATAAACGAGAGAATGTTATTTTTACAATCTGGAAAATAAAAATATCGAAAAAGTTAAAATCCAAGATCATAAAGAAAAATATTTTTTAAATGTGAAAGTTTATACACACTGCATAGTTAAAAAAGAACGGTGAACAAAATAGTGAAAACTAAAAATAAAAAAAGAAAAGAAACAGACGAGATTTGAATTGCGTTATATTCAATTTTATTATAAATGATTAATTTATGATTAATAAATAATTGTTTACCTCATTTTTAAATTAAATTGTCAGTGAAATCATTGGTGTGAATTGATTTTTTTCACACTTACAATGCACAAACGTACTAAGATTGGTTAGGTCTGAATTTTAAAACACTTGCACGTACACACACCTTATGAATAATATATACATGCATATGTGTGTGTGTGAATGCATATATATAGTTATATATCACACATATACACACACGCATATATATATATATCCATGTATATATATATATATGCGTGTACGAATGTATACATGTATACTTATGTAACACACATATATATACACACATATATATGTGTGTATAAAAACAAATGCATATTATTATGCAACACACAAATACGCACACACAGACATATATATATATATATATATATGTGTGTGTGTGTGTGTGTGTGTGTGTGTGTTTGTTGTGTACATATACGTATGTATATATGAAAAGCTACCCGCAAACAAATCCAATTCGAGGAAGAAGTAAGGAGAGGAACAGAGGACATAAAAGGAGGTGATCGCGCTTGAAACAGCGGGGACAGCCCGTTTATATATGTACGCAAATATATGCATATATATATATATATATATATATATATACATGAAAATAGAATGGAGGTGGAAGGACCTGAATATTCAACTTTTCGCCCAGGTACTTTCACTTCCATTCTATTTTCATATTGTCAGCTTATATATATATATATATATATATATATATATATATATATATATATATATATATATATATATATATATATATATATATGATTATTTTTTTGGAAAAAGAATTCCAGCAGAGTGCTCAATTAAAAGGAAAATCCAAATTGTAAGAGCGTATTTATATTTTTTATATTTTGTGTACAGAAAGTTGTTCGTTGAGACAGATCATTCGTACCGTCGGTTTTAAGGCCGATAATAAGGCCCGTTTAAGGTATCCTTATCAAGCTCTCTTCAGCCAATAATAGACGAATATTGGCTGAAGAGAGCTCGATAAGGGTACCTTAAACGGGCCTTATTATCGGGTTTGAAACCGACGGTACCTATGATCTGTCTCAACTAACAACTTTCTGTACACAATATATATATATATATATATATATATATTTACACATACATACATATATGTAAGTACACACGCAATTATACATGTGTGTATATAGGTATACATAAATTAATGGATGCGTCGACATATACATATACGTATATGTATGTGTGTGTTTGTGTGTATGTATGTGTGTGTGTATGGGAATGCTTCATATAAATATTGAAACTGCAGAGTTTTAGTACACTCTCTGCTTCTCTACCTATCTATCTATCAATCTACTCATCTCATGTATCTCTGTCTTTTTATTAATCGCTTACCATATCATTATTCATATATATATATATATATATATATATATATATATATATATATATATATGCATAGAGCTAAAAAAATCCGTGTAAAAGGAGTGTATAGACTGTTAGTTATAGAGAGAATCAGGGTTAAATGATACACCCTGCACTACACGCACAAACACACACACACAGTGTTATACTCAACCACACACAAACACAAATGTGCACAAACGCACAGATTGCTTACTATTTTATTTTTATTTTCCCCTGTCTTTCATATATATATATATATATATATATATATATATATATATATATGTATATATATATATATATGGGGAGCTTGTATACATCTATGTGTTTATGTATATAAAAATACGGAAAGCGGGATAAATATAACCAGTGTGAGAGAAAGAATATTAAAGAGGATCACAAAGGGAAACAGTCTTTCATTGGCGAATGGATATTTTCAAAAGTTGTTTAGTAATCCTAGAAGAGAGAGAGACCGACCTATAAACCAACAAACACACATAATATATAAAAAACAATAGACTTGATTACAGAATGGTCGAAAGGAAAAAGAGATAGATAGATGGATATATATATATATATATATATATATATATATATATATATATATATATATATATATATATATAAAAGTAGAGAGAGATGATGGGACAGAGATATAACTAAATTGAGAAAATAAGGAAATATAGATATGAGGATGGAAAACAGAAAATACATGAACAGAGAAAACAAACTGGAGACGGAAATAAATCATTATTATGGTAAATATTTAATCATTAGAGGAAACAAACACACACACATACGCACACGCACACACACACATATATATATATATATATATATATATACTAATAAACTAAGCGTGACGCACACACACAAACATATATATATATACATACACATATATAAATTGTTTTTAAAATATAATTATCCACTGACACGTATTTCGTCGTATACGACTCATCAGAGTGGTTGAATCTACGATGGAGAGAGGGGGAGAGAAATGTAGAGAGAGAGAGAGGGAATATGAATCTTACAGAGGGTTTGGAGTGGAAAAGGAAATTATCGACAGCAGAAGACAATTGGAGTGAGAAGCGACATATATACTATGGACAATAAAGAGACAGAGGCAGAGAGAAAGAGAGAAAGTGTGCGTGTGTGTGAAAAAGAAAGGAAAAAGGTGAAAGGGTGATTTAATCAATAGGACATTAAAAGCGTTTCTATGACCTTATCTGGAACGAAAGACAAAAAACTGGCACTTGGATAATATTCGCGCTCGCGCGTGCCCGCGTATGTGTATGTGTGTGTGTGTACAGAAGATAGAGATAAATAGACAGAGATTGAACAAAGTGAGAATGTGAACTCAAGAAAATAAAATGACACCGAAAAAGTCTCGAAGAGTGAGAGACGGTAGGTAAACGAAAACAGAGAACGAAAATATATTAAATGGAGAGACAGAAATAGAGTAAGTCGAAATATATATAGAGAAAAACGGGATGGAAAGCTAAAGAGGCCAAGTAAGAGAGAGAAAAAAATATTGGAAAACCAGAGAGAGAAAAAGAGAAAGAGAGAGAGAGAGAGAGAGAGAGAGAGAGAGAGAAATAGGTTTCAACTGTAAATCAACTAAGAAGAAGAAAGCAAAACAATTGGTAATTGCGGCAATGTATTCAGCAGAAATAGAGAGAGAGAGAGTAAAAAAGAGCGAAGGAAAGAAAAAGAGTGAGAGATTGAGAGAGAGAGAGAGAGAGAAAGAAGAAAGTTTAAGAAAAGAATGATGGAATGAAAATGGGATAATAACACATCAGTATAGACATAGAAGAAAGTGATGAGAAAAAAGTATGCACTTTAAAAGAAAGGTGGGTAGGTAATATATTTAAAGGTTGCTTTAAATGACAACAATCACCACTAAAAATAGGTCACGGATTTCCGCCATGTTGGTTTTAAGACGGGGATAAGCGGGGAAAATAATGTACCTTAAATTAGGTCGCTACTTCAGTTACCCTCTCTCTTTCTTCCATGCTTGTTTTTCTTTATATACACAATCCCTTTTCCTCGATCTATTCTGGTTAGAACACAGGGCAGAAGAAAAGAACATTATGGTTGAGGGGAAGGGGTCGCATGACCATTTGCCAAACCCAAGCGGGCCTGTCAACTTTTTGGCGGAGGCAGTATAATCTGATCAGCACAAAGGCAAACCTATTATTCATTTAAAACACCTGGACATGCCCTATTCGTTGTACGCTTTTCAGCGACAAATGATAAATTCCTAACAAAGGGCAGAAGTCACGCTTGCTGCTTAATAATAATAATAATAATAATAATAATAATAATAATAATAATAAGAAGAAGAAGAAGAAGAAGAAGAAGAAGAAGAAGAAGAAGAAGAAGAATAAGAATGACGATGATGATGATGATGATGATGATGATGATGATGATGATGATGATGATGATAACAATAACAACAACAATAACCGCAATTGTTTCCAATTAACTTCGAACATCATTCGCCCCCAAAAGTGACGGCCTATACGTGCGCCACGCTAAATGATCTTGAAGGAATTGAAAAGAATGGACGAACCGAAAAAAGAAAACAACTGAGCACACTCCATCTGGAAGAGTGCGGAAAACACTCGGACATTGAAGAAGTGTTTTGCCACCCAAAAACGTAAGGGATATCAATGGCCAGTGAGAAAAACAATGGTAAGCGGTTGTTGCGATAACGCAAGCTAATTTTCAATGGTTATCAAACGAGTTGCAGAGCGCTAGAAATATAGGGAGGTTTGTTATTACTCGAAATCCAGGGGACACTACAATTACTGTCAGTGAGCGACTGCTGGCGATGGCTTGTGTAATAACTCCTAGTGAGTAATTACTACTACTGCTACTACCTCTACTACTACTAAGAATAGTACTACTACTACTAATGATAATATTACTCATAACCTAGGAAACCCTATATTTTATTGCCAGCGAGCGATTAGTAGTAATGACACGTTAAAGATTCCTACCGAGTAACAACAATAATAACACTAAAAGGAAAATAACGATCAAAAATCCCTTAACGTTCACCAGCCTATTCTCTTATGTGATTACATGTAAAAGAAAATAAAATAAAATCTAAGAAAATGTTGAATCATTATAAATCTTCCTAAATATGTTTGCAAATTCAAGATGTTGGATTAAAAATATTTTTTGTGAACAATAACACATGGCCCAACAAGATTCAATGTGTCCAGGTAATTATATGCATTATATATTTTTTCTTAAATAATTTCCATAATATTCAATCGATATTTATTTTATTTAGTGTGTTTCGTTTAGAAATGCAAAATACTGAATTCATTATACAGTATCCATGCCTATAATCATATGGGAATATGTCTTTATCTTAATATATGCTCATTTGTATTATACGGAACCCATACAGATTGTATACAAATTGTCTTTCTTTACTTTCCCGTTTTGTTCGTATTGTTTTATTTTCCTTTTCCTAGTTTGACGTCACTTCCTTTTCCTTGCTAGACGCCCCACCACCAAAAAAACGGAATAATGGAAAAATAATAAAAACGGTTTGCTTGCGACAAACCAATGACAGAACTCGCTATCACTATGATCTAGTCTAATCTAAATCAAATAGACAACCACATTACAAATACATACAACGTCATAGGGGAATGTTCTATTCGCTGCTTATTATAACCTTACCCGGTAAATTTCCGATCTTAATCTCACTTTTACACCGTATTTTAATACAGTCAGATTATTTTTTTTTTAAATATTTTTATATTAAGAGACCAAAATAGGAATGACGTCTTATAACGACTTAGATTACATATATTTTAATCAATGACACTTGCAATATACAATGTGTTTGAAACAGTCAAAACCATCTACGACAATAAATAAAGTAAAACTGCATCGGACGCTCTTGAGCAAAGTTCTCTAACACAACTTAACATCTTAACGCTAATCTCACTCAGCTCTTACAACTATTATTTTTGCCTACCCTAGTTCCTAAGCCTATCAATTGCTCATCCTCTCGTCCAAGGTTGTTTGGTACGACACTCCATTCAGTAGTCAGGCCTGAAAACTTGCACATTTATCATTACCATACCATTCGGCTTTACGCATAGTGTTTAATGCTAGCATATATAAAACAACATTTAGTAATTTGCTTTGAAAGTTACTATCACTGACCAGGTCTTTATGTATCCTTCTTTCTGTCAAATCCATATGTACCACTTCCATCCATGTTTTACTGTGCTTTCCCCACTCTTTATCTGTGCCTAAATCAAAACGTAGATTTCATGAACAAAGCTTCTGTTCCATTTGCCTCTTTCTCACCTGACTACAACTTGGATGTCTTCAAGTCCAACATAAACAAGTTCTTGATAAACCGTCCCCTTAAGTAAGACACTTTATCAGATCTCCATTACTAACGATTACTACGATATTATCCCATTGATTATGTACACTCAATGACCCTTAACTCCGAGTGGCCTCTGGGTCTTGATCGCTAAATCCAAAGTAGCTGAGCAGCGGCTTAATTCCCACCAGTTCTGGCAAATAACAAACAGGATCTTGAACAGAAATGTGCGTTCTATCCCAACTATCATCAATGGACCTGAGGTCATCTCGTCTGCATCAGACAAAGCCAGACTATTTGCCAAGAACATTGCAGCTAACTCTACTCTATGCGACAATGACCATCAACTCCCTGTATTTCCTCCTATAACAGACAACACGCTATGCAACATACAAATATATGTGCGTGAGGTCACCAAGCTAATCAAGAACCTTGCTTCCAGTAAAGCAACTGGCCCTGATGGCATTCCAGTTATAGTGCTCCAACCAGAACTTGCCCCCATACTTACAAAACTGTTTAAGCGGTGCCTTAAGGGCAAGTGCTTTCCAACCCCCTGAAAAACCTCATCAGTATGCCCTGTATTTAAGAATTCAGGTGATAAGTCATCTCCCTCTCAGTACAGGCCAATAAGTCTCTCTGTGTCATGAGTAAGTTGTTAGAATCCATATTAAATAAAGAAGTAGCCAACTACCTGAACAGAAACAACCTCCTTAGTGACACGCAATATGGTTTCCGCTCTGCAAGATCTACAGCAGATGTGCTAACGGTTATATCACACAGGATTTGTGAATCTCTTGACAAAGGTTTCCTTTCCAGGGCAATCGCTCTTGACATATCGAACGCCTTCGATAATGTATGGCATAAGGACCTACTTCACAAGATTTCCAGCTACGGTATTACTGGAAATGTTTTCTCTATCATTAAATCGTTTCTCTCCGATAGGTTCATAAGAGTAGTGGTTGATGGGCAGAAATCAGAGGCCCACTGCATTAATGTTGGAGTCCCCCAGGGGTCCATCCTGGGCCCAACTCTCTTCCTGATCTACATCAGTGATCTCCCAAAACACATACTTAAATCATTCGTAGACATCTATGCTGATGATACGACCATCTATGGCTACACATCAAAGGCCGTAAATGACAAAGTTCTCTCTAATTCTCTCTTCTCTGATCTTGAGCTCGTGGTACAATTGGGGAAGATGTGGCTGGCCACTTTTAATGCATCCAAAACGAAGCTTCTGTCTTTACATTATCAACGCTCTGATCCCCACCTGGCATCAATTGACATGGATGGTTCTCGTCTTGGAGATGCTCCATGTTTTGACAAGCTTCTGGGTTTGACCTTTTCTCCTGATCTAAAATGGAACACGTACATCAAATCTGTTGCCAGGAACGCTGGGAAAATGGTGGGATCCTTCTACCGCTCCAGAAGATATCTCACTACTGATGCAATTCTATATCTGTATAAAAGCCAAGTACGTCCAAGGATGGAGCACTGCTGCCACATATGGGCAGCAGCTGCTAAAACAGCCTATCCTGCCTTGACAGAGTACAAAATAGACTTTGTGGTTTAGTGGGGGGTGCTCTTTTCTCTTCGCTGCAACCTCTCTCCCACAGAAGAGACGTTACAAGCCTGTCTTTGTTTTATCGCTATTTCCATGGAAGGTGCTCGTCTGAGCTCCAATCCCTCGTCCCCCCTCGCCAATCTTTCACGAGAAGCACCCGTCTGGCTGAAACTACTGTCAATAACTTTCCCCACTCTTTATCTGTGCCTAAATCCAAACGTAGATTCCACGAGCAATGCTTCTTTCTTAGAACTGCACGCCAGTGGAACTCCCTGCCGCTTGCCTGTTTCCCACCTGAGTACAACTTGGACGTCTTCAAGTCCAACATAAACAAACTTCTGACAAACATCCCTCTTAAGTAAGACACTCTATCAAAACTCCGAATACTAATGATTACTACAATACTATCTCATTGATTACTGTACACACAATAACGCTTATCCCTGAGTGGCCTACGGACCTTGATAAGTTGTGACCCCCATGTAAAAAAAGTGGTGACTTCCATTTAAAAATAAAAAAAAGAAACGTATGTTTTATTTCAAATGGCCAAAAAGTGACGACATTACTTGAAGCTTTTTTCACGTCCTTCTTTGTTGATCCTACCTGGGCGGTTGTTTTAACGTTATATAAAACCCATTTTTGATTACATCTCTAGGATCCAATTCTGTTTTGTAAGTCCCGTGTCACCATAAAGTGCACTTAGTGCTCGCCGATGTCAAACATTGAGATAGGGACGCGAATCTATATCAAAAGTCGCTACAGTTTAAGCTAACATTGTGTGCCAGGCGTTAACTCCGTAATAGACATTCGCTGGCAATTAGGCAATTCCCGGTTTTCCTTACGATTAAACATACTTGGCAATCATAATGAGCCAGCGATAATATTGTTACAAATTCCTTATTTTATAAAGTGTTGTTCAACCCCAAAAGAGCACATTTACACCAATTCGTAGGAGGCTACTGTGAATAAAGCATCATATATTTACTGGCGTCCTAAATAGAGAAGATTAGTAGTGGAGTGTTCGTCTACATTAAAACCAAATTCCTGCATGTTTGTAGTCGGGAAACAGAAAAATCCAATGAGTTAATTGCAAAGACTAGCAGTTAAAGGCAAGAAGCTGTGAGAGTAGAAGCGGTCTGTTTAACTCTACAATGTGAGAGTTTAATTCGCAGTCAGATTGTTGCTTGAAATAAACCAGCAAATGTACGTATAAAATACGATTTACAGTCCGGAAAAAAAACATGTCTAACTGGTGATACCAGATCAGGCTGTTTGAAGATAGCGGCCTTCTGACGGAAAATGAACAAAACGTAGCTTTTTTTCCTTTCCAACTGCAAAACTCAGTCGCCTATAATATACATCTCACCTGTCTATTTAAATATATGTATGCATGTATGTCTGCCTAAAACTATAGGCAAAGGAAATAGATTTTCACGACATCAATATAGTTTTGAAGCTCTCCCCTTCGGACGGAATATATCGAAAAATTGGCGAAAAACATGAATTCCTTCACCCTCAACTGGGCACTTTTTCTACAAGGAGAGGCGCTTTTTTCGCAGACAATTTCGTAAGTCATCCACTCTTTTCGATTGACTAGCCGCCATTTTGACGTTTGCCACTTCCGGTTTTGCAAAGGACGCAACGGCAAAAACGTCACATATTTTCCACGTTTTTCCTCCTTCGCGATGCGGATTCAAGCCTGGCCTGCCTATTAGCACTTCTTTTTTGCTAAACACACACCTCCAAATAGCCGGGCAACGCCAGGCACCAAGGCTAATATTTTCTAAAGCCAAACCAAATTTCGACAATTTTCTCTGAAAAAAAGAAACAAAAAAAAAACAGCAAAACACCATGAATAAATATTTAAGCATAATACAATCTTAGAGCGTAAAAACTTTATAAAAATAACGGCATTTAGCATTAAATAAGCAGAAAAAAGTTGATATACCGTAAAATAAAACAACCTAAAAATACAACAAAACCTTTGTCAGAGACCATTTAGGATATCAATTATGTTTTGTCCTTAAATAACTTAAATAGGGTTGATATGTCGTAAAACAGTAAAAAACGGGCAAAGAATCGAAAAGAAGGAATTTCAAGGACATTTCTATTACATAATTATTTTTAGAAAAAGCAGTGACGAAAAAATGTGTAGTGAAACTGACAATGCGTTTCTAATTATTTCTAATTACTTCGGGCGCCCCTTATTATTTTAATTACTTTAACATTTCTTCGAGAAAGAAAAACGCCTTACGCAGTTATGAAGTGATACAATGTGTTTTCATAACGTTGAGAGGTTAGAAATTATTTGAATTGATTAAAAATATACAATTAACATTTTTTAAGCTCGATCATTAAAAAAAAAGCCTGACAGGATAATTCTTGGGATGACACTTTACCTTTGACATTAAATGTTATTCACGAGGGGATGGGTCACCGTGACCGTATCAGAAAACAGATGTATTAATACATATTATATATTATGTAGTTTCCCATGTGTGTTGGAGTATATCAACCTAAAAGTAATAAATTGTAAAATACACATCCACAAAACTAATATAGACCTTTTAAACATTGCCTATGTCACGATATAGACACATTAAACCTTTTAGTCTGCTAAAAAGGGCAGACATTATAGCCCATCAAATTAAAATGAGTGTTTTATGTCAAGGTTAAATTTCTGCTCCTTTATACATTAAATACACATCTAATATATAAAAGACTATATGTCTTTCTGCCCCCATGTTTTAAATCTCTACCCCCTCCGAAACTGAACAGGACAGAGTGGCACTAGAGGCCTCAAATGATTAGAATTTTTCATGGCCCGTTCTCTTATGGGTCTTTTGCCGGTAAAAATAGTTATAAGTAGTCAAAAAGGGGCCAAAATTAAAAAAAAAAGTCGCTGTACATTTTGCTCATTCATCTTAGTTTATTTTTTATTTTTATCTTTATTCAGTTCATATGCATGCCACGTTGGTACAGTGGTAACGTCACCAGCTTTGAATGTTACTGTTTTGCTTTCAGTTTTGATGCTGGCTGATGCCACTAAAATACTTTTCTTTAATTTTTGAAATCACGTCTCTATAATAATATATACGAAATCTGGACAAATTAAAATCTATTTAAGCGTATTTTACGCTCGGGTAAAGCTATGCGCTCTCCTCCGGCTAGTCTATATCAATCAGTAATTGTTCAATGATCAGATACAATAATACATTCTTCGCTGCATTATATAATAAGAAAATATCAAACAGATCGGCTCAGTACTTTCTGAGCAAAAAAATGAACGTACAGATCCACAGAGTCAGGCCCACAGACGGATGGACTGAATTCATTTTTTTTTTATAGTCAACTAGAATAACATTAGAGTGTAGTGAACATTAAGACGATTTTTTCCAGTTCCGTTTTCGTTTTCTTCCCACGAAAGTAAACTTAGACAAAATATTATCTTTTTATATGAAGAAAACCCAACGTCTTTTTTATTCGCATTTTACCCATTTCGATTATCGTTCTTGTTTAGTTAAAAACGTTGATTTTTTTATCGTTAATGGGGGATAGCATCATTCGTTTTTCTTAATGCTTTTTCTTGATTTGTCAAACTGTTAACATCAGAAATGTTATAAACCTTGACTAAACGGTTACAAGGAAACATGTGATAACAAAAACATAAAAAAAAACTGTAAGTAGTTCGTGTAGCTAATGAACAAGCTCTATAGGTTCTCCGGATCTAGACCCTGCATTAAGGGGCTGTCTTCCGGTATTTATTGCATATTGATCACTTCATTCGCCTGAAGATCTTGCAAATAATCTTCTGGAATAGAATGGATGTATTATAACGAAAAATCAGAACAGCAAAAATAAAAGAACGGTCCATAAAATAATCTAAACTGATGAGAACCACTAGACGAATGATTAAAACAACCTTGACCTACAGAAGCATGTATATCAAAAAATTCTAGAAAAGTATGCAGCAAATAGTACTGAGATAAGCAACATCACGTCTGTGTAAGAGCGAGTGGATGAAGAAATAGGTAGGGCAAACAAAATCAATTATACTCTATGAAATTTCAACAAATCCTTTAAAATGGGTAAGAAATGCTAATTGGTATATAAAAGAGTTATCAAAAATCACTAGATAGTTTATCTGGCAGACAGTTTCGATAAGATATCAAATCAACCTTATCCCCGACTTGCTTCCGGGCCTTGATAAGTGGTGACCTCCATGTAAAAAAAAAGAATAATAATTTTTTTTTGTTCAATAGAAGTAGATATATATAAAAAAAAAACTTTCAAGAAATGATCATATTAGTGTCTTTGATAATTTTTCTGTTGCGTATGATGCCAAAACGTCTTTTTGCTTCACAGATTCTTTTCGTTTTGCGATTTCTATTTTTGCTGACCGGCGCCTGTCACTTTTTTTTTTCTTACCAGTATTTCCTCGTTGTACTTCCATCAATTTTTGATAGGATACTATTTTGCTGCTAAATTCTTCTTTGTAGACGAACAAAGAAAAACGAGGAGTAAAAAGATCGCCGAAAACACACTACTGTAATATAAGAAGAAAGATAATGACTCTGTTTCACTTCAGAATACGTACGAAGGAAACGATTCTTTGATAAGTTTACTTTTCCATATATAAAAAAAGTATTACTAAATAAAGACAATATACTAAACACATATCTGAATTATTAAGATGAGGATCGATAGCTTTTGTTATCTTGAATAATTAGGACTACTGTTCTCATCTTGACAAAGGGTGAAGAAAAAAACTGCTTAAAGGTCGGTAGTACTTGGTGACCAGTAGTCTGAGATGTCGGAAATTTTTCTGTCTCTATCTGTCCTTGTGGCCATGTCACTAGTAAGGGTGCTGGAGGTAAACGTTTGTCTGGGCTGACGTTATCCGCCTGATAGTCAGGGACCCGAACCTTGGATTAACCACTAAGGAGGCTGTCCTATCAGCAGGCGCAAAGTACTGGGACTGCTGTATTGCCATTTGGTGAGTGGATCTGGACCACGCAGTAGTCTCTGGTGGGGCCTCTCGATGTCATACTAGTGGGTAATTGTTACGGCTTTACCTTTTCGTGTGCGACACACAAAAAAAAATCCTGTCTTTTTCTCTCTTACTTTCCCTCTCTGTACTGCTCTAACCAAGTATGCCGACCTATTCCACAAATCCCATAACCTCAACATGAAATATCTCCAGAATAAAAACTCGATTAAACCTAGAACCCCATCTTCCAACGTAGACCCATACTACCAGGTCTCCTTCTCCAACATCAGGGGTCTACGTTCCAACCTTCCAGAGATTGAAACCCAATTACAGGAGACGAAACCGGACATATTCTTTCTAAGTGACACTGGAATAGGGCCGACCACTTCCCTAGATGAGTTCATAATTAACGGATACTTTAATTTAACAGCTAAATCTGACCCTCAAGATCGCCATGGGCATGGAATATGTGCCTACATTAAGGATGGCTTCCTGTGTGGCAGGGATATCTCTAGAGAAGATCCTAATTTACCCTATATGTGCTTCAGCGTTGCACTTGCTAACACCACTGCATTTATATTTGCCCTATATAGGCCCCACAACAGCGGAGTTACTATCTTTAAGAGCATATCTGAGAAAATTGACCACATACTGTCTTCACATCCCTCGGCTAATATCCACATATGTGATGACTTAAACGTCGATAACGTGAAATGGCTTACCCATTCAAATAAGACAGATGATAAGGGGAGGTTTGTTCATGATTTTGCCATTGCTTATGATCTCACTCAGATTGTTCGCGAACCCACCCGTGTGCCCGATACACCCGGTCAATATGCAAGCCTCTTAGACCTTTTTCTCTCAACTTCCCCTGAGCTATGTTCATATTCCGTTCATTCTCCTCTAGGATCCTCCGACCACTCCGTCGTATCGGTTAAGATAAAAACGAAATGTAAGAAGCCCCCAGACGTACCCCTCCACCGTACTGTATACCGATACTCTATGGCTGACTGGGATAGCTTCCGTATATTCATATCTGATTTACCTCTGCACTCCATGTTTAAAAAGGATGTGTCCTCTATAGTATCAGATCTGACCAAATGGTTAATTGCAGGCATAGACCAATTCATACCATCTAAAAAATTCCAACAAAAACCTAACAGCCAGCCATGGTTCTCCCCAGAATGTGCTGCTGCTATCGCGCACAGAAATCACTTTTTCCATAGCTACCAACGTAATAGATGCACTGAGACTAAAGCTGCTTTTAGGTCTGCCATAAACCACTGTAAAAGAGTAATAAAAAATTCAAGAGAGCTATATGCCCAGTCTGTTAAATCCAAGGTTACTGATCAGCGGCTTGGATCCCACCAGTTTTGGCAAATAACAAATAGGATCCTGAACAGAAGTGTGCGTTCTATCCCAACCATTATCAATGGAACAGAGGTCATCTCGTCAGCGTCAGACAAGGCCAAACTATTTGCAAAGAACTTTGCAGCTAATTCTACCCTATGCGACGAAGGCCATCAACTCCCCATATTTCCTCCTATAACATCTAACAAGCTAGGTAACATACAAATATCCGTGCATGAGGTCGCCAAGCTAATAAAAAACCTAGATTCCAGTAAAGCAACTGGCCCTGATGGCATCCCAATTATAGTGTTAAAAAAGCTTCAACCAGAACTTGCTCCCATACTTACGAAACTATTTAAGCGCTGCCTTAAGGAGAAGTGCTTTCCGACTCCCTGGAAGACCTCATCAGTTTGCCCTGTATTTTAGAATTTAGGTGATAAGTAATCTCCCTCTAAATACAGACCTATAAGTGTCCTGTGTGTTAAGAGTAAGTTGCTGGACTGCATATTAAATAGAGAAATAGTCAACCACCTCAGCAGGAATAACCTTCTTAGTGACACACAATATGGTTTCCTCTCTGCAAGATCTACCGCAGATGTTCTGACGGTTATATCCCACAGGATTAGTGAATCTCTTGACAAAGGCTTTCTTTCTAGGGCAATTGCTCTCGACATATCAAAGGCCTTCGACAAGGTATGGCATAAGGGTCTACTTCACAAGATTTCCAGCTACGGTATAACTGGAAATGTTTTCTCAATCATTAAATCATTTCTCTCCGATAGGCTCATAAGAGTAGTGGCAGATGGACAAAAATCGGAGGCCTGCAATATAAATGCTGGAGTCCCTCAGGGGTCAATCCTGGGCCCAACTCTCTTCCTGATCTACATCAATGACCTCCCTAAACACATACTTAAATCATTCGTTGACATCTATGCTGATGACACGACCATCTACGGCAACACATCAAAGGCTGTAAATGACAAAGTTCTCTCTGATTCTCTCTCCTCTGATCTCGAGCGCGGGGTTCAGTGGGGGAATATGTGGCTGGTTACCTTTAATGCATCCAAAACCAAACTCCTATCCTTACATCATAAATGCTCTGATCCCCATCTGGCATCAATTGTGGTGGATGGCTCTCGTCTGGGTGAGGCCCCGTGTTTTGACAAGCTTCTGGGTTTGACCTTTACTCCTGATCTGAAATGGAACACGTACATCAAGTCTGTTGCCAAGTTCACTGGAAAGATGGTGGGATCCTTCTACCGCTCCAGAAGATATCTCACTACGGATATAATTCTCTATCTATATAAAAGCCAAGTACGTCCAAGGATGGAATACTGTTGCACTATCTGGGCAGGAGCTGCTAAAAACAGCCTATCCTGCCTTGACAGAGTACAAAATAGACTTCGTGGCTTAGTGGGGGATGCCCTTTTCTCTACCCTGCAACCTCTCTCCCACAGAAGAGACGTTGCGAGCCTGCCCTTCTTTTATCGTTATTTCCATGGGAGATGCTCGTCTGAACTCCAATCTCTGGTCCCCCCTCGCCAATCTTTCACGAAAAACACCCGTCTAGCTGAATCCACTGTGAAAAATTTCCCCCACTCTATATCTGTGCCTAAATCAAAACGCAGATTCCATGAACAAAGCTTCTTTCTTAGAACTGCACGCCTGTGGAACTCTGTTCCGTCTGCCTGCTTCCCTCCGGACTACAACTTGGTTGTCTTCAAGTCCAATGTTAACAAATTCCTAATGAACCGCCCCCTTAAGTAAACATATCAGCAAATCTCCTCACTAACGTAATGTACTTGCAATAACCCTTATCCCTGAGTGACTTCCGGGCCTTGATAAGTGGTGATCACTGTGTAAAAAAAAAAAAAAAAAAAAAATTTCGCAACTTTCTGGTCGATATAATTTCCGACTTTCTTCAAATCTATCTTCTTGAATTCGACAAACCTATAGATGAACTAGGGAATCAGTACTGAATTTTTACCGAAACATTTAATTTAATTTGCGGTGTCAGAACGCAAACGTTCTTTAACCATGCTCGGGGGAAGGTTTTAAGTAATTAGCCACTGTATTCTGATAATCACCCACGTTAATGATTGAATCTTTAACGTCTAGCACATTATCAGTCGTAACTGGATTTTACCTAGGACTTTAATCTTTATGAAAATATTATTTCTCTGCGACAAACAAAAAGAAATCGTTAATGTGATTACTTTTACCTTTTCTATTACTTAGACGTGTGGGACACATATTCAACATTGCAATCGGGTTGATGTTTGACTATATTTGAGAAATTTGTTGATGATTGGTCAAGAAATATACGCTAGTGACGATTAGTTAAGCAATGTACATTATTAACGATTGGGTAAGTAATGTACACTAATGACTGTTGGTCAAGCAATAAATATTGATAATGATTGATCAAGAAATGTACACTGGGGAGGAGTGGTCAAGAAATGTATAATGATAAGGATTGGTAAAAATGTACATTACAGAGGCATGGTCACAAAATGTATATCAATAAGGATTGGTCAGGAAATACATATTGATAACGATTGGTCAGGAATTTTACACTGGTGACGATTGGTCAAAAATGTATCTTGATAACTATTGGAAAAATGTATATTAGTGATGATTGTTCGAGAAATGTGTATTCATAACTATTGATCAAGAAATGTACACTGCTGACGATTGGTCAAGAAATGAATAATGATAACGATTGGTTAAGAAATGTGCACTGGTGACAATTAGTCAAGAAATGTACACTCGAGAAATCTTCCTCAACTTGGCCTATTGTGGTTTCATGGATCCAATACATGATGCTGTTTATGCCAAATATGTTGGAATTGCGTTTTCCGGGCGTTAGTCTTCATATCAATCTTTGCAGCAGTGGACTGTATCGTGTTTATTGCTTATTGGACGTGGACAATGTTATCAACAAGAATGGCGATATCGCCTACATAGTCGAGGTCTGCTACTTGAAGAAACAATACAAATTTCACCCCTCCTCACACTGGTATAGTTATGTAAACGACTAGTGTCAAGGCTATGCCGTCGGGAAATTCGCTTCCTGGTGATACCTCGAAAGACGGATCGGTTTGACACCCAGCGGTGATGATTGGTCACGAAATATACCCTAGTGACGATTGGTCAAGAAATGTACATTGGTAATGATTGGTCGAAAAATGTACAAACAAACCCAAGCGATTGAGACTGTCGGACGGACTTCCTCATCTTGATTGTTATCGTCGCAACGTTTCGGCCGTTTTACCCTCCGGCCTTCATCAGGTGTTTTGTATCGAACTGGGGAGTCTCACCAGTGATGGCGAACATATACATGGAATACTTCGAAGACATGGCCTTAGGTTCAGCTCCCTTAAAGCCAACCATGTGGCTAAAATACGTTGATGACACCTTCAAACTCTGGCCCCATCGAGAAGACATTAAGGCTCTCCTAGACCATGTGAACTCAATAATACCATCGATACAGTTCAGAATGGAGAAAGAAAAAGATAACCAACTGACCTTCCTTGATATATTCATATCACGCACAGAGCATGGGTTTAAGACATCCGTATATCGCAAGCCTACCTTCACCGGACAATACCTAAACTTCAACTCCCATCACCCATACAGTATCAAACATGGAATCGCACGCTGCTCACAACATCGAGCAGAGACAATAACTAGCGATACCATTACATGCCACCAAGAAATGGTCAGGTTGAAGAATACCCTCCGTCGTAACAACTACCCCGATAGCATACTATCCACCAGACGTGTTAATAGTATAAGAGAGGAGAATGAAACCCAAAAACCTCCAACGGTCTGCCTACCATACATACGAGGCATCTCCGAAAAGATTCAGAGAATATGTGCCCCCTACAACATCAGGACCGTATTCAAGAGCGAGTCAACACTCAGACGACACCTGGTACGAGTGAAGTCCCGCATGGAGGAGAGCATGACCAAAAACTTCATATACTCCATCCCATGCAGTTGCAGAAAGGTTTACAAGGGTGAAACATGTCGCCCCCTTAAAGTAAGGGAGGAAGAACACCGAAAAGCGGCAACTAAAGGGGAGACGGAAAAATCGGGTATAGCCAACCATGTCTGGATGGAGAGGGGGGACCATTTCCCCCTATGGGATGAAGTAAAAATAATAAACAGAGAGACCCACTGGAAAGTGAGAAAACTTAAAGAAACAGCTCACATGCTCGGACATAACAACCTACTGAGCAAACCAAGCATGGAGCTGAATGCAATTTGGACACCTCTGATAGAAAGAGAAAACCTTGAATAGCAACATAGGTTTAACATTAACAAAAAAACAACTAAGAATTGTCCTAGTGACATATGGCCGAGTGGTCCTAGATGTTGTATCAAAGTTTACAGTTACCCAAAGGTGCTGAATTCAATCCTGAACGAAGGCAGTAAAACGTAACATTCAAAACAGAGAATCAGCAACTATGTCCCAGAGCTAGTAGTCCGAACACGGTAACCCCGTAATAATAACAAAGGGTTGGGTTCGAGACTCCTAACAAATAGTTCCCTAGTTCTATACAAACCACCTGATGAAGGCCGGAAGGTAAAACGACCGAAACGTTGTGACGATAACAACCAAGATGAGGAAGTCAGTCCGACAATCTTAATCAATGAAAACACCTCATCTCAAAAATTAAATACAATAATGTTAATTAAAGACAATTACTAAAACCCAAGCGAAATCATAATCCATAAAGTTATAATAGGAATTTGTTTTATACTTTTTTCAAAATTTTGAAAATGTAATAAAATTCTAATTATGAACCTTGGATTGTTATGCAATGCCCTGTATACAGGCATCTAGTAATATATAAAATCGATAGAAAAATTACGAACTCTTAAGAAAAGTCATCATAAATATAGTATCCGAAAGATACGAAATAGGTCGTAACTATATCATAACCCTTTAAGTTATATGTAATCATTTATACAATTCAAAATCCTTTCTGCAATTTAAACGTATTTGGCACAAACATCATCATGTACTGAAACATTTTGGTCTCCCGGATAACGTGGGTTAACCTAATGTAAGCAAAATTAGTATAGCTATATTAGAGCATATTCCTGACTTGTCCACCAAATCACAGCTATGAATGACCAACAGTCTTTGGTTTATCATTGCCCAATTATAAACACACCTGGATTCATGTAAGATTACTCATAAGAATTAATTAAATGTGATAAACCGAAAATCGTTAGATTGCCGAAAGTGTTTGGAATTACAACGATTCTATTAGTGCCATTTTCCTTGTGAGGGCCATTATCTTTTCTTCATGATTTTTCTATATGTCTTGCGATACTCATCGTATATATCTTTTATAAATGGTTGATCCTAGCCCAGTGATCATGTCTGTCTTTGTTGATAGCCCCTCACTTATTAAGAATCACAAAAAATATTGTGGATTACTTTCATAATCTGTGTTACTGGCTATCAAAGTCCATAGATCCACAATGTACTTTAAACCCATGGTGAGATCGTTGATAACAACTGCACTCAACTTTTTCTCAAATATACTCACTTTTATTACAACAACAAGGAACCCCTTTTTTTCTGTGTTTCTTCTTGATATTCAGAGATCTCCTACCTTCTAACATCTCCAAACTTTTTTAAGTTTGGACGAAACAGAACATTTTTTGGGGGGATTCAGCATGAGTGTAAAGAGCTGATCGATAAATGCATCCTACTTAGAGCGGCTAAAATAAAAAAAATAATATAACACAGAATTAACAAGCTACCGTGTTCAGCTATACATTAAGGATATATGCTAATTGTATTATTGATAGATGAAGTATAAATAGTTTGTTATTAGTTTTACTTTCCGGGTTAAATATGCATCGGTTTTAATATCCTGACCAGTTGTTTGGAAAGATAGGGGTTCTATAACCTTCGATTTTATTTGGCTCAATATCAATGGCTATGTGGACATCCTTCAGTATCATAGTTTTCAGCAGCAAAACCACTAATATTACGTTATCAAGCATCAAAAGTATGATAAACCCCTATGCCAGAGATGCAGTCAGCGTATTTTACATTCCCAGTCAACAGGGCAATTCTAGTGTACAATCAAACACGAAGTGTACATGAAACACGAAGACTATTCTGTTTAAAGGTGAGATCTTTATTCTAAAACAACAAATATGTTTGTGAAAAACAATTTTTCTATACATAG
The DNA here is from genome assembly GCF_053919585.1 of Euprymna scolopes. NCBI lineage: Eukaryota > Metazoa > Mollusca > Cephalopoda > Sepiida > Sepiolidae > Euprymna > Euprymna scolopes. Next base: position 53,212,301 of record NC_136487.1, read on the forward strand.
TGAAGAGCATTTTTTCAGTTACTATTCAGACAATTACCGGTAAAATCAGAAAAAAATATCAATGAAAATATGGATTTTATTTTAGTCTAGCAGGGCTCGTTTACCAGCGTTGCTCGGGTGTATCATCCTCCCCCACCCCGCGTAAAAATTTATAATACGACTGCTGCTGTTTTTATCGTTTGTAAACCCCACAGCCTCCTCATGTAAAAAAAAAAAAAAATGGAAACACCAAATTATGCAGGCGTATGGTCGCATATGGTATCGCGCTCTGCCATCATATGATGCCGAGATCAATACCTACTTCAAAATTTGATGTTTATGCATATTTTATACCGTGCTATTTGTAATAAGTGTTATCAGCTTAAATTCAACTTTCACGCTATTGTTTTTATTCAATTATAAGGTGGAAGAATATTTAATGTATTGTTCAGCTCTTTTAATTATAAATTATTATAAAATGAAGCATATTTACTCATTGTAAAACGCCACCTGGCATTGTTTCTTAATTTAATCCTTTAAAATTACGATTTTTAAAGTTTTAGGGAATGCTGAAAACAAAAATAACGTAAAAAAAAAATCCGGCATACGAATAGCTTGTAAGATATGATAAAATGTTAGTTATAAAAAGTAGAGGGAATAACTTTTCTATAATAATATAAAGCGAAATGAGCACCCACTTTATGGGCACAATTTTTTTGTGTGGATGGGGTCAACGTACAATGAACACAATTTAACATAAAATGAGTACTGACTTTTTTTGTTTGGGGTTTGTGCACATCAAATTGATTGTTGATGCCTGGTAGTCCCCCCCTCCTAAATAAAAAATGGGTGCTCAGTTAACACTAGTGTTCATTGTACGCTGAACTACCCCCCCCCAAACAAAGGGGGCGATAAAGTGGATGATCAATTTACGTTAAATTATTATATATAAGTGATCTTCTACGTTTTAAACTTTGACAGTATTTACAATTTTTGCTGGAATTTTAAACGTAATATTCGATTTCAGCATACCCGACACCATTTTCTGAAACAAACATTTCTTCATATATGTTAAAATACTTGTTTGCCTGAATTGGAAACGTGATTAATTAAGGATTGTTCGAAGGTGGAAAAATCCTCGTATTCCAACTATTTTTTTTTTTGTATTCATTAAATAACGTGGTGAAGTACTTGTTTGTCCGTTTTTAAACGTGATTTTTGTTTTTAGGGGTGCTGAAAACATATATTCCTAATGTTAAAAGATTAGTCAAAGGTGAAAATGATCCTCATATTTACCCTTTTTCGTATTTGTTAAATAAGGTGTTTAAGTGTAATTACAATTTAATGACATCCTCACATTTATAATTATAGCGTGATGTAATTTTATCCATTTATAATTTGTGTATATAAACACACATGGAAACATAAATCCAATCGGAAACTGGAAAGTCAAATGAAACTAAATATTATCGGATGCGTTCCTAGAACTACTATTTGGGTATATTTATTTATAAAATAAAAGGTTAATATAAAGTAATTGTTAATCACATCTTAACATGTAAAATAACATAGTTAATTAATTTTAACCATTTATAGTTTGTGAATAATACAAACGTGGAAATTTGAAAATCGAATATCCAATTATAGTTTGTATATATACACAAACATGTAAATCAAATGTGTGACCGAAAAGCAAAATGAAACTAAATATATTAATTTATTCATTGCGGACTATTATTCTCATCTGTATTAGTTGTAGTTTCACGACGTTTCGGCCAACTATTCTTCTGGCCTTCGTCAGGTGGTAACCGCGACGGATAGGAACTTCGAATCCCCTTACTGCTTAGATAGGAATGCAATTAGGAATGCAGTTAAGAGATTCGAAGTTCGTATCCGTCGCGGTTACCACCTGACGAAGGCCAGAGGAATAGTTGGCCGAAACGTCGTGAGACAAAAACTAATAAAGATGAGAATAATAATCCACAATAAATAAATTAATATAAATAATACTCATCTCAATAAGTAATTCCAATTAAAATAATATAATATGAAACGAAATAATTGTTGACCACATTCTAACAGCGTGATTTTATTTTAACTATTTATCGTCTTTTCTCCCTTTCTCTCTCTCTATCTCTCTCTCTCTCTGTATCACTTGCTGGTCAGTCAATGAGTTATATATTTTAGCGTAATATATTCACAAATAAACAATAAAAGTATAGAGTTCTTAAGCGGAAAAATTGCGTGAATTGTATTCGTAAATATAAGCTGAATAATTACGCGAATTGTATGAATAAAAAACGTAAATGTAGTGTGTACTTAAAGAAATGGCAGCATGGTTTATAGTTCAGAAGAGTTCGTTTTTTTTTTAAATGACCGAATCGAGGATATATAGAATGTGTAATTCTCAGCCAATCAGATGTGCCGAATTTATATACGGGAGAAATAATCATTTTTGTATGTCATAGAAAGTAAGAATATAAGTTTGTGAAGAAAATAAAAAAATAACTTAATGGCAGCCAACACGTAGGAAAGTAAGAAAAGGTATAAATGCACTAGGTGTAGATGATGTCCTAAGAGGACTCAGTATAGAGAGGGTTAAATTTTAGATACTTCCTCTGCAGGTTAGGCAGATGGTCAGCATGGTGCTCCTCGAGATAAAAGTAATGTTTTAATATTACGAAGTACTGTGTATGTAATTGCGTTCTACATCTGGCCTGTCTGGATCTTGGAGCGATTACAAACTAATGGTAGCAGTAGTGCTGTTTTCGTTTAGGTTGACTTCCCTGCGCTTATTCCGAATATCACGATGTGGAAGGTTTCTCCTGGTACCCGTATCCATTCTAAGTAAACTGTTGGAGTTGTTTACGAATGAAGCAAAAGTTCTTTGATCCTTTTCCAGCTCCATAGCTAACTCTTTGATGAACACTCCTTCTACGAGTTCAGCAACAATCCTTTCTGTTTGACCAACCGGTAATCGACCCTTTTTTGGCATTTTATAAGACCTGGAATAAAGCGATAGACAGCATAAATTAGTTGATAATAAATAAAATGGCATAACTTCGTAAATATCGCATAGATTTGAATACAATTTTGGGAAATAACTAACCTTAAAACAGTCATTTGATGATACCGTCTTCATTTTGCTATGGCGTATATTTAGTGAACTAATGATATTTTACTAATCTGTAATAAAGGGATTGGCACATTTTATATATATATATATATGTGTGTGTGTGTGTGTGTGCGCGTGTGTGTGTGTGCATGCGCGCGTGTGTGTGAAAGCATTTACTTTAAAGCACGGTATTAAATAATCGTTAAACTGTTGAATCTAAAAAATGCAGAATTTATTTTTTTACTCTTTTTAAAAGTTTTTTTTCTCATGTTTTGCTGACGCATCTGTGGAGAAATAAATACATGTATTACACTGAATTCAAGAAGAAACGTATGAACACAATTTCGTACGAATAGGTTTAAAATCGAAAACAAAAACAATTTATTATGATGTTTGTTAAATTTTAATTCATTTTCTCGTTGAAATCTTCCCTTTGATCGCACGAAGTGAACAAAAAGCTTAAGTCGGAACTTAATGAGGATACACAAAGCAAGGACTAACGTTACGTGTACGATCAATGTAACAGAAGTGTATCACAAACAAAATATTCGCAGCTTTATCAAAATATGACCCTTTAAATACTGTACGTTTTAATGTGATAGTAGACTATCTGTTTAATCATGATGCGAGTTGTTACAAAAGTTTTGTATTTACATCATAAAGAAGCCCCTTTAAATACGCCTGGTATGTATAAATGTTGCTTCAAAAGAGGACTAGGCTCAGACGTTCCACTTTTATCTCGGTCTAATTACATGGTACTTGATTATAGAGAACTGTCATACCTAATGAATTGGTTCTATTTTTGAAGTCAAGAACACAGTATTAGAAGACATTAAACAAAAGAACAAATTCTATTTAAGGAGGCAAGAGAAATAATCTATCAATATACTTTCTTGCAATTCTATTTTATAGGTCAGTGCTTGGAATAATATATGTGGCAGCACAATAATGATAGCATCAAATAACATATATAATTTAATTAATAGTTTTAATGAACATACTTATCCACATATGCAGATCATGTCTGTTCACTTTTTTATTGGTTTTATTGCTTCTATCTATGAGACATAATGACGTTTCGGCATAATCATTCTTTCTATCTACTGTACGGCATAATCATTGTTTTTATCTATTGTACGACACAATCACGTTGGTACACCGGTTCGCGCTGGATGATCGAAGTTAAACAGCGTTGAATCTGGTCATACAAAAATGGATGACTATTTGGGCTTCCAGGTGCTGTATGTGGTATCCGCTTATCTCGGTATTGTTTCCAGTCGTCCTGGACTTCTCCTTGCCACTGTACTCAAATAGTGCCGATTCAGGATGTTGGGAATAGTGCAACCCTTGCTTATAATTACATGCCCAACTTCCCTTACAAGGGTATCATTTGATTTTCGAAACTGAACGGAGGCTGTATATCTATGCACATTTGATGACATCACATGTGCGTTGATCAACTAGATGTTTTTTTTACAAACAGCGAGTAATTTAAATAAAAGAAACTGTAAGAAAATGCAGATAGCGTTATAATTGAAAGATATGTTACAAGCAGATAAACACAAAGAGAGAGAGAAAAAGAAAAATATATGGAAGCTATAAATGGAGAAAGAATGATCAAAGTTTGAGAAGGAGGGTGAATATGATACACATTTATGCAAAGTATCACGTGTTTCCTAGATAATATATTATTTTAAAATTGAATTCTAAAGGAGACATTTTCTCATATCCGAATCATTAAACGTATTTTGGCTTCATATTAATTATTAAGACATAACGCAACAAAAGAACGCATTATCTCATGAGCTTTGTTTATGTCATGATTTTCATTTCGAAGGGTAAAGAGAATTGATGTGTTGGAAACTCTTTAAAATATTTTTGCATTAAACTCAGAAGCTACAGTGTGGCGCATCAGAAAAAAGCACAACCTGACAAATTTCTATTTTTAACTGCTCCATTTTTTCTATGATATATCTTTAATTCAGCACCATAGGGTGGACCGATAAAATTGTCACCCTAACTAAAACACCACTACAGCTTTATTTTAAAGCTTTTATTGAAATAAAAAATCAAGTCAGCTAACTTGATTATGCAGTAAAGCTGATATCTATTCAATGTAGCTGCCTTCAGCCTACATCACTGCCTAAATACGGGGTTGGAACTGGGAGCATGCCCTTTCCACCAGCGCCGGCAGGAGCAGGCTGGCATTGGGGTTGTGGGAGGTCATGTTGGTGATGTTTTCGACTTATAATCAAACGAAGTATTTGAGAGGGTTCAGGTCGGGGAAGGATCGGGCCAGTGAGAGAAGGGTACACAGTCGCAGCACCCCGATTGAAGCCAAGCTTGTGTCTCTTTGGGCTTGTGGGCTGGCACTGAGTCCTTCTGCCACACCCAGAGTCTGCCACCGAGGGGTTCACCACATTCTTCAGCACATTCAGGTGCACTTTGGTGCTAACTTTCAAGCCAACATCGAAAATATGAGGTGCCATTATGTGGCCCCCACTTAAAACCACATCAAAGACTCGTGGCCGAAAAATTTGCTTTCATCACTCTAGGCACGTCCTTGTAATTCGCGGCAATCCAGAGATGCATTCTGGAGGAACTGGAAATGGTTCTGTTGTCATAACTTCAGTCAGTAGAGAGCATTAGTTGTACACCAGATCATCTTTGATCTCGCTCGTTGAACAGTGTACCATATCTAGATATGATACGCCGTTCCTATCTCTCTTGGGATCTGTACACAACTGGCAAGTAGATAGCATGTTAAAAAAACAAAAAAAAAAACAAAAAAAAAAACACGCACACAATATTCCTCAAACGGAAATGAAATAATGTCGTGTTTTCAAGGGCGACAATTTTATCGTTCCACCCCGTAGAAGGGGGGTTGTTTTGATAAACGATACTTTTGACACAACTTAACAAATAACACATCTTCTGATGTTAACACCCGGTGAGTGTGAAACTTCCGGATCATACCGCCACTCGACGAAATGTTAATCAAAGCGTCTTAGCAACAGTTCTTGCATATTTACTTTATACGCAATAAATTATTCTACCTGTCCAGATTGTACTATTTTCGAATATATTCTGCCACGCGCAGTGGTTATTATCACTATAAAATGCTTATCTGATATTGTGCCATATTTATTTTTGATTTTATTTTGAACTAGATGTATATACCCGGCGTTGTCCGGTCGAAACATAATGCGCGGCGGAGATTGAAAAGACATACCAGTTTAAATACGCTAAATAATCTTTTTTGTTTAAAAAAATGACCACATGTTGGATTTAGTGAATCATAACAGAGGTCCATCTTGATCTTAGTAACTTCCAGAGCTTAAACGGGAAATGACCCTCCTAGCTTAAAAAAAACATGCTTACTTCTAGTTGTAAATGCAACTGTTGCTTACTATTAATTATCTATATATCTTTAAAAGTGAAATTGTCTGTCCGTGTGTATGTCTGTGTGTGTACATTTCCCTAAAAAAAATACTCTGTCAATTTTCAGTCTACAGACTCAAGATTTGAAATTAGGGACATTGAGATTTGGGGAAATCTTTTTAATCGATTTTCGTCCAGAAATTACCTGTCAATGGGGTCAAAGTTCAACTATTTCACCTTTAAAAACTCTAACAAACTCCTCCGCTAATTTTGGGTCTAAACACTTGAAATTTTAGATGTAGGTTACTTGAACATGGATCAAACTTTTTCGTAAGATTTGAGCCCCAAACAATAAATGTTAAGGGGTAAAAATTGAGTCAAAGTTTTAAACAGTTTTACTTCTACGATCTCTACCAAATTACTCAGCACATTTTTGTCTACACATTTGCAATTTTACATAAATTTTATTCAGACATAAAGCAAGTTTTTACTCGGTTTTTGACCGAGGATTTGTCTGGAACGGAGTTAAAGTTACGAAATATTTTACCTCTGCGGTCTCTAGCAAACTACTCAGCCAATTTTGGGTTTTAACATTTGAAATTTTACATAAACGATATTTATACACGCAGCAACCTTTTAAATGAGTCTTCAAGCAAAAAATTTGCTGCTAAGAGGCCAAAGTTGACAGAGTTGACCTTTGCAGACTCTACCAAATTCCTCCGCCAATGTTGGGTATAAACACTTGAAACCTTAGATGTAGGTTACCTGCAAACGAGTCCAACGTTTTAATATATATATATATATATATATATATATATATATATATATATATATATAATATATATATATATATATATATATATATATATATATATATATATAATTCTGCACATGAAGTTATGAACACTACATAGGACCCAAGCAAAGCCGGGACTGACTGCTAGTTGAAAATAAATTAAATTAAATATAATATAAATTAAATAAATTAAATATATTAATTTTAAGTAATATTTCTAAATAGAACAATTAAACGATTCTGTTACAACAAATACTATATAGCATCACCATAATTCTTAAAATAGATTTTTCAAACGAAATATGCAATTGAGAGTAGTCATTGAATGTAGATATCTTTTGAATAAATTATGCTCGAATAAAAGTGTATATAAGTTCGTTTTCAGAATGAAAATTAGTTTGTGAAGCAGTGCATTTTTTGTACATATTAATTAGTGAACAAACAAATGCGGACGGCCCCCAGAGTTTTATAATTTATAGATTAGTAAAATAATTAGTACAGTTAATTATTCATCAAGAGTGAAAGCGAATCTCCATGTAAGACTGTAATTGACTTAACAATAACAATGTAATTGTTTGAAATAAGATTTCCCTGGACGTTTGCGAAAATGTGAAACATTTGATCCATTATTTGTTTTAATAAAAACAAAAGTAAATGTGAGTTATTTTCCTTTTTTTTTCTATTGAAGTTACAGTGTGAGATAGAAGCGTTTGATCTGTTAATTAATGTAATAAATAGTTGTAAAATAGAGTTATTACTCTTTATTAAAATTAACAGGGTAAATTACAAGCATTTTATTCGTTAATTATTGCAGTAAACAAGAATAGCATTAATACATGTTCCTTGGTTATTTTTTTATTATTTATAATCTTATGTTATGTTATATATAAACTAATGGTATTCCACGACGTTGACCGCGTAGTTATATCGCTAATCCGAAGGTTTCTTACGAAAATAATTCTAAATATAATCATGTTTATTTTTTTTTTATTTAAAAATGCTTTATTAATACATTATCAAGTATTAAAAAGACTTGTATCGCGTTCGGTTCTGAATAGATAGTCCTTTCTAAATAACAATTAATAATAGTTTATTACAAGTTTTCAATGTTTTTAAATTCGTACAAAGAGGCAATTGTTATTGCTTTTCTGTTAGCTTTATTACGTCCTACTTTTAAGCATTTTTTAAAAAAAAATAATATAAGTTATTTAGTCGGGAAAATTAGATTTTAAAGAAACAACTCGGATTTAACGAATACTTGATAAGTCGTTTCTATTTATTTAATTATTTACATTTCTTTTAATTATCGATAAAAACAATTCAATACATCTTTAATCTGTTTAAAATGCAGTTTTTACTGAAATTATTAGTTGTTTAATTTAATATTTATGAAACGAAAAACGTTTATTTAAAAATAATAATTTCGTATACTATGACTTATATAGTTCAATTTATTTTATTAACTAATCGATAATTTTATTTAGTTGTCTCCGTTGAAATCGAAGAAAAATAAGTGGTGTTTTTAGATTCTATGAAACAAGCATAATTGGAAATTATTTGGATGTTTTAATTCTTTACATATCGAGTTCTATAAAAACAGCTTTCATGAACAGTTTTTCTTTGATAGAATAACAAGCCCGTGGAACACAATAACGCAGGACTACTTCTCAGGAGACTACAAGTCGTTTTCAAGTCCAACGTAAACAATTTCTTATTGAACTGACCTCTTAAGACATTAAATTAAATTATTTTTGATAAGCACGGGCAAAAATGGTAGAAAAAAAACGAGTTTTTTTTTTAACGAGTTAAAACTATTAAAACCAAGTATTCTTGAATGGTTTTTCCAGTAAGATAAAAACCTGAATTTTACCATATGAAAAGCAAAATAATATAATACTTGTTCCAGCTATTCTAAAGTTTTGCAATTTAAAAGTAAATCACTATTCACTGCCATTTTTGTTTTGATTTATATGATTTTCAAAGATTTTGAATCAATTAATAAAATTTTTTGAATCAATTAATTTTTTTGTCTAAATAAGATTTAGGATGATTTTCTATAAGATTCTGTAAAAATAGTATAACATAAGTACCTGAATATCAAATAAATCCATCTTTTATCTTACTCCATAGATTTCACGTAGCGAAATTAAAACCTCTAACTTTTTATGGTAGTTTGGAAGAAACTACGGTGGCCTTTACATGAATAAATGAACTCATTTGATACTGGAAATTTCCAAGTATTTTTAACGTTTGTTTCGACGATTAAGTAAAAAAAATCAACTTTATAACGGTTTAATTCTTTTTTCATAAGCAGTAACCATTTGTTGCCTACATAACACCCGAAATTAAGCAACGGTGAGGCTGGTCAGCACCAGATGAGTGACTATTTTGGGAATATTTAAGGCGCCGTATGTGTTGGAGAAAGCTCCTTCATCTAGTATCACGCTTGGTCGTATTGATCCCATCTTGCCATCACAGTCAGGTGTTTCTGGAGGAAAGAGTGTGGTACATGCAAGTCCCCCACATTTTACACGAAATAAAGTAAAATCACACCAAAAAGGGGGGGGGATAACAAGAGTTTGTAAATACAAACAACTGTTTGTAGATTTTATGGTCTACCATAGATGAAAAAAAATCACGTAATAACAAATTGTCAAAAGAAAATATCGAATTTTAAAAAAAAAATGCGCAGTTATTTATCGATTTCTCACTTTTTTACTTGTAAAGACTCTTCAATGTATTTATTTACTATATAATTTTATATTGCCAATATTGGGCCAATTAAAAAAAAATTAATTATTTATTTTTCAAATATTTTAAAGTAGTGCCTTCCATAATAATAGTGTATACATATATGTATGTATATATATATATATATATATATATATATATATATATATATATATATATATATATTGCTCATCTGAAAAAATAATTGTTATTAACATGTTCAACGAATTTAAAACTTCAAAATACAATGGATAAAAAATTAAACACATTTAAAATTATTATTTTCAACCTTAAAATCTGGTATATGTGCAATTTTTTTTTTTTTTTTTGCTTTTGGCTAGTTGTTTTATGTACAATTTTCAATCCCTCCACGATATATCTTGTTCAGTGTAGGCTGATTATTTTAAGTATATTTGTAGCCACAAAAAAGAAGTGGCGTTTTGTAATAAATTATGTATATATATATATATATATATATATATATATATATATATATATATACATACAGTTTATATATATATTTACATATTATATATATACACGCATATTATTAGTAAGTTATAAAATATATGTGGCAGTTAAGCTAGACAGAATATTCCGCGTTTCATCTACGCTATGATTGATCAGGTTTATGCCGTATGTGTTGAAGACAGCTCCTTCATCTTGTATCACGCTTGGTACTATTGACCTTGTCTTGCCATCAGAGCCACATTTTTCACGAAGTCAAGCGCAAATCACAGCAAAATTGGAGAGAGAACAAGAGTTTGTAAATACAAACAACTGTATATATATATATATATATATATATATGTATATATACATATATATATAGCGATTATTAAAAAGTACACTGCTTGAAATTCATTCTCCATTATTTATTATACAAATCTCACCACTCTGTTTAAACGTATGTATGTATGGATGTATGGATGTACGTACGTATGTACGTATGTACGTATTTATGTTTGTATGTATGCCTGAAACTTTCGGCAGAGACGACGGATTTTCACAAGATCCGTATGGAATTAAAGCCGGACTATTCGGACGACAAATATCGAAACATTAGCTAAAATCATTAATTTCTTCACCCTAGTCTGGGCAGTTTTCTACAAGGAGGTCGTTTTCTTTTGCGCCACCATTTTTTCAAGTGATCATATCGGTTTGAATGACTTTACTAATTACAATTATCTGAACTTCCGGTCGCGTCATGGAGTAAGTGTAAGACGTCAGGTTTTCTTTCACTTTCTTTTCTGCCTTCGCTACAAGGGTTCGAGCATGCCTGCCTACTACCGCTTTTTTTTTGTTTTGCTCAACACACACCTTTAAACACGCGGGCAACGCCGGTCATCCATGCTAGTATATTATAAACCTTTATTTTGTCCTAACATTTTTCCTATACATCGAATATAAGCAAAGTATAAAAGTATTTTTTAAAAAAATTATCATAGATTTTTAAAAAAATTGAAAAAAGATGGGAGAACCATCTGAAGCTTTCTTTAAAACGGTGGACGTAAAAGCAATACGAAATATACAAAAAAGAGATACCAGGGACGAAAAATTGTTGTTAATTCACAATCTTTTTTGCAATCTAATCATATTTTATACATATACACTATGCCTTTGTTGATTACATATTCCAAAGTGAACTTCCGTATGACAGCAATCTCAAGCATCGCTGAGTGTTGCAAGTCAAACTTTCTTCTTCACTAGTAAAGTAATTTGACAACAATATCATTAAAAAGATAAACAGTATCATTCAAGTTAGACAGTATCACTTTATAAAGTTGAATTTTACAATGATTTTTATTTTCAGTCATAAATATTGAACAATGTTTGTTTTATTACTGTCATTTGAAGTCAGGATAAATAATAAGCGCATCCTAATGGTTGCTAAGAAGTTTTCGGCCGCTTTGGGCAGAGAAAAGTATTTGTGTAGGATAAAATTTGATTTAAACGAGATGAGAAAAAATCCTTTGCTTCGAGTCATCTTCATAGAATAGAATAACTAACCAATTTATAATGACTAAGTAATTATTTAATAATAACGCAAAACTAAGGTATTTATGATATTATATATATATATATATACATATATATATATATATATATATATACACACATACATATATATATGGAATCAATGTTTTTAAAGTGTTGGACAGTTTTAACTGTGAAAACTTCTAACCTTTCCGTTTACAAAAGCGAATTTATTTGTGTACATAGTATTTTAATGCTATTTCCATGTAGTTTTAAATAGATTATAAAACAATGATTAAAAGAATAAGTATAAAAAATACAAGAAATATCAATATAGTCTGTGGGAAGTTTGATGATTAGCCTGACATGAGAAATGTTCACATTTTTTTCTGAAACTTGTCTGCAATATCTATTTTTGCTAGTCATCATCTGCGACTTTGATTCTCGCCATTTTTTTCCTCTTCTTACTTCCATCAAATTTTGATAGGATACAATTTACCCGTTAAATCATTCTCGCAGACAAAACACAAAGATGAAAGATAAGGAAAGTTGCATACAAACCCAATAATCCAATGAAAGATTACGGTTCTATTTCAGTTCAAAATGGAGACCAGAAAACAATTATTTTAATAATCGTTGTTAACTATTTTCTCTGCTATGAATTCTCTCTAAATAAACTGATAATAGAATGCTAGGAATAACACATTTGTTGACACACACACACACATATGTGTGTGTGTGTATGTGTGTGTGTAGGCATCATCATACAGTACTATTTCGTTGTATCACAACTCATCAGTGCGGCACCTTTCCCTAACCAGAAATTGAACCTACAGCCATCGCGTTGATAGTCAGTAGCTCTGCTGAACGGCCCATGGGATCAATGATTGCAAATAATCTCAACAAATGTCCATTATAATACACACTCGCTTACCGCTTGTCGAGTAATGGAGCTGTTTGTTTATTTACAAATAAGCAGCGAGCTTCGCGTTATAGTAATTTAAACCGTGGGTGAGGCACATTAACAACAGTGCTCTACCCTAAGAGAAGGGCATAAATATATAGGCATCAACATACAGAACTGTTTTGCTGTATTATAATTCATCAGTGCGTCGAGACTAGCACTTTTCCTCTTCCTGGTGATTGATCCTACAACCATCGCGTTGATAGTCGTCAGTTCTATTAACCCACATACGGTATTGTTTCGCTCTATCACAGCTCATCAATGCGGCTAGACTGAAAACTAACTCAAGCCAGAATGCATACTCGACCACCTAACTGTTACGCTATTGGCTACGATTAGTAGGTGGATTAACAATGTTGAACCACAAAAAGTATCGCTCAATACACTAGTGACAGTTTGTTGATCACTCCCACGCTCAACTAAAGATAGGGAGCATTTATAGTCATCCACATACAGTACTCTTTCACTAATCAGTGCGGTAGACTAGTAACTACCTCAAGTCAGGATTGAAACTGGACCGCCTAACCGTTAAGCTAATGCACGCACTGTACAAAATGACAAAAACAACGTTATGACGCGCCAGTATTCCCATTAATCTCTATTGTTAGAAATGTATGTGTGTGCATGTGTATGTGTATTTGCATGTGCAGAATTCTCTCCTTTCATAATTGACTGATAATTATGAATTTAAAAATACAGCTGCTTGCGTCAAGGACTACTAATGTGGGCTATATTAAGTTTATTTTATATTATGCAAAAAATTACATACCGCTGATTTGTGTAAAATTTTATCAATAAGTATTAGACATCAATTAGTGCGTATCCTTGAGGATTCAATTTTTTTTAATAAAATAAAATGCGCGGAATAATATGGATACAGTCTCCATTTTGAAAACAAAACTAATTCAGATCTCCTCCTGATTTGATTATGCACGTATTAAACAGGATGTCCTAAATTTCGATTGTGTATTTTGAATTTTCGCCTTGAATATCGACATGAAAAAATATGTACTAGATTTCGATCCAAATTGGAATAAGAATTCTAGTTTTGTATAATTATATCATCATTTTAATTTTCGTAAGGAGCATAAGAGTGTTAAAATAACATTAAACAAAATTCGACGTGAATGAATGAAACATATAAAAACTAGAAATACCCGTTGTTTTAGGCGGTCTTCAGACCTCCGCAATGATAGGTACCACCAACATCCTTAGGAAAACCCTTTATCTTTGAAGCTCCTGGTTTGAAGCCGGGATAAAGAAAAATCCTCTGGAAATTAATCCCACCCCTTTCCAGAGAGACGTTGATAAACGAAATCAGAATTATTATTATTATTATTATTATTATTATTATTATTATTATTATTATTATTATTATTATTAAAAATACACGGCTTGGGGCTATTATTATTATTATTATTATTATTATTATTATTATTATTATTTTTAATAATAATAATAATAATAATAATAATAATAATAATAATAATAATAATATAATAATAATTTTATTATTATTACAATACAGGGCTTGAAACATTCGGTTAAGGTCCCGTCACAACTCAAGCTAGATTTCAAACGCGTTTCTACGCTGACAGTGTTCTTTGGCGTCGCATAACGTAAAAGATGTTAATGTGCTCTGAGAAAGACACACCGAATCACACTAAACTTTGTATCTCGTGATGGTGTAACCTTAGAACATATGAGAAAACTTTCAGAAACTTTGGAAAACTTCAACGAATATGATAAGTTGAAATTGATGACAAAGTAAAACAAAAGAAAAAGAAATGAAATTAAGACCGGAGACCACATTTCGTGTGGAATTATCGAGATTGTCTTTGTGACATTTTTTTGCGGTTGATGTCAGAAATGTTTGATTGCCTATGGTTCTTCATCTTCAATTCCGATTTTGTTCGTCGGCGCCATTTTTTTTTACCAGAAAATTCTCTTTGCACTTCCATCATTCGCTGACAGGATACGATTCGGTCGCTGAATTCTATTTGAAGGCAGAAGAAAAGCAAAAAATTCCACTGACCTCAGCTGCAGCCTGGCGACCAGTTAGTCATTCAAAACTGGCGCGATGGGAAGTGCTTAGCTTAGATTCATCGACTTCGTAAGGATCTCTCGTCAGCAATTCCTTAATATAATATAATAAAGATAATAGTGTTTCTATTGTTGCACAAAAGATCGATGCACAAGAACAAATACGTTCTTGGAATGTTAGTGTCACGCAACAGCATAAGTTTTACGCAAGAAATACGTAATGTGCTTTTGTCTCATGTGAACTAACCGACTGAGATAAGCATAGGTTATATTTAATCACCTGACATAGAAGAATGTGGGTAAAGTGTAGAGTAATTAATCGTGTAAAAACCGTAATTCACAACAATAACAAAAAAAACCCCAAATAGTTTATATAAAAAAAAATTAGAATTGGATTATCTATTAACTCGTATATTTTAATGCGCTGAAAATCTTTGTTATTTTCAATGATTATATTTTTATCAAAGCTGACTTCTGAAAACACCAACACCAATATGACGAACAAATATATAATAATACGCGTCAGTGGGGTTATCCTTAAAAATAAGTTTCTCTACCATGAACCGCAAATCGAAGTCTAAGTCTTACGTTAGTTGTAGGATAAGTACGTTTTACTATCTTTCCATCAAGAAGTTAATCGATCACCTCAGAAAATTGGTGTAAGGCATCGATCTATTTTTTGCTATATGTTACACAAATTTTGAAATAAACAACTTTTTTTTTTTTTCTAAAAAGAAAGTTTAAAACAGTTCCAGCATGTTTAATGGATACAAGTTAATATATACATCTATAAAAGTGAAATTGTCTGTCTGTATGTATGTGTGTGTGTGTGTCCGTATGTATACATTTCACTACCAAATAACTCACTTTAAATTCGACAGACTCTAGATTTGATATAAGTTATATTGAGAGTTGGGAAAATCTTTTTAATCGGTTTTCAGCTGTCAAAGGGTTAAAGTCTAACGATTTGGCCTTTTACTACCCTAACAAAACTCCTCTGCCAATTTTGGATTAAAACACTTTAACTTAGATGTAAGTTACTTGGCCATGAATCAAACTTTTTAATTTGATTCGAGCCCAAAAAATAAATGCTAAGAGGTCAACATTTGGGTAAAAGTTGAAAGAAACTTGACCTCTAAGCCAATTTTTGATTTAAACATTTAACATTTTACATAAAGTGTATTCAAAGATACGGCAAACATTTTAATTCGTTTTGGGGTGAAATTTTGCTTTCAAGGGGTCAAAGTTTAATAGATTTTCCATTTGCGGGCTCTAGCAAACTATTCAGTTAATTTTGGGTCTAAACATTTGACATTTTACATGAAGGGTATTCGGACATGCAACAAGCTTTTTAATCAATTTTAGACGTAGGTATCCTGGATATGAGTCAGACTTGTTAATATATATATATATATATATATATATATATATATATATATATATATATATATTATAATGTAAAGCTGAACGTCTGTGTGTGTGTGTGTGTGTGTGCGTCTGGTCACGAATAGGCTCCTATATGGTTGACTATTTAAAAATAAACTGATTTTATATAATGATAGAATATGTATAGAGGATCAGGAATGGGTATATTTGATCTGGCAGAACGGGGCCTGCGTTCGCGCCTGGCCCCCAAAGTATGGAAATAAAAAATGAAAAAAAACAACGTTTACAAGGGTTTTTGATATATGTGTACATAATAATAATTTGATAAGTATGTTTCAACTTAGATAGGGATGGTGTAATAAAATTGTGGGGTCTGCTTTCGCGCCTGTACTCCATAGAAATATGGCATAAACTTTAACAAAGATTTTCATATCTATTTGCGTAAGTATACTTTGATAATTATGTTTCAGTTTGAATAAATATGGTATAATAAAATTATGGGGTGTTCGTTCGCGTCTGACCTTCATTGAATGTAAATATATTACAAAGTTTTACAAGGTTTTTTTTTAATCTAAATTCACGTTAGCTTTTATTTATTTTTTTGAGTTGAATCATACTGTGTCGAATAAATTTCCCACATGAATTCAAGGTCTTATTAAAGTAACCCCCCCCCGAAAAAAAATCCGGACTTTAGACAATTCTCGACACAAATTTTGCATAACTCTGTTTTTTCCTTCTCCACTTGCACGTGGCACTATTTGAAAATAGATAAATAGATAAATAATAAAAAATAAGAACGTTACTTGTTATCGTGTCAAAAGAAGGAAAATCCTGCTCACGTGATTACGTGCCATTTAAAAACATTTACATAACCTTTTTATTTTTATTTATATATCTGTTTAAGCTTTTTTGTCAGTGTACTAGAAGCAATTCTGTTGATTACAACCCTTTCTGTGTGTTCTTTACATTACAATAGTACAACTCTGCATCCGACGGCGCAATACTACACCGTTCAATAATGTAAAACTGTAACGAAGCTGAACTACTTGAAAAGGGCGCCATTTTCTTCTTACTTCTATTTATATTTATTATTTGCTTAAAAAAAAACTAAAGTAAGTACCTGTTTACTTTTTTAATATTCCATCTTGATGTTTCGGATTATTTTACTAAAGTAAGTAAAGCTTCATTATTTTTCAAAACTGTTTTTTTTTTTTTTTTTTCGATATTTCGTCGATACTATTTAGTATGAGGGTTTAGCAGAAAAGCCAACAAACGACTATTCGAAAAATTATTATACAAGAAATAAATGTTACCAGAATCAATAACAGTTCAGTTAATGTTGTTATTGTTTCAAAATAGTTTTTAATGCTCTTTACTTGAGACAATTTCAGCGAACCGAAATTAAAAAGAAATTGGAGGCGATGACTACTTAAATGAATTTTAATATAAACTACACATGCCATAATCGAATATTCCCCAAGCACAAAATAACGGAAACATTAAAATATGTGGTTTAGAAATAATCCTCACGTTGATGGAACTCTCTTAAATTGTAAACACAGAAGGGCCAGGTGTCCCTCCTTCAAATTCAAAAGGGGCTTCATTTCAAAGTAGCTATCATTTGGATTTGTTAAAACCGGTTCGTGAATTAAAAAAAAAATTTTTTTTAGAAACTACTTAAAAATACAAACTAATGAACTTTTCTACCATAAAAGTAATTTTATTGACTATGGTAACATTTATTTCTTGTATATATATATATATATATATATATATATATATATATATATATATATATATATATATATATATATGTATATATATATATATATAAACTTTTTCTCTTTGTAAGGAAACAACATTTTGTTGGTTACTCTTGGCTACGAATGGTAACAAAGTTGATATAAAAAATATATTTTCGCCAAAATAATATTTACTTTCATCATATTTTGCTTATGGTAAAAGTTTTGAGTATCTAAACCTATCTCTTTACAACACCCTCCTTTTCAAAACCTATGATACTTTCATAAATCATAGTCCATTTTCTGTAGGCTGTTTTTGAACCCAGTCAACGACGGGTACTTCTGCTAGTATATATATATATATATATATATATATATATATATATATATATATATGCGCATAGAGTTATGAACAGTACATAGAGCCCGAGCAAAGTTGGGCTAAACTGCTAGAAGAAAATAAAATTCTCTTGGGTTTAACTTAACGTACATATGAATACGATAACGTGTGTGTTATTTTGTGTAACACAATTACATTTTTTATCCGATTTAATTTCGTTTAATTGTCATGACTTTTGATTTATTGTGATACATATTTTTACCAAGAATTTTCATAAGTTTTGGCTCCAGTTTCCGACCATCGTTGTTGTTACCCAAGTCATCTATTTTTTAAATTCATAATTTTATGAAGAATTCTTTATAGGTGTTGATTTCGGTTTCAATTATAAGTGAAGGAACTCAAGGTATATATATATATATATATATATATACATACATACACACACATATATACATAGATATACATATATATGTATATACACACATATACATATATAACTACATATATTAGTATATGTATGCATATATATATAAATATATATATATATATATATATATATATGCATATATATATATATATATATATATATATATATATTTCTTCATAAATTTTGTTTCGGTTTCGATTCAAAATAATGTCCCGGGTCATATGAAAATATTTTTATATAAACACACAACGTTATGATATAAAAGAATCGAAAAATGACTATATTATAATATTTAGTAAATCTTCATGAATTAAAATATCATATTTAAGCGTATTTCATGACCGGGCTACGTCGCGTGTCTCTGCTATCTTCGATAAATTCTTTTGCAGTTTTAACAAAAGAGCTACAATTATATCAGGGCTTCTTCGTTAGAGCTAAATATTCAGGGAGTGTCGACATAAATATATTATATGAAATAATCCGCAGCAGGATTTTCTACATCTCCTGCTTTATTTAGTTACAAAAATATCCTGACTGTTTATAATTCTGCACTATTATTAAAATGTACGGTTAGATATTAGTGATTTATGATTAGTATGTATAGACACGAAAACTGTAAATCCATAATTGCTTTTCCACAATGAATTGAATTTTTTTCATTTGTTCACTTCAAGAAATATCTTATACAAATTCGCTGACAGTGCTCTCAATGTTTCCTCGTAAAATCGCTAATCACAGATATTTACCTTACACGTAAGCGAAGTAGTTTTTATTCTTTAATCATGATTAAAACTGACTTTTGAAACATAACACTGCGCTTCACACGTAAGAGATAATGGAGTTGTTATTAGGTTTTATTAAGGGCCAGATGTTGAGACTAGTGCAACAGAGTACATCGACTGTATGAAAATGACGAGGTCTATGCGGAGTGACGTCACCGTTATGAAAAAGTAAAAATATTAAATGAACGCGATGACGTCCGTGAGAACACAGGTTAAATGTAAGGTGCACGATCACGTTCCATTCGGGAAAGTACACAGGAATAAATAATGTCGTTGTTACAAAAGAAACGAACCGCGTTATTACTTGTCTTATATTGTTTGCGATGTACTTTACTACAACGTGTTGGGTCTCGAGTGTCTCGCGTTTGTAACGTGTATAACATTAGAGAATATATTTGGTACCATGACCAGGACAAAAGCCCCACACGGGGACGATAAAACATTGCAAGTGATTAAACGTAAGCACTTTTGGTCTTGTCTATTTGGGGAGGTAGTGGTTTATGTTGGTAAATGTGTTACCCGGAAGATCAGAAAAATTTAATGAATAATAAACGGCGAGATAGTAATTAACTTGAGAGGATATATTCGCTCGATTTGGCGCTTCCTTACAGATAGTGACAGACAAAGAACAGGAAAACATTAATAGTGTCATGAAAAAACACTACAATAATTGAACATTTATCATATGACGACATCTTTCTATCATCCTCAAGGTAAAGGTAAGGTAGAACTGTTACATTAAACAATTAATGATATAGTAAGGGAAACATTAAATGACAATCCACATTCATCGGACATATATATAAATCAAGTGCTAACCCCAATTAGACTTCACTCTAGTTAATCTATAAAGTTCTCTTTGTTTTTTTATTTAATATACAGCCGTGATGTAGTACTCCGACTAGCGAAAGTAACACTGAAAGGATTTTCATGGAATTGCTCTCCAGGAACAAAACAAGGCTTTCACTACAACAAGAAAGAACCCGAAGGAAGCAAAAAAAAATGGACCAATAAAAAGACTCAAAATTTCCACTATACGAAGGATGACGCTATCGGTCCCAGTAAGTTCAGACTCTTTTGATAGAGAAGTCGAAGCTTTATATAATGATCAATTTGTCCATAAGCGATGCGAATGCTGTCGGGAGAATCAGGACAACCAATCAGATATTCATGTGATGAGAGATAAAAGGGAGATAAAACAATATTGAGGAACGTTCTGAGGATACTTTTACAAAGTAGCTTAGAAAAAAAGCAGAAATTTGAGAATTATAAGTATATAAAAAGAATGCTCGTGTTAGATAAAATGCTGTTAAAGATAATAAATACAACGAAACCGTACTATGAGAAAAAGGGGAATTGCATTAATTATTAAGTAATATGTTGATATTCGATAAAATCCGGTGTACGCTTAATGCTTGTGGCTTTAGGTAAAGTGTCACCCGCAATTGTTTCGTATAATTTTGACGATAGGGCTGAGCAATTAAGATACCAAATAAGCTGTAATTTTCTCTTGTAATGTCACCAAAAGTGGTTGAACATGTCATAAACAAGAATTGGCCGTAAACTAAAACATAAGGTTCAATCAACTTATGCTGTTTCGAATAATCTCGTAATATGAAACTTAGAATGTAAGAGCCAAATAGGTCGTAGAACTGGGCAAAATGTTATTTTAACTAGTTTATATACAATTGATTTCAGAACGAAAGTTTAAAAACTATTTGGGCAGTCATCGTGTAGATCTACCAAACACAATGAGAGAAACATTATATGACTGATATGGTAGATTTGAAAATGTGAAAGCTGCAGAGGAAAATGAGAAAATGACGCATAAGACAACAAAAATTACCAAACGGATTTGGGTACACAAATAACAGTATAACATATCTGTAAGGAAGACTGCCTATATGAATGAACAGACTTTATTATTAAAATAAAAATATCATGTATCAGTTTGGTGAATGTTAAGACGAAATATTAATACACATAAAAGACTATCCAATAGCCCGTGGATTTAGTCTTGTCTGGATTTGTTTGGCTTCGATATTGCGAAGATTTAAAACTTAAATTTTGGACAACAAAGCTGAAATAATAAAAACAAATGCATCTAATATTGAAGCAGTAAATTGAGTCTCTTCCTCTTTCAATGTTTTAAAACGGTCTCTTAAAATATTTAGAGAATTACGTCTAAATTCCATATTTTACAAAAGAAAAATAATACAAATGAAGAAAAGCATTTATAACGAGAAAAAGACATTGAAAGATTTTAACGGATTATGCACTAGAACATTTTATATGCATTCATGTTCTTGTGTGAACGTAGTTTCTTATCTTTTTTGGATTTTTTTATTTGCCTCCGAGTAAGTTTAAAATGCTTGTAAATAATTTTCCAGCATGTGAATATTTGAGATGGAGCGTGGTTACTGTATGCAAATGCTGAGCCGTGTGCGAAACAACTGATTTTGTGAGGAAAAAAGAAAAAAAAAAACTATAAAATTAACGTGTGTCCAGACCGACAATGGCGTTCGAGAAGATAGAGATTAAGTAGCAGGAGCACGCTCATGTTTTATTCGGGAAAGTACCCAAAATAAATGGCGTTGTTACAAACAAGTAGTCCAGTCTGATACAACGTGTTGGGTCTCAAGTGTTTATCTGGTAACGCGTGTGCAAACGTGGGTAACAAACGACCACAATATATAACAGAGTCAAGTATTGCTGACATAGGAATCGCTTTCCGAACACCACTCTCTCTTCGCAAAGGTGGACACCGTGTTAAATGTAGGCTAGAAAATTGAAATCAAGACAACTGTCTGTTTGTATTGATAAATGTTAAGCTTTTATAAATATGTTTTCCTGGTGTTTGTCTTTCGATAAACTTTGAATCTTAACTTGTTCTTTAACTTGTATGACAAATAGTGAAGGTCCCCGTTCAATGATTTTTTACAGCCGACAATTTATGGTCAACCATCTACTTTGCGCCGATCTGCATTGTTTATATCTTGCCGAAAATAAAATTAACAGTTTATCGACTAATTTTATGCTGATTTTTATTATCATCTATACTAGGAACTTCTACCAAATAAAACATCTAATCCGTGTGATTACCCACAAACACACAGATGCATGTATGCATATATATATATATTTCTATAGATTTATGGTTTTTATTTCAATTTCATTCAGAAAAAAACATGTTTTCCAGAACAGAAATTTATTGTTTGAATAAAAAATATAGTTAAACGTTTTTCGTTATCTCTTCAAAAAATGTTTTTCTAAATGAAATTTATACCAAATACCTATAACATCTATTTACTATATCAATTATATTCAGTTTTTTTTCGGGGGGGGGCTGGGATTGTCTTATATAATATTACTTCCTAAACATATTTTGTTAAACTCGATACCACACGATCAATAAATCTGTGTTCCTATTCGCCTTAGGATTTTGATTGTAGTACCTGCTTTTATAATGCACTTAATTTTGTGTTCTTGGTCAATGAAGAAGAAATTAGACGGATACAATTTTTAGTTCCCCCAGTGTCGCTCCTATTAAAGGAGATGTATATATACCCCGACTTTCTGTCTAAATCTGCCGGTGTGGTGATGACGAATGTGCACAAAAATCTATTCTCCAAACTCCATTATTGATGATGTTTTTTTTTTACAATGTTCGTTATATGTGCACACATGTCTAGTCAATATGATTTTTAAAAGACGAACATTTTAATAAAATCGCATAATGTTTTACTCGCCTCGACAGACTCCACCGTTTAATGCGAGTTAAAGAGAACATTACACATTTTATCACCCTCCATTTCCTTTATTTATCATTTCCCATATCTGCCTGTCTATCAGCATGTATTGCTTACGAATTTTGCTTTCGGTTAATGATGGCGCCCAAATCATATTTTTGCAAAAGATTAAAATAACATTTTTACCACCGACCTGGCAACGCGGCCCCCTTTCCCGCTGTCAATTTATTTTTTTTCGGTGGGAGGGGGGAATTAAAATATAATAATAAAGCGAATTTTACGACTGAGAAACGCCGAGGGTCCAGCCGCTAGCATATATATATATATATATATATATATATATATATATATATATATATATATATATATATATATATATATATATATATATATATACACCCGTTCACATATACCTTTCACGATGAAGCTAGAAGACAGAATTAGATAGAATCGAGCAATTGCATCGCCAACCGACAACGCCAGACCCAAAGTGGGTTTCGATGTACTGCATCTCATCAGTGACGTACTCCGACATAGGCGCGAACCCATATATATATATATGTTATTATCAACTGAACTTTAACCAATATATTTTTAAGTGTTAAAAAAAATACAATTTTATAAGCAAATTTTGTTTAAACGGCGAAAACATACTAATTTACTATACACCCCCACACTCATATACATCTATATATAGCCAGGCATATTGATTTTAATTCCTATGTAAACATGTTTTACACTTTAATAGAATCATCAATGCTGGTCATGACTGTTTACATAATGCTCTGATATGTTTAATTTTGTGTAAACCCATAGAAACATGCAGCCAAGTGAAAAGAGAAAATAAAGGGCTATTAATTTCTATGCAAGCGAACATGATTAGTAGGCTTTCATAAATATTGGTAAACGACTCGGTTTAGCGAACTTATATATTTTTTTACAGGAATTGCAACTGCTTCATTTTCAGTAAGGCATCTTGAAGAAATTACATCTATGTTATTGAAAAGACATACGCACACACGCTACACAGAGACGCACAGACTCTCTCACACACACATACACACCCATCCACACACCCACACACCCACCCACACACACACACACACATATATACTTTCACTACACCGATGAAGACTGAAGGATCGGTCGAAAATTATGTACTTATAAAAAAAAGTTTTTTAATTTCTTTTTGTATAATATTATTTTGTATTCCTGCACGTCACCAATTGAAAACGAATAAAGAAAATTTATAAGCTTTTATACATTTCGTATTCTTTTTTATACATTTCTATTCATATATATATATATATATATATATATATATATATATATATATATATATATACGCATACGTGGTTGAATATTAACGCTAAGCTCTGCATATTATTTTATGCCTATTTTTCCAATATGGCGTGCTAACTTTATCGCGTTTTCTGCGAGAGAAATGAGCAATTCAGGTATAATGTACTAACGTTTTCAACCCATACTGGTCGTCTTCAGGTACACTAATATAGTGACTTTTCATTGGCTAATTAACCGAGTACATAATGCGCCTATAAACATCAGAGTACGCCGTCCCTACATGATAATTGATATTCGTTTTTTGTCTGGAATAAGCAAACCTGCAAGGAGGGAAGGGTACAGGTCACAATACGAGACGGCCAAGACACTCGTGGTTTGCGCAAGAAGTTTCCTTAATTCTTTCAAAAAGTTTTGTTGTATTGTTTCTTGGATGCCCTGCATGTAAAGTATTGATAGATTGCGTTTAGAGTAGAAAACATGCACATGTTAAGCGGCGGGAATGGTGGTCCGAATCATGCCGATATATTTGTTTTCTTTGCAGCCATTTTCCTGATATGCATTTGAACTCATAGATGTCATTACTCGCTTTACGTAAGTTTATTTTCCAATATAGGGTTATTTTTTATTAGAAATGCGCATCGTTCTTTTCACAACGGATCGGTGTAGTCAACCATACTGCGATTCGAAATCTATTTATCGTGACGAACTGATACTTCAGTTCTTCTCTGGTCCACTATATAAAAGAACCGGAATGCTTCACTAGCGAGATTTAATGTGTCTATACAATTTATTACGATTCCAATTTACACTTTTTTTTTACACAGTGATCACCACTTATCAAGGGCCGGAAGTCACTCACGGATAAGAGTTATTGCAAGTACATTACGCTAGTGTGGAGATTTGATGAAGTGTTTACTTAATGGGGCGGTTCATTAGGAATTTGTTAACGTTGGACTTGAACATATCCAAGTTGTAGTAAAGTGGGAAGCAGGCAGAGGAACAGAGTTCCACAGGCGTGCAGTTCTTAGAAAGAAGCTCTGTTCATGGAATCCGCGTTTTGATTTAGGCACAAATAAAGAGTGGGGGAAATTTTTCACAGTGGATTCAGCTAGACGGGTGTTTTTCCTGAAAGATTGGCAAGGGGGGACCAGAGATTGGAGTTCAGACGAGCACCTGCCATGGAAATAAAGCAAGGATAGGCTCGCAACGTCTCTTCTGTTGGAGAGAGGTTGCAGGGTAGAGAAAAGGGCATCCCCCACAAAGCCACGAAGTCTATTTTGTACTCTGTCAAGGCAGGACAGGCTGTTTTTAGCAGCTCCTGCCCAGATATGGCAGCAGTATTCCATTCTTGGACGTACTTGGCTTTTATATAGATAGAGAATTGCATCAGTAATGAGATATCTTCTAGAGCGGTAGAAGGATCCCACCATCTTTCCAGCGACTTTGGCAACAGACTTGATGCACGTGTTCCATTTCAGCTCAGAAGTAAAGGTCAAACAAAGAAACTTGTCAAAACACGGGGCCTCTCCCAGACGAGAGCCATCTATCCCAATTGATGCCAGATGGGGATCATAGCGTTGATGATGTAAGGATAGGAGTTTGGTTTTAGATGCATTAAAGATAACCAGCCACGTCTTCCCCCATTGAACCCCGCGCTCGAGATCAGAGGAGAGAGAATCAGAGAGAACTTTGTCATTTACAGCCTTTGATGTGTTGACGTAGATGGTCGTGTCATCAGCATAGATGTCAACGAATGATTTTAGTATGTGTTTAGGGAGATCATTGATGTAGATCAGGAAGAGAGTTGGGCCCTGGATTGACCCCAGAAAGACTTCATCATTATTACTGCAGGCCTCTGATTTTTTTCCATCTACCACTACTCTTATGAGCCTATCGGAGAGAAATGATTTAATGATTGAGAAAACCTTTCCAGTTATACCGTAGCTTGCAATCTTGTGAAGTAGACCCTTATGCCATACCTTGTCGAAGGCCTTTGATATGTCAAGAGCAATTGCCCTAGAAAGGAAGCCTTTGTCAAGAAATTCAATAATCCTGTGGGATATAACCGTCAGCACATCTGCGGTAGATCTTGCAGAGCGGAAACCATATTGTGTGTCACTAAGAAGGTTGTTTCTGCTGAAGTGGTTGACTGTTTCTCTATTTAATATGGAGTCCAGCAACTTACTCATAACACACAGGATACTTATTGGTCTGTACTGAGAGGGAGATGACTTATCACCTGAATTCTTAAATACAGGGCAAACTGATGAGGTATTCCAGGGAGTCGGAAAGCACTTCTCCTTAAGGCAGCGCTTAAACAGTTTCGTAAGTATGGGAGCAAGTTCTGGTTGAAGCTTTTTTAACACTATAATTGGGATGCCGTCAAGGCCAGTTGCTTTACTGGAATCAAGGTTCTTGATTAGTTTGGCGACCTCATGCACGGATATTTGTATGTTACCTAGCGTGTTCTGTGTTATGGGGAGTTGATGGCCTTCGTCGCATAGGGTAGAATTAGCTGCAAAGTTCTTTGCCAATAGTCTGACGCTGACGAGAAGACATCTGGTCCATTGATAATGGTTAGGATAGGACGCACACGTCTGTTCAGGATCCTATTTGTTATTTGCCAAAACTGGTGGGAACCAAGCCGCTGATTAGCTACCTTGGATTTAACAGACTGGTCATATAGCTATCTTGCATTTTTTATTACTCTTTTACAGTAGTTGCTGGCAGTCCTGAAAGCAGCTTTAGTCTCAGTGCATTTATTACGTTGGTAGCTATGGAAAAAGTGATTTCTGTGCGCGATAGCAGCAGCACATTCTGGGGAGAATCATAGCTGGCTGTTAGGTTTTTGTTGGAATTTTTTAGATGGTACGCATTGGTCTATGCCTACAATTAACCATTCGGTCAGATCTGATACTATAGAGGACACTTCCTTTTTAAACATGGAGTGCAGAGGTAAATCAGATATGAATGTACGGAAGCTATCCCAGTCAGCCATAGAGTATCGGTATACAATACGGTGGAGGGGTACGTCTGGGGACTTATTACATTTCGTTTTTATCTCAACTGATACGACGGAGTGGTCGGAGGATCCTAGAGGAGAATGAACGGAACATGAACATAGCTCAGGGGAAGTTGAGAGAAAAAGGGATAGGAGGATTGCATATTGACCGGGTGCACCGGGCACACGGGTGGGCTCGCGAACCATCTGAGTGAGGTCATAAGCAATGGCAAAATCATGACAAAACCTCCTCTCATCTTCTGTCTTATTTGAATGCGTCAGCCATTCCACGTTATGGACGTTGAAGTCACCACAGATGTGGATGTTAGCCGAGGAATGTTCAGACAGGATGTGGTCTATTTTCTCAGATATGCTCTTAAAGATAGTAACTTCACTGTTGTGGGTCCGATAGAGGGCAAATATAAATGCAGTGGTGTTAGCGAGTGCATCCCTGAAGCACATATAGGGTAAATTAGGATCTTCTCTAGAGATATCCCTGCCACACGGAAAGCCATCTTTAATGTAGGCACAGATTTTATGCCCATGGCGAACTTGAGGGTCAGATTTAGCTGTTAAGTTAGAGTATCCGTTACTTATGAACTCATCTAGGGAAGTGGTCCGCCCTATTCCAGTTTCGCTTAGAAATAATATGTTCAGTTTCGTCTCCTGTAGTTTCTGGGAGTTTCCTTATTCTTCTGAAGCATTTCTTTCTAATTTTCTCTTTTATATTTGTTGCTTTGATAGTGTCTGCTTTGAAAATTCCTTAATATTTTTATTTGTCATATTCACCTAGTGCCCTCATCTCCGCGGGGTTTCGTAGTTCCATGCCTTCTATTTATCTCTAGTTTTTCCATTCTCATAACTAGTAGTGCGCACTTTTCAATACCGAATTCCAATCAGATATTCGTGCTAAAATTTCTCATTGTATTTATTATCATCTCTAGTATCTTTTTGGTTCTTTCAATAAATTGCACTTCATCCATGTACATCATTGGGTTCATTCTTCTATCTGTATTACCTGACGATACTTTCTTGTAATATTGTTAGGCATCATTATGGCATCATGAATAGTATTGGAATCCCGTTAGAAGATACCTCTTTGTATGTTTATGTCACTAATGTATTGTACCTCAGCTGTTAGTTGGTCTCTTTATATTTCAATTGCATTTTCAATAAAATTGTTAATCTTGTTAGTACATTCTTAGACATTATTTTAACCATACATGTGGAATTATCTCATACAATTTTTAAGTCGATCTATGTCATGGCAACATTCTTTTTTTTATACTTTTTATTTCCTTCAGGATTTTTGAATTTATGTATTGTATATTATGTGTTCCTCTTTTTGCTTTTTGGTACCCTTTCTGTTTCAAAGGAAAGAGTCCACGATTAATAAGGGAGCGATAATATTTTTCTCTCAGTTGTCATGTTAATATTTTCCACGTTACAGGTAAACGCCGTATAGCCCTATAGTGCCTGAGGGCTGTTCCTCTTTTCTGTGCTTTTTTGTACCAGAGTGGTCATCCATTCTGGCACTTTTGTGTTTTGATACATCCCTGTAGGTTTTTAATTAGCCTTTCGCGTAGTGTCATAGATTTTTAACCAATATATGTGCATTCTGTCGTGATCTGGTGTTCTCTAGTTTGCCATTTTATGTAGTTTTTTTAGGAGTATCCCTGCTAATTTTATACTCTGTTCCTTCTTCGATTTGCTGTAACTCGTTTTATATGTCTTTCAGCCAGGCTGCATTTGTATTGTTAACTTATCACTTTTCTCATATCTTGCTTCAGTAGAATTTTGTTTCCTTCAAGTTCGGTTCTTCTAATTTTTTCCTCGGTTTTGGCAGAAATAGCTTTCATCGTTTTATAGGCCCTGTTTTGCTAGCTCTTTTCTTATTTATATTTGTATCTTATTAATCTCATTTTATTTTGCTGCTAGTTTTTGTTTCAGTTCTTACTATTTCTTGTTTAAGTGTTACCTGCTGGTCACATTTCTACTTTTCCATATTCTTCTAAACGCTTTCATCTTGTTTTTCACTTTGGCTTCATTTTAATTTGTTGCTCTCGGCTTCTAAGCATGAACTCTCATGCAGGTTTTTCGGTTCATGTTTTCCTAGTTTTTTCTACTTTAAACCTTACACTAAGTGCCAGTAAAATTAGTATACTGACACCTTCGTATAATAACTCGTTCAAGTCTGTAATAGTATCTGTTCAGATGTATAGCAAGGACTTGTTCACCTTTCGGGTTCCGTTTTCAATTTCTTTCGCTCTGGGTTCCTTAGGAATGGGAGTGTTGTTTTTTTATCCTGCATAAGTTATATGATGTTTTCTACTTTAGTGGCTCCATTCTCCTGTAGATCTGTTTTCCCATGGATCCTATTATTATTATTATTATTATTATTATTATTATTATTATTATTATTATTATTAATCGTTGAAGAAGCTTTCGTACATGTCATATAGATCTTGCCTTGAAACAAACCTGTGGTGTCCCCTGGAAACTGAGTGACAAAAAGTCTCACCAGATTTCTCAGTGCTCTTCACCTCTTTCGATTAAATTTGCAAATATATTTGCATTATCGCAACAGACGCTTACCGTGGATTTCTCGCTAGCAGCGGTAACTGGTCGCCACTGAAATTTGAATGGCAATAAGCCTCCCCAAGGTACTAGTTCTCTTGGCATTTGTTCAGCGGATGTCTGGCCAGTGCTCTCCTTGGTCTTTCCATCAACATTGAGACTTCTCGGCTATTTGACATCATTCTTTTGTGGGGAGCGGTGATTGGCTAATGGAAGAAGGGATGAAGAACTTATAGACATGCACCTTCATTGTTCTTGGTTCAATATAACGCTTCGTGTTTTTTCTCTGCAGCAGTTCGTCTGGACCGCGCATATGACCCGTATATTAGTCTCTACATTCAACGGGTTCCTTAATATTTAAGCTGTTTTCATTATTGTTATTCGTTGTATCTTTCCAGCCATTCCTCAGAATTCAATTTCTCACATTTTCTTCAAGTTTTTCGGAATTGAACCTAGTGCTCCTACTATTACAGGTGCGATGGACATGCAATAAGTAATACCCCTGACCCACTTCTAGTTGTCTGATCTATCTGAAATTTTGCATGTGCAATAATTTATATCCCTACGGGTTATGTGGCAAATTGCAGCTCTGAACTAATTGCGGTTGTTGTTTTACAGGTGTTTGAACTGAGTCAGGTGTGAAATGGAGCCTGTTGAATGTCGAGCACTGATCCGGTTTTTGTATTTGAAAGGACGCACACCACAGGAGACTTTTGATGAAATGAAAGAAACATATGGTGATAATGCCCTATCATATGACCTTATAAAATGCTAGCATCGTGAATTCCAACATGGCCGGAAGTCTGTGGAAACAGCTACCTGACCTGCCATTGATGAGGCATCTGTCCGTCAAGTTGAGGCTGCCATTTTGGAAGATCGGCGCATTACTATTCGCTAAATAACCGAAGATGTCAAGATTAATACAGGATCTGTGAAAACTATCATTCATGCCTATTTGCATATGCATAAGGTGTCTGCCAGATGGATTCCCAGGTTGCTTACACCATTCCAGAAGCGAGAACGGGTGGAGTGCTCAAGGATGAATTTGGAGATTTGCCAAGAAGATGAGTCAAAGTTTTTAAAAGACTGATTACACAGGATGAAACCTAAGTCCATCACTATGATCCAGAGACCAAAGCCAAGCCAATGCAGTGGAAGCACTTGAACTCACCACCTCCAAAGAAGGCAAGGATGCATCCCTCCGCTGGCAAGGTCATGCTCACAGTCTTCTGGGACCAGGACGGAATAGTGATGACAAAGGGTACCACACTTATAGGAGCCTATTATGCTTCACTTTTGAGGAAATTAAGGGAAGCTATGAAAATCAAGAGGCGGGGTAAGATCAGTAAAGGTACCCTCTCCTGCAGGACAACACCCCGGTCCACAACTCGCATGTCGACAGATAAGAAGCACGGGCGTGTGGTTATGAAATCTATCCCATCCTCCCTACTCTTCTGACCTTGAACCCTCTGACTTTCACCTCTTCTCAGGCATGAAGTTGATTTTCAAAGGAAAGCGTTTCCCAGATGATGCAGTCTTGATTTCTGAAGTGACGTCGTGGCTACAGGACCAACCTAGGGTGTTCTACAAAAACGGCCTCCAGAGCTGCATCAAACGATGGGAGAAATGCATAACTCTGGTTTTCAGAAGTTTTCTTATTCTCCTGGTGTATTTTTTCCAATTCTCTCTTTCATTTCTGTTGTTTTGATTGTGTCTGCTTCTAGAACTCCTAATTTTTTATAGGCGTCTTGTTCCCCTAATACCCTAATCTTCGTTCTTTTAGGTAGTCTCATGTCTTCTGTCGTATTCAGTTTTCCATTTCTTATAACTAGTAGTGCACACTTTTCCATTCTAAAGTCTATTTGGATATCCTGGCTGAAAATCCTGGTAGTGTTTATTAATGTCTAGTTCATTTTCGGTCATTGAGAAAAGTTTCAGATTGTCCATGTACATCAAGTGGTTTAGCTTTTCTTCCGTGTTAAAGAACTTGTATCCCGCTTGGCACTTTCTCAGTGTATTATTCAGGGCATCATGACTATGATGAAAAGTAATGGTGATAGTGAATCTTGCCTGGAGGAGTTTTCTTGTTCTTCTGAGGTATTTGTTTTCAATTTTCTATTTCATTTGTATTGTTTTGACGGTGCCTGTTGCTAGAACCCCCAAACATTAGTAGCTATCATGTTCACCTACTTCCCTCATCTCCGTTTGGTTGTGTAGTATCATACTCTTCGTTTCTTCTAGTTTTCTCTTTCTTATGATCAGGAGCGCACACTTTTCTATACCGAATTCCATTAGAATATCCTGATTGAAACTTTTGGTTGTGTATCTTATTCTTCCTTATTTTTTTTTGCAAATAACTTCAGGTTGTCCATGTACATTAGGTAGTTCATTTTTTAATCTGTATTGGTGAACCTGTATCCGGTTTGCCATTTACTTAGTATGTTGGTAAGGGCATCATAGTTATAATGAATAGTTGTGGTGATAGGGATCACCTTGAAAGATACCTATTTGTATTTTAATCTCAGTTATGTACTGTCTCTCAGCCGCCAATTAAAGTCTCCATGTTTTCATTCCATTTTCTGTGAAATTGATAACTAGGTTTTGTATTTTGTACATCCTCAGGGGTCCAATTATATATGTTTGCGGGATTCTATCATACGGGTTTTTTTTAGCCGATCCATGCCATGGCCAAGTTCTTTTTTCTACTTTTTACCTCCTCCACAATTCTTTTGTCTATTTATAACAGATCATGTGCTCCTCTTTTTCCTTATTGGTATCCTTTCTCTTCCTCAGGAAATAGTTTGCGATTATGAAGGGACTGATAAATTTGTTCTCTCAGCTGTGCTGTTTGTATTTTCCACATTGTAGGTAAACATGTAATAGGCCTGCCATTGCTGGGAATAGTTAATTTCTCTGCGTCGTTTTGCACCGAAGGTGCGTTTACCTTTGGTAATCCATTTTGGTACTTGTGCTTCTTGGATACACCTTTTCAGGTTCTGACTCAGTCTTTCATGTAGTTTAAACCAATACGCATGGATTCTCTCATGATCTGATGCTTTTCAGTTTATCGTTTTTCGTAGAGTTTTCTTGAGTGTTTTCTTGTTGATTTCATTTCCGGTCCCTTCTTCGATCTGCTGCATCTCCTCTTTCATGTGTTTCAGCCATTTTGCATTTCTAGTCTGATACTGCCGCTCTTCCTATATCTGGCTCCAGTAGAGTTTTCTTTCTGTTGGGTCCGGGTGTTCGTTCACATTTTTATAGAACTGACCTTCATTGCTTTCAAAAGTCCTGTTTTGTTTGCACTGTTAAGTTTCGTATTTATATCATCCCAACATCTCATCTTTTGCTTCTATTATTTGTTTAATTCTTCCTGTCTTTTGTTAAGTCTCTCCCTGCTATCCAAACTTCTACTGTTCCATCCTCTTCTGGTCGTTTTCGTTTTGTTTATTGCTTTGGATTCTTGATTATTATTATTTTGTTATTATTATTATTATTATTATTATTATTATTATTATTATTGTTGTTGTTGTTATTATTGTTGTTGTTGTTGTTGTTGTTGTTGTTGTTGTTGATAGTAGTGGTACTTTTATTATTAGTTTACCTTTTTTTACTATTCTGAGCATTTCTAGTATTATCTGTATTAAAATTATTTTTATATTCTTATTAGTACTATTAACTTTGTTTTATTTGTACAGGGTGACTCCCTAAAAATGGGCGTCAACACTAACTAGGCCCCGTTTATTAATGTTTTGTCCGAATGAAATGAAACTTTGGTCATAACTAGTTTATTATATTCAACACATCACATCAAAACACTAGGGTCTTACGCCTTTTTTTCTCCGTTCTACAGCATATCTTCTAGATGGCCTCCATTTAGCTGCTGTTTTTTGAGGGGTCACCCTGTATTAGTATTAATTTATTGATATAATTTTATTATTATCATTCTGAGTTTTGCTATTAGTAGTATAATCATTATCAAAATAATATTTTCTCATTATTACTGTTATCAATAATACCAATATTACTCTGTTTTTACTATCATAATGATGTTATTACTATAAGCAGTTTGCAATCCTTCGACTAAAAACAATCAATATTTCCAACACTGAAGAATACGTATGCATGAAACACTAATAATGTTATTGATAATATATATATATATATATACATATACATATATATACATATAAATATATATATATATATGTACATATATATACATATATATACATATATATATACATATATATATATATACATATATATATATGCATACATATACATATATACATATATATACATATATACATATATATATACATATATATATATACACACACACACACACACATATATATATATATATATATATGTAAACGACATTATTTTTGCACTAACCTAATAATTATAAATATGTAGATGAAAATGTTACGACCTTCTTAATGAAAACAATGTTTTGGCTTACATGGGAATTTATGCAAAACAGTAAATCTAGACATAAAACGATGTTACAACCGCTGATGTTGAACAATATATGAATATAGTTTCTGTATATGCCTTTTTATTTGGCAGTATATAGATATTAATCTTTTTATTTCTTTTGTTACTAAATGTGGCTGCAGAGTCAAAGGACACTAAATATCCTTTGATGAGTAGTAATTATAAATTTCTACACATTCAAGATAAAGTAAGTATGAAACAGATGGTTGTAGGTAATAATAATACATATTTATATAATAGTATTGCTGCATATATATATATATATATATATATATAATATACAGTGCCGGCAAAAAAGAAAGTCCGCACTTGTAATTTTTCCAAAATGCAAATTGAAGCTTAATGTAATATAACTGATTAAGCAACATATACCTTGCTAAATTCGCTTTTTATTCCTGTCTAATTTTACCTGTTCATATTTGAATTTTACTTGAAGTATTCTAGTGTTCACGTCAATTTTAAAAATTAACTTTCAATTGAGGGGACAAAGAAAGTCCGCAGCAACAAAGCAACTTAAAGCCAGACCCTACATCAGTTTAAAATATCCACCAACAGCCAACAAAGCATCTCTAATAGTAATTAGTTTATTGTAGTTATACACCAATCGATCAAGTTGATATCTCACTGCTGATGCAATTCTCTATCTATATAAGAGCCACAGGTACGCCCAACGATGGAATACTGTTGCCACATCTGGCCAGGAGCTGCTTGAAAGGACTTGTCCTGCCTTGATAGAGTTCAAAATAGACTTCGTAGCCTCGTAGAAGATGCCGTTTTCTCTTCGCTGCAACTTCTATCTCACAGAAGAGATGTTGCGAGTTTGTCTCTGATGTATCGTTATTTTAATGGAAAGTGTTCGACTGAGCTTCAGTCTATGGTCCCCCCTCGCCAAACTTTCACAAGAAATACTCGTCTAGCTGAAAACACTATCAATAATCCCCCACTCTTTATCTCTGCCTAAACCTAAGCGTAGATTCTATGAACAAAGCTTCTTTCTTAGAACTGCACGTCTGTGGAATTGTCTTCCGTTTTCCTGTTTTCCGGCTGACTACAATATCGTTGTTTTCAAGTCTAAAGTAAACAAGTTCCTTATGAGGCGTTCCATATAGTTAACAAATTTACCGAATTGGTTACTATATTGTCCAATTTCTACTGTACACTCTTTAACACTTATCCTCGAGTGCCTGTATAATATATATATATATATATATATATATATATATATATATATATATATATAGTTTTTTTATGGCCGGCAAATTCTTAATAGGCAACCCTAATCTTTAAACTGCATATTTGATAGCTATTGTTTATTTTTCGTTCATCAAGGCCGGGTTATATGTGACACAGCTGGCGATACTATCAATTTCCCGAGAGAAGCAATGGATAAACGAATAATTTCACGAAGTGAACCTGACAACTGGCCACCTGGTTTGAGAAATTTAACGCTATTAAGTGATTTTCTTTTGTGAATATGAAAAGTATCATGTCTACGTTAATGACGAAACAATGGATTACATGGAAGACAAAATTCGACGCATTATTTCTTAAATTCAGCTTAATTTTAGAGTTTGTGAAAATTGAACCTTTAAATTACGATACATCCGTGTAAGCGGTTGGTTAGAGACAATATGGCCAACTTTTATTTAAATTATAAATGCAAAAAATAATCTTCATATTACATCGGATCAGCAGACAATATAGCCTGGAAGCCATTCGAGAATAAGGGTTAATGAGTGTACGGTAGTCAATGAGACAACAGCGTATTACTAAATAGTGCCAGAATAGGGTAAAAATAATTTTTTGAGGATGTCGGCTTACCAAGAACTTGTTTACATCTTTGAAATAAGCCGTATATTTGTGTACAAAAACGTGTTGATATTTTCTGTTGTTTATTTTTATTTAAAGTTTTTCGTCTCCACGAAAACACAGTATATATTTGCAAATGCAGGGTGGATGAATAAATTTGTCGCTTTAAAACCAACGCACATGCTTATTTTAAAACTTTTATGAAAGAAATCAAGTTAGGTTACCTAATTATGTAGTAGAGCTGACATCTATTCAATGTAATAGCCTTCAAAAAGTGTACAAAAATCACAATTCGACCTAAAATCGGTTTAAACATCCTACTGGAATGACAAAAGGGCAACTGGCTAAAAAAAATGCTTCGGACGAACAGAGTATTCGTTGTTGTAAGTCTTCACTTAAAATATATTTTGTTTTAGTTTTGATAACATTTTTTCCTTCGAGTAAAAAATTACTACAAAATAGTACGACAGACGAACAAAATAAGTTTTGCCCTTTTCTGTTGTTGAAACTTTATTACTTTATTAACCGAAAGTTTTGAAGAACGTCTGAAAATTTATTTTTATTTTTATACACTCACACACACACACGCACATACACACACACACAGGCGCGTGCACTAGAAAAGCCACTTTTTTCTTTCTAGTATTATATATTAATTGTGACATTTGATATTTTGAAAAAAAAAAAAAAAAAAAAAACGTTTTTGTGTGCAAATTTCTCTTGGACATAACATTTTCTTCTGTTCATTTGGTCTGTTCGTTTTTTTTTTCACTGCAACAAAACAAAAACGATTTTTTGTATCTTTACTGCAATTCGCAGAAATGCTAACTCGTCTAGCTGAAAACACTATCAATAATTCCATACACTCTTTATTTGTGCCTAAACCTAAACGTAAATTCCATGAAAGAAGCTTATTTCTTAGAACTGTACTCCTGTGGAATTGTCTTCCGTTTTCCTGCTTTGCGGCTGACTACAATATGGTTGTCTTCAAGCCTAACGTAAATAAGTTCTTGATGAGCCGTTCCATATAAGTTAACAAATTTACCGAATTTCCATTACTAATGATTACTATATTGTCCAATTTCTACAGTATACTCTTTAACCCTTATCCTTGAGTGGCCTTTTGGCCTTGGTAATATGGTGATTCCTATGTAAAATAAATTATGGTTTGCACAAATGGAGTTTTTTTTTGTTTTTTTTTTGCTTTTTAAATTAACCGAGTCCTCTAATATAATCAGCTACGCATTTTGTGTTGTGGCATGCCGGCACCATTAGCTAAAACAGTTCGGAATATAATAACTAACCTACCTCCAGGAATGACATACGAAGACTTGCCCCTTCACAGCATTTCAAACTTTATCCGACAACTGATTCAACAAACAGCCACGGATTTTTGTCAAAGCACATAAAATCCATGGACATCAATAACAACAACCATAGGAGTAACATCAGTTTAAAACGACACGCACATTTAAAAAATCGACAACTGGACGTTCGTTGATTCAACCAACGCATAAGGAACCCGATCAACACGAACGGCGTACATCGACATCTGTACAGACTCGCTTGTACTTGGCAAACTCCCTTGAAAACCTTTGTAACTAACTTCAACCACAACATACCGTCAATCTCGACAAATATCCCCTCTACACAGACGATACAATCAACAAGTGCAGACTCGCTCACACTCATCATTCCGACGATTCTCGCAACTAAATTCGAAAAACATTTGCATAGTTTCTTTGGTACTTGATTTACAACCAATTATCTAGCAGGAAAGACTATTCACTGGCCTAAGAAACTCGTAAGAAATTACTGTACCGAAATTCTACAATCACCTTCTGCTACAAACGAATCAGTGTCGGACCCTGATGATATTTCCACAGCCGTTCTTGTAGGGGTGCCCTGTAGCTGAGTAGAAATCTCCCTGTGTGATCCCGCGAAGTTAAGCTAAAACTTACATATAAATCGACTCAAACAAAGAGTAAAAAGCACAAACCTAGTTGACGTTTAAAAGGCTAACAATACATGCTATCTGAGTATCCACCGTGACGAACGGACCTCGCTCATAAAGGGATACACCAAGTTAGGTGTTCATTAAACTTTCATCGTTATGCGGATACATTATCTGGTTGAATGCAATTAAAAAAACGCCAGTGCACGTATTTGAAAAAATATAGTTTGTGTTTGATGTAATAAAATGTATTACCTTGTTCTAGTAAAAAAAAAGTATTTATATATATATATATATATAATCGAAACCAGAACCAAAACTTATGAATAATTCTACGTTAAATAATTTATTACAAAAAATGCAAGTCCATAACAATTAAACGACATTCACTCGGATGGCTATCCTATTAATATCTAGTAGTAGTAGTAGTAGTAGTAGTAGTAATAATAATAATAATAATAATAAATGTTATTATTATTATTATTATTATTATTATTATTATTATTATTATTATTATACAAACACCAGGAACAGCATCAGCAGCAGTAGCAACAACAATAACAGCTCAAACAACTGCAACAACAGCAGCAGCAACCACGACAATAATAGCAACAGCAAAAGCAAAAATAACAGCAACAACAACAACAACAGCAACAGAAGTAATAACAACAACAACAACAACAATAATAATAATAATAATAATAATAATAATAATACTACAAGAAGGAACATGACTATGTAACGATAAAAATCCATCGGGATATATATAAGCAAGCATCATGGAATGCAATGAACATTAATATGATGTTGTTCCAGCAGCTGATGTGAATATGAGATGGTCGCATAGTATCAGCTCCAGTCGAATTAACGGCTTTTGTTTGCCATTCCATTCATGAAAATTTTAGTGAATCTTAGGTTACACATTCACCGGTCTTTTGTATTTTTCCAGACACTATACCCAGTGGCTTAAATCGTGATTTCCTTTCACGTAAAGTGGTTGTCTTTTAGATTGTTGAGCAACAGTTATTCGCGCGATGCATCCCCTCCCATCAGTTACACAGGTGTGCCGGGCTAAAGTAAACCTCGTGAGAAGACCAGGTGTATGATAAAATTTTCAGAAGCTAAAGATTTCAGCACAGTTTTGAAGTACTTAATAGAATTATTATTATTATTATTATTATTATTATTATTATTATTATTATTATTATTATTATTATTATTATTATTATTATTATTATAATAATAAATGACTCCGATATTACTGAAACCGGAAATAGGAACGAAGTTCTTTGATTGCCATTTCTCTCTCTCTCTCTCTCTCTCTCTCTATATATATATATATATATATATATATATATATATATATATATATATATATATATATTAACATGACGTTCCGTTTTACCACATCTAAGGATATTAATCATTTTCATGCTGGGCAACAATTTCAAAAATAAAAGAACGGATAAAAACATGTAAATGTAATCGTCCAAAAAAAAAAAAAGAAATATGTGATACCTGATTTCGGCAGAAGGGAAACAAAATAAAGAAAATATTGTCCAGATATTGAGCAATTTTTGTTTTCCGAGCGTTAAAAAGACCCCCCCCCCGAAAAATAAAAAAAAACTGAATCAAAGCAACGTTTATTTCGATAAAAATAGCAACGAGTGCCGGAAATACCGAAAAACAAAATAGCCAAACGCGTGTTTTTTTTTTTTTTTTTTTTTTTTTTGATTTTTCTAAAGGCGCCTTTTCTTCGTAAAGATAGGAAATTTTCGATTTGCTTTTTTTGGGTGGGGGATTTTTGTTTCTAAAAGTGTGACTGAAGTTTGAATTTAAAGTGGCAAAAAGTTTCTGTATAACCGTTTCAAGAATATTAGAAACAAATAAATGATGTTTTTAGTTTATTGGTACGTGATTTTTTTTGTTTTGTTTGCTTGAATATAAAAAACATTTTTCTTTCTACATGGAATTATATTTTCAAACTAGAACCTTATTGAGACTGCACAATTACTTTATTTGGTGAAATGTCTATGGGGAGATAACTCTACGGCTTTAAAAATGTCGATGTCGGAAATAATTCATAATAAATGAAATTAAATGTATTATCAATTAAATTGTTATTTAAAGTTTATTAAATGACAATTTTGAATAGAACACTTAATACAATTATCTCGCTAGAAACATTAACTAACATATCGCTATTTAGTAAAATCGATTTTCTTTAATGCAATATAGTAACAAGGTGGCCTCTTGATTGTATATTTTGCAAGAATCATACTATATATAGAAACTAGCGGGGGTACCCTGCGTTGCCCGAGTGTTTGTTTCCGGGACGGGGGGTTAAAAAATGTTATGGTAGGTAAGTAGGAAGGATCAAACCCGGGGTCATGAGTAAAAGTAGGAAAATAAAGTGTGAAAAAAAAACCATCTGCAACGTTAACAGTTCGGCCACCAAGAAAAGTCCATTCCAGTTGTTTAGGAAAAAAAAAAACGACTACGGTAGATCGGCGCGAACGTGAAAATATAATGTAAATTGTCCAGCACGCTAACCACTACGCCACAGAGCACTGCAGCGTAGTTTAGTGATTTTAAATAACTTCACATGAAAGAACTACGAAGCCAAACCGGTGTTCTCTTCTCAACTGTTCCTTGTGAACGATCCCCAAACGGTGTTAAGTGGTGGCAGGGGGAGGAGGAATTTATTAGAGAGAAAATATTTTACCACTTCCATTGATCTTAACCGATTTGGCCGTGACTTCTCAGCAGAAAAAGTATAGAAATCTAAGATTGTCGAGGAATTTGAGAAATAATAAGCCTATAACACACCTCAGATATTGTTCTGCTGTTTGTGCATATTATATTTGCATGAAATATCTTGATTTTTAATCCTATTAATGTCAAAATCAGACGGGAAAAAATGAGTTCATTTTATTTATATAGAGAAGAGAAGAATAGAAGAAAAAGATAGAAGATAGAAGAATAGAAGAAAATAGATAGAAGAAGAAGAAGATAGATAGAAGAGAAGAGATGAATGAAATAGTAATGTAGCGAAGCATCTGTATATGTTCATCAAATTGTGAACAAAGAAACAAACGGACAGACAGGAGTATATATATATATATATATATATATATATATATATATATATATATACACACACACACACACACACACACACACACAGGGTAGCCGAATGGGTAGGTCTTTGCTAATGAAGTCAGGCGTTGCTCTGTTGTCTGGTTCGAATCATGGCACCATGCACTCATCATTCCCGAAAGAATGAAACACTACGGCCTGTAGGTATTTAATTATTATTATAGTAAATAATTATTTCAAGCCCTTTAAGAAACACGTTTTTTATCGTTGAGCACTTTCAGTCGAATTAAAGTCGGTAAATTTAGCTCTTATGCTCAGATCATTATATTATAATTAGATCACTCTGAAAGGCGTTAAAAGCATTTATTTTATATAAATGGAAAAATTCAACAGCATTTCTTGCAGTTAACGGTATCCGAACAGATGGCTTCTCTCGCCGGGTTGGAATCTGCACTGATGATTCCCGAATAGATAAAACACTATTGTTTGTATGTTATTTAATAATTGTTATAGTAAATAATTATATATATATATATATATATATATGTATATATATATATATATATCTACCTTAGAAAATTCTTTTTTGTGTATTGTATTTCTCTACTTCTAAACAAATAGTGGTCATTCTTTGCATTTTGCAACTTTATTAAAATATGAATACATGCTTGACCTCATAAACTCTCAACTTGCAGAAGGTTATGCATAATTACGCAAGAGACCATGGTGTTGCAAAATTTATAAAACTGCACAAAAAGAAAATCTTCATGCAACAAAAGGGCAACTATCTTTATTCATGTGGCGATTCACAAAAACATTTTTTCCTGCGTCGATAAAAGCGTTGCACGATAATTGTAGCAAACTGTGAAAAATTTAATTTTCCCTTATTGAAAGCAAACGTTAAAAAAATATCAGCTTCTTAAACATTAGTCCCTCTAGGGAGCAAACTGTACGGGTTGAACTGCTTGAAATATGATTATATTTTTATGCTACGACTAATCCAATATGTATACTGTGCAAGCCAAGCGTTGGATAGGATATTAAACGTAGTAAATTAAAACTGCATATTGATTTAGAAAAGTCGTCAAGTACGTTTTAGCGCTGCCAATCTCTAATGCTCACAAGGGTCGTTATATAACATTCGACAGCATATCTTCATTTATCAAACAAACTACCTGAGATGTTCTATCTATATTCATAATTGTGTTTCGGTAGTGCTATTCCAGTAAATCCGTTTTGCCTTTGGTTAATGTCAACGGCAGATATCACTTTGTTTCGGCATCTCGGATTTTCTTTTTATTTCAGTTGTTTTTTTTTAAATGAAATGATTTGCATGATGCCAATCCTTTATCTGATTTTAAATTCGCTTCGTCTTCTGTATTCTTCATTATTTTGCGACTGGTCCCAATGCTTTTACAACTATAGAAATTATAGTAAACTAGCAGTTCAGCCCGGTTTTGGTCTGGCCCTACGTACGGTACATAAGTTGCCTTCTGTGTGAATACACTTTATGTAAGATTTCAAATGTTTAGACCAACTTTTTTTCTGAATAATTTCATAGAGACCACAGAGGTAAACTTTTTAAAAACTTTTCCCACAAATTTGCCTCTTTATGTTTATTATTTTGGTATCGAATCAAAATACAAAATTTGACCCATGTTCAAGTTACCTACATCTAAAATTGTCAATTTTTAGACCCAAAAGTGTCAGAGAAATTTGGTACAATCTGCAAAGATCAACTCTTTCAACTTTGACCTTTCGGCAACCAAACTTTCGCCCAAAACTGATTAAAATGCTTGCCACATGCCTAAATACACGTTATGTATAAATGTAAAATGTTTAGACTCAAAACTGTCTGAGTAGTTTTCTAGACACCCCAAAGATCAAATCTTTTAAACTTTGACCCCGTAGCAGCTAAAATTTTCGACCCAAAGTGATTAAAAATCTTGCCCTATCTCTGAATATCCTTTATATAAAATTTCAAATGTTTAGACTAGAAATTGGTTGTGTAATTTGGTCGAGACCGCATAGGTAATCTTTTTTATTATTTGGCCCCAATTTTGACCCCTTAACATTTATTTCTTTGGGCTCAAATCAAATTACATGTTTGATCTATGTCCATGTAACCTACATTAAAAATCTTAAGTGTTGCGACGCAAAATTGGCGGAGGAGTTTGTTATCAAAGGTCAAATCATTGAACTTTGACCCCTTGCCAGAAAATTTCTGGCCGAAAATCGATTAAAAGATTTTCCCTAATATCAATACCCGTTATGTCAAATCTAGAGTATCTAGACTAAAAATAGACATAGTTATTTAGTAGGGAGATGTACACACAGGCACACACAGATATTTTCACTTTCATAGATATGTAGATTTTCTTATGATCTTTAATTTTCTATATTTTATAAAATTCAATCCTTGTAATATGATGTAATGGGCTAATTCAAATTACAACGCTTACGGGTTAGGTGCGATAATAGTGTGTTTGACACGCGATTTAGGAGAGCCCAGATTTCGGGGAAATCAGAGAATGTATCTATGTTAAGACTTAGCGAAGGAAAAAGTGGCGTTTTGGCGCCATGGGATCCTGCTTGACATTCGCCGAGATGTCACCAGTCGGCTATGTGTTTTATGTTAAGTTAAAGACTACTTTGCAGAGGATAAAACTATATTGAAACACAGAAAGACGAGATAGAGTGTAAAAGAAAAGAGACGGATGCAGATATATA
Organism: Euprymna scolopes; assembly: GCF_053919585.1. Lineage (NCBI taxonomy): Eukaryota > Metazoa > Mollusca > Cephalopoda > Sepiida > Sepiolidae > Euprymna > Euprymna scolopes. The sequence goes on from NC_136487.1 coordinate 53,256,684, forward strand.
GATAGAAATCATTTCCGATAAAGGAAGGAAGGAATGGAATAAAGAGAATTCAATGAATCTTATGAATTAAGAGAAAGAGAATAGAAAGAGAAAGGATAATCTCAAAACGATAAAGGACGAAATGGTAATATCGCCTATAGCGTGTTGGAATTACAAATCTCATAAGACCATTCCTTTGGCAGATAGAACATTTTGTCCGCTTGTCGTTATACCGTACCTTTCAGTTGTTAGGCATTGCCCCAAAAGAGCTAAATGGAAAAGGTCTTTCTTCTTCTGACTAGGAACCGATCTGAAAGATTAAAAAAAAAGTCTAGCACTGTGAAACCGTAAGGAACCCGAAAATGTATCTTTTCTTTGTACGAGGTGTACCTAAAATACCTAATGAATATTTTCCCCCTTATAAAAAGAAATACACTCCGGGTTATCTGTTGAATTATATTACAGTTTATTTCATATCTATCTTATTGTCCAGATGGTGAGGAATGATACAGACCAACCCCTTTTCGAGAAAAGAAGTGAACACGACGTTAAAACAACGCACAACTTGCCAAAGAAAATTATTTCAACCCAGACTAAGGATCGTGCGCGTTTTGTGCGTTTTAGTCATCAGAGCGGTGATTTCCAGTGACAAGTATTTGGTTATATTTTGAAAGGTTAATGACTAGGCGAATATAAGAGTGTGACCAGAATTTAATATTTTAGAAATTTATCGTGCAAACCGCCTCTACAAAAGAAATGTGTTTATGAGATACTATATGCATGTGAAAAAATATACAAAGATGAGCCATGTCGTACATTAAAATCGAAAAGTCGTAATACATCGAAAGATTGAACAGTCGAATATAACTAACCACATATGTAGGGGAAGGAGACAGTATATACACTTATGGAACGAAGCAAAAGTTATAGACAGAACAGACGGACGGAGAAAGACGACTCAAAGATATAGTGTATATACAAGGTGACACTCAAATACTGTGCAGACATAGTTTAGAATTTACACAATATGGGGACTAATAATTATAATAGGAGTAGCCACTTTGTGTAGAAGCTGGAGACGGCTTTGTTTAACTAATTGGTCTCATGAAGCAGGATTGTCCAAAAAGACACCCCCGTCGAGTCACATATTTACCTAATTATCTGATTCCCCCTTGAACTATATATACATCGAAATGTAATATTTATGTTTCATATTTTGTTCACCATTGTAATGTCTAGTCAGTATTTATGAATTCTTTTATTTTTTATACTAGAGCATATTATTTATTTTGATTACAATCTCTTGTTTGTGCCTGTATTTTTAGTCTATATGTTCTTAATGGAGACATTTGCACATTTTCCACCAGACTAACTTATCAACCTCCATATTTGTTAAAAGTGATTTAAGACATTCACGTATTATTTTATTTAACGGTTCTTCTCTTAGTCCAGATTATGCACCTTTCGGTTTCTCTGGGTCATGGCTTCGATGGATTGGTCGGATCCTATTTTAAATATTGTCACGCTTAAGATTAAAATGATCTTTTAATCTCTAAACGTGGAGAGAGAACAATCTCATCGCATGAATATCCTTATTATTTGGTATTGAATCAACTTGCAAGTCAGTTGAAATGTACGAAACACACTCATGTCTATCCTCGACAAAGGCGCATTTGTATTTTGTTGTTTATTTCTTTTTAATTCAATAAAAAATCATGTAAATGTTTGCAGGTTATTCGCATTTATAGCAGTTTGAAGTGCATTTCTCAGCAAACCATTTTTTATCCGACACTAAACCTTTTATCTCATTGAGAGAAAATGGAAAAATCTGATATGTTTATTTTTTTGTAAATTTATCTTTGAAACTTAATATTTTATATTTGAACTCGTACAAGTGATGTTTTTTTTGTTGTTTTACGAGTACATAAACTACTTTTTAATCTTAGAATCATCTACTTTTCCTCACATACCGTATATCTAGTTTGTTGATATGCAAGTGTTTCTTCTTTTTTTTCGATTTTATTTTCTCTTTTGGATATGAATGATGTAGCCTAACAAATGTCAGATAGTTTCTCATCCTTTTCAAAATTCCATTGAGAGACTGTTTGAGGCTCTTAAATATCATTTTAAATGCTATTTTTAGGACAACTCATGTTTATCATTAACTGTTTATATTTGACAGGTAGGTGTTAGTTCTTATTTATAAGCTCAACAGTATCACCGCAATGATTGAACTATTTATATGCTTGCACGTTTATGTCATTAGATCTTCAGGTAAATCCTGTACTTTGAACTTTTTTGTTTATATACCACTGTGAACCTTGCTTTTACGTAGTATAGTCATCATCATCATCATCATCATCATCATCATCATCATTATGCAGTCCGTCAGTCTTGACGATGACTAGTCGGGTCGTCAGTGCTTAACCATTCTGTGTTGGCATAGTCTTCTTTCCGTGTGAAACATCCGGCTACAGGCACTTCATATGTGGGTGCCAGGATTTTGTCGTCTATAATGTCTCAGCTCTACGGCTTCTCCGATCCTTCTCTCTATTTCTTTCTTTCCTTTGTGGAGACTGTTCCGCCAACCACCTCTTTCTTTGGATTGCTCCTCCCAACTCTCGATACTGATGTCCATTGCCTTAGGGGGCCGATTTGTTACATCTTTGTAGCGAAGCTTCTGACCTCCTACCTTGCGGGTTCTATTTTCCAGTTCTCCGTAGAAGACCATCTTTGGAATTCGTTTGTCTTCCACTCTAGTAATATGACTGATCTATCGTAGTTGCAGAGTAGCAAGTGTAGCTTCCACGCTATCTAGGTTTGCTCTCCTAAGATCTTCCGTGTTTGGTATGTAGTCACTGTATTTGATCTTTCGTGTTTGGTATGTAGTCACTGTATTTGATCTTCCGTGTTTGGTATGTAGTCACTGTATTTGATCTTTCGTGTTTGGTATGTAGTCACTGTATTTGATCTTTCGTGTTTGGTATGTAGTCACTCCATTTGATCTTCCGTGTTTGGTATGTAGTCACTGTATTTGATCTTTCGTGTTTGGTATGTAGTTACTCCATTTGATCTTCCGTGTTTGGTATGTAGTCACTGTATTTGATCTTTCGTGTTTGGTATGTAGTCACTGTATTTGATCTTTCGTGTTTGGTATGTAGTCACTGTATTTGATCTTTCGTATTTGGTATGTAGTCACTGTATTTGATCTTTCGTGTTTGGTATGTAGTCACTGTATTTGATCTTTCGTGTTTGGTATGTAGTCACTGTATTTGATCTTTCGTGTTTGGTATGTAGTCACTGTATTTGATCTTTCGTGTTTGGTATGTAGTCACTGTATTTGATCTCTCGTGTTTGGTATGTAGTCACTGTATTTGATCTTCCGTGTTTGGTATGTAGTCACTGTATTTGATCTTTCGTGTTTGGTATGTAGTCACTGTATTTGATCTTTCGTGTTTGGTATGTAGTCACTGTATTTGATCTTCCGTGTTTGGTATGTAGTCACTCCATTTGATCTTTCGTGTTTGGTATGTAGTCACTGTATTTGATCTTCCGTGTTTGGTATGTAGTCACTGTATTTGATCTTTCGTGTTTGGTATGTAGTCACTCCATTTGATCTTTCGTGTTTGGTATGTAGTCACTCCATTTGATCTTTCGTGTTTGGTATGTAGTCACTGTATTTGATCTTTCGTGTTTGGTATGTAGTCACTGTATTTGATCTCTCGTGTTTGGTATGTAGTCACTCCATTTGATCTTTCGTGTTTGGTATGTAGTCACTCCATTTGATCTTTCGTGTTTGGTATGTAGTCACTCCATTTGATCTTTATGATCATTAGTATAGTAGTAGTAAAATAACATGTTCTTACGTGTAACTAACAATACATAGAAATTCAGGTTTCTAGTATTGTTGTTTTTAATGTCTTTTTTATGAACTCCTGATGGCTTTCTCTGATTGAGCCTATTTCATAGATTAAAGGCTTCTTCAAGGAATAAAAAATCTTAATACCATTATTTATGTCTTCCAACCTGGTACGTAAACGCGTAAAGAACTCTTGCATCCTGGGTGCTAGCTTATCAATTGTAGGACGAATTAGATTTTCTGGCGAAATGGCGTGTTATATTTATTTGACTTATTGGTTAGATGTGTGGTTTTATCCCTCAACCAAAATAGTTATCCAGATTACATGACGTCAGCTTCAAGAAATCTGAACCAAACACCAAAAGACATCACCCGATAACTGACCACAGTCCGCATGAAATATAAAAAAAGTGTCGGAAATCATCAAAGAATATGTACTCACTATTAATATCAGTATTAAGGACCGACACAACTTTCCGCAAATTTAATGTTCGTACAAAAGTCACGACTAAGACAGGTATGTATGAGATACTATACAAATGTGAAAAATTATAGAAAGATGAGCCATGTAATACACTAAACTCGAAAAGTCGTAATACATCGAAAGATTGAAAAGTCGAATATAGCTAACAACATATGTAGGGGAAGGGGAAACCATATACACTTATGGACGAAGTAAAAATTGTAGGCAAAACAGACCGACGAAGAGAGAGTTAGAGGACTCAAACATATAGTGTATATACAAGATGACGCTTAAATACTGCGCATACATAGTTTAGAATTTACACACTATGGGGACTCTTAATTACAATGGGAGTAGCCACTTCATATAAAATTTAGTATGTGAACTATTAATTATAAAAACGTATAATATAACATAATATAATATAATCTCTCTCTCTCTCTCTCTCTCTCTCTATATATATATATATATATATATGTATATATATATTGTGAGAGGTAGATAGTAATAAATACTATTATATATACACATATATATCTAGTAATGATATATCGTAATAAACAGTAATGTATAGTGATAAGTAGTGAGATTCTGTCTTAAACACGTTCAAGGGTTCTAAAATTTATACTAGAATAGTCCTCAAATGCCTGCATTTGATAGAGCGCTAGATAAAATTCAGTTACAAAGTTACAATTTTCTAAAAGTTTACGTTTATGTCGTTTGTGCTGGCGACACTCAAATCACAATCACAAATTACTAAAAACTAAAACCCAATCATCACTGAAAGAAAAAGAACATGCTGCTCCTATGAATCCAATAAAAGTTATTTTTCGAGTCATATCTGTGTAAGTATATATATCATTCCAGACTTTTTTTAGTTGACCGTTGAATCAAGTTTACACATCAGTTGCCGAAACATTACTCAAAATATACGGTTTGGCCAATATTACTGTAGATATTTTGTTTTTGTAAAATTCCTCAGAGTTAAGAAGAACTGTGCCTAATTGAGCTTAATCAGTTTTAAAGGGTTTCAGTTTGCTTGTTGTGCCGACGTGCTATTTGATTTTTGTTTTTAATGCACTTCTAGCAGTGCACACTAATATACATTGCGTTTTTATCTTAACACTACAAGTGTTAGCACTACAATAGTGTTAACACTACAATAGTGTTAACACGCGGTGTACAACAAATTTCTATTTTAAACAATGTCAATAATTTACCCGTCATCTAATTCCCTACTTTACAATTAGCAAAAATCCCCTAAACCAATCCACACCATCGGACACTTCTTTGTTTTACGATTGGAGTGGTACGGTTCTCTTCTGATATACTTTTCTACATTTGTTGTTGCTTTTGGTCTACTAGCCCTTCTTTTTGATTCGTTTTGTCCAGTTTCGTAATGTATATTAATAGTACAATCTAATTAATAATTTCTGGTAGATCTGATTTTCGTTTAAAATTTCTGAGCTTGTCTATACTAATATGAAATTTAATAATCTCCTACCTTTATTTAAGTGTAAGGCCACGTGCTATGTGTATTTTGTGGAGAAAAACATTGATCCAGAAAAAAGATACAAGCTAAAGAAAATATGAATTACATTGAAAAGTTGTGTGATAATCTTATGAAAAGTATAAATTAAACGATCCATATGTTTCATACATTTAACATGAAATTTTGCCACAACTTTCTTAAGGCTGCATTTAATCTTTTGTGAAAAGGTTGTCGGTAAACTGTGAAGAAAGTGACAGGGCTACAGCGGTTCATTTTGATTAATTAATTAGTTAAGTCGTTCTTTGTTTCTTAATTTCATAGAAAATGTGTATTAGTGGAAAGAGAGTATGTTGGATAAGAAAAATGTATGGCGCGTTTCCTTTGCCGTTTCGCTAAAGTAACCACTATACTCTTTTATATATACTCTTTTATATATTAGGATTTTCGTCGCTGTCTGTCCATTCAATTTTCTCTTTCTTATCAAACGAAAGAGGGAGAGGGAGGGAGAAAAAGGGGACATTTAAGAAGAGCTCTATCTTTATCTCTTGTCCTCTTTCTTTCGTTTTCTCACTTTTCTATCAGTTTGGGTTTTTATCGATGCAAATTTCAATCTGCGTTTTCTAAATTTACATCTGAAAATTTCATAAAGTTTCTATATTCTACGTGTAACGTCGATTTTCTCAAAGGTGTATCCCATTCCATTTGTGATTGAATAATACCTTTATTTTTTCCTTTTTTCCCCCTAATATTTGAATATTATGATTTCTTATAACAAAGAAAAAAATACGTTTTATTTCCCGAACCATTTCTCTTGCTATTTCGCAAAAAGTAAGTAAATAAATAAAACACACCCACGTTTTTTTAGGCCTTGCCAATTTTTGCCGTCGCCTTATTTGACGCCAACATTTTTTAAATTCTATCGTTTATCAAAAACGATTATGAACAGAAACGAAACATCCTGAGCACAAAACTAGGACATTTATTTTAACATGCGTCCAATATATGTTAGTATTATAGAATCTTTTTTGAGTCGATCGTTCAGTCCGTCACACATATCGAATAAATACATTTTATTTAAGTTACATCGTAAAATTCATATAAAAACCGGTTTACTTTCCGCTAAATTTTAAAATGCCATTTTAATTTGTCAAACAAAAGCGTGATAGTAGCGACATATAATTTCAAAGTAAGCATTAAACGTCATACATCCTCTGGTTTCTCAAATAAGTGTAGCAAACTCTGAACATGCCATTTAAACCTTACATGTGACAGAAAAATACACTGCTGTTAAACATGGAATCATTACAGGCCAAGTTAAATGCCATTTAAAACTAAACTATTTTTATCGAAAGAATTCTATTCCTAATCAAATGTGGTAAACCAACAAAATGCTATGTAACACCTAAGCTCGTCACACTATCCAAATATCATGAAAACGTTTAGCATGACAAAAAATAAAAATAAAATTTAATTTCAAACAAGAATGTTATCGAATAACGTAGATTCAAGTTTAAACGAAGATCTTAAATAACGTAAAAACGCTATTTTTGTGACACACGAAAAATAAGTAAATTGGCGACTGTAGTGGAGGCGACACAAAAGCTACTTTTTAATTCGCTGCTACACCGAAGAGTAGGGGAAGGCGCCAGTCTCTTTCCCGGATTATTCCATTTGCCTTTGATTCTTCCTTAAAAATGCTGAGTGTTTCGCAAATGCGGCATTATTGGTTTCCCGGCACATTAGCGAAAACTATTAATAATGCCCAACCTTCTTTTGCAAACGTAAGCATGACAGACTGACACCAAACTTCTGATTCTAAAGTAATCTAATAGACCAATGAAAATGCTGTTTCAAACGTAAGTGGGCTTTAAAAGAATCGCGTGCTTTAAAACTTGAGCCAAATTAAAATGGCATTTTAAAATTTCAGTGGAAAGTAAACCGGCTTTTATATCAATTTTACGATAACTTAAATCAAATGTATTTATTCGATATGTGTGACGGACTGAATGATCGACTCAAAAAAGATTCTTATGTAGATTGAACGACGCATGTAAAAAAAATCACACGATAATGTATTTTCTATATTTTTCTTCTCACAAATGGGAAACGTTTCTGCTTATATATTCACGACTGGCTCTAATTCTCTAATCGATTTATTAAAAAAAATCCCGATTTATATTTTGGAAGGAAAAAATCAGTTCTCAATTTTACGATTATAGACAAAGATGAAAGATCCGTAACACAAAACGAGGACGGATGTTATTAAAATGCGTCTAACAACATTAAGCATTATGCAATAAAAGATGTCAAACGAAAGCGTGAGAAACCAGCGAAGTGAAGAGTTAACTATTCTTTTGTAAACTAGTAACTGATTTATTTTGACTAACGCGTTTCTCAACCACCTAGGAATCTTGGAATTAATTTCTTGTAATTGGAAGATGACCATAGAAAAAGAAAGAAAAAAAAAGACGCTGACATATTAATGCCGATTCATAAATCCTCTTATGAATTTACTCAGTCAGGATATAAATAACAGAATCATGGCTTTTGTTCAGTTTTGAGGAACAATTAATACTCGATACTCATTTAATTGATAAAAGTTGCGTAATTCTCAACAAATCCCGTCCTGCCCCAGCACTGCTTGATTGGTAAAAAAAGGAATCCAGACTAACAGGAAACAATGCCGAGATACGCTCCCAAGAAGCCGCCCATTAATTCGCACCAGCTTAATAGTATGTCACCGTGATTACGCCGAATAATCGCAGAACGGAACCATTAAGTATGCGACGCATTGCTCAACCCCATTTATTGAGCACAAGTTGACATTCTACCTTAAGCTAGCAAAATATGGTAGTTTTATACTTTCGCAAACATTATTCTCTTTCCCTTCTGGTTGAGCATTCAGCCGGGCATGTTGAGCCAGGTTTAATTGAAGGAAGACGTTTCCAAGGAAAATTAAAATGATAAGTGGTCGGCAGTTGAAATTATAGCAAAAGTACCAGTGTAGTAATAACCATGATAGAGTCGTAAATATTTAAATTCAACATTAGGTAGAAGCGACAGTATTAATTAAGGTCAATCTCCCACCCAAAATTTTCCTAATTTTACATCTAAAAATAACATTTATTATATATCCAATATAGTTCTACGAAATTATTCATCATGCAATAAGATAGACCAATATTATACATACATATATATGTGTGTGTATGTGTGTGTGTGTGTTAGTGACCTGGCAAGGGCATGGGGTAGACAACTGAAGTAGCAAAACTGACGCTAGCTCTCACGACACTATATATACAAATGTAGGAAAATTTGGGAATAGTTTATTAGTTTGAAAAATTATTTTTCATCAATTGTCATAAAAGTTAAACCATAGAATTTTAAGATTAAATAAAAAAAAACCTTGCAAATTTTTGTGTAGTTTCCCCCATAGAACCAAAAATATAAGCATTTGAATATTCAATTTGGCATTTAGTGTAGATATATCCATATATAGAGATATAAAAATACCGCCTCTTTGGCAATTTTATAAGTTCCAATTCTCAGCGACTATTGATCAGAATTTATCAAATGATAGCTCGTTGGAAGGTAATGACGTGAATTGTGTAGTCGGCAATGTGATATTTACCCGTAAGGTCGCACATAAAGATGATCCAGAACCTATCTTTTGTACTTTTTACAGCCATCAAATGTTCCAATCATCGTCATTTGTTGTCCTAGTTTTGCATATGAATTACAAAATATCTGATATTTGCTAAAAACGTCTGGCCTTGATGGAGGGGGCGACTTAAGATGCTGCTATTGTTTCAAATGCACTGAAAAAGCAGCACTTGATCAATTATTTTCCATGTGTTCTATCTCTCCTATTTGGCTTCTATACATAAACTTAATTTAACAGTGTATATAGATTAACGATATCTATAACTGTACTCTATTAACAAAAGAGGGCAAAGAGAAGAAATTTTTAAAATCAAGTCTCCCTTTGTTGAAGATTTTGCAAAGGTAAAGAAACGTATCCGATGACGTTTCTGAATCTTTGAAATGAAGATTGGTTATTCGTATTATTTGGATTCATTGGGCTACTATACTCATATTGAGTGTGATCTTCACAGAGTTTCGGTCGATGTAGCCTCCGACCTTCTTCAGGTGTATGTTATCGAACTTGAGAATGTTTCTGTCGAACTTGGGAATTTGAGCGGAATTTCGAACGGAACCATTTATTTACTTCACGGGGGGGTATCATGCTACTGTTCCGTCAGTCATTACTGGATTGGGGTTCTAAGTAATTCGCAATTGTATTTTTCGATTGCCCACACTGAGAATTGTACCTTCAACTTTTAGGTCAATGTCACTTTTACAACTGATTTTTTAAGTACTCTAACCACTGCGGCACATGTCCGTGCGGACGATATACCAGAATAAGGCCGGAGACTAGATCGACTGAAGCATTGTGAAAATTACTCTCAAGATTGGAATAGTAGTACGATGAATCCAAATAATACAAAAGTAGCTTTTATTTCACTATCAAAACCATTTCGTCCTTTCTGCGACTTTTATCTCACAGACATACTTTTGCTAGTCTCAATCTTTTCTATAAAAACTATTATGAAATGTGTACTTCCAAATTGTCTGCTCCAGTATTTATTTCCTCAGTTCGAGCTCGTTTCACTCGTTGATCTAGTTGTCTATTTTTCAGCTGTTTTGGTGCCTCATTTGGTCTAGCCTCTTATTCTAGTTGCTTCTTTCCAAGTGTAAAATACGGTTCCTACTGTTTGTTTTCCTTCTATTATATAATATTGGTCTTTCCAGAGATAAGATTATTAAACATCTTTGCGATAATAGCCATTCGTTCTTGTTAGCTTCACGCGTTGCCTGGAGCGATTTCCATATACATGCATATACTGCGGAAATATCTGGTGGAGAGGGTATCACATACTTCTTCTTTTGAGAGATTACATTTACATGTTTTCATCTGTTCTTTTATTTTTGTTGTGGGGGTATCCACGTTGCCCATGGTGAAAATGATTAGTATACCGGTGTGTTTCAAACATAACTTAATGTCAACCCAGGCAACGCTGGGTACCCATGCTAGTATATATATATATATATATATATATATATATATATATATATATATATATATATATATATATATATACTAGCTTGACATGAAGTTCTGTTTGAAACCCTCTCCACCAGATATTTCAGCAAAAGGCCTATAAAGAGAAGAAAATATTCTGCAGATATCGAGCACTGGAAAGACACTCCCTCAAAGAAAAGATAATTAAAAATAAATCATTACGACTTGTGTTTCAATAAAAATAGCAGCGAATATTCGTGCGATCGCAAAAAAAAAAAAAAGAAAGAAAAATAACCTACCAAAAAGTAATTCCAAAAACAATTAAATGACATTTTTCCTCATTTTATATTTCTAATGTAATGCCCCACCCCGAAAAATTGAATTTGTCATATTTTTGGGGTTCGTTCTGCTTATAAATGTTTTAGGTGAAAGTACACAATGGTTTCATAAAAATTAATTAAATTTATCGTTATTTTATTTTTCAAATTAAATTCGCGAACCCCCACCACCACCACGACACAAAAAAAATTGTATTTGTCATCGATCGCCAAACTTGAAAAATAATGCTAGGGATGACATGCCTAGTTGAACGCTTTGTGGCTAAACAGCGGGTGCTCATTTTACGTTAAATTTATATAGAAAAGTTATCCCCTACGCTTAAATGTTAATTTTTTTTTTCAAAATTTCTTCTTTCATATTATTTATAAAGACTGCTTGAAAGCATTAGGACAAAAAAAAAAATAAATAAATAAACAGGTCTTAATTTTTGGGGTCAATGTCAAGTTTCTTTCCAACTCCCTCAAAAACTTTAAAATGACGACTTTTAATGGTTTTCGGTGGTGCTGAAAATGAATATTTCGTTTAAATTTGGGGCAGATAAGTAGTTTTGATGATACGAAGAAATTACTTTTTCAAAAAGTGAGGGATCACTTTCCTATAGAAATTTAATGTAAAATGAGCACCCGGTTTCTGGTCACGTAGTAATATCTTCATATCATAAAATAAAATTTAACTGTGATATTCGTGTTCAGCACCTCCGAAAATTGGCGCTATTTTACTAAGAGATGCGTTCATTTTTTTCATCTCATAATTTAGGACGCTAATTGTGCTGTTAGTAAGTTTACAAAAGCATAATTTTGATTTCGTTCTTTCTTTATTATACTTGTATAGTCGTGAACAGGTGCCTCTGTACTTTAACATTTCGCAAAAAATTTTGTTTACATTAGGATGCGGTTAAGTAAACTACAGAAGCACCTGGTAAAAACTATACGAATTCTGTAATGGAATACCCACCTCAAAAAAAACAAATGAAAAGCAGAAATATATTTTTCTAAACCGACCGCTCGTGTAAGCTTACTGATAGCATTATTTGCGTCTTAAATTATGAAAAAATAAACGAATCTCTTAGTAAAAAAACACGCCGGTTTTCGGTGGTGCTGAAAACGAATATCACAGTTAAATTTGTTCTATGATTTGTAGAAATTATTTGGTGGTTAGAAAGTGGGTTCCCATTTTACGTTAAATTTATATAGGAAAGTGATCCCCCACTTTTTGAAAAAAGTAATTTTTCATATTATGAAAACTAGATATCTGCCGCAAATTTAAATGTAATATTCGTTTTCAGCACCATCGAAAACCATTAAAAGTCGTCATTTTCAAGTTTTTTAGGGAGTTGGAAAGAAACTTAACATTGACCATTTTTTTCTAGGGGTTAAACGACAGTGGGTCACGTCGTAAAAATTGACCATTTTTAATTTAAGATATTAAATAAATTATAAAGAATATCTGTTTTTTTTTTTTTGCAGGCAATTAAACACACTTGCTGTGGTATTATTATTATAATAACTCCTGGGCAATACTGATTACATTTTATATAAAAAAAGAGCAGGGGATGATGGAATTAGTTCGCATGTGGCTCTTAATAAGTTTGCCCTCGTGAGGATACAGTAAATGAGGACATTAGTTTTATTTTTCTCTAACAAATAAAAAAACGTCACTTAAAAATTAAGAATAAGCGAAAAAATGTCATCCGAATTAAAATAACAAGGCCGATAGCCATTAGTCGCGTGCTCTCGTGTAATGATTGAATGCGTGAATGTAAGATTGACATGCAATTCTTAAATATATACTAAAATGACTGAAAAATGGAGAGAAATGACTAAAATAAATAAAAAGTAAATGACTTAGAATGATTTTAATTAACTTAAGGATGAATTGAATGACCTTAAAACGCTTAAAAATAGCTGAAATCCTTCAAAAACAACTTGAATGATCTGGAGAATGACTTGAATGGCTTTGAGACTGACTGGCTGTAATGTGGATGATCATTTTACATTAAATTAATACAGGAAAGTGATCCCCCACTTTATATCACAAAGTAACAAACATAAGTACAGCATGCAGTAAGAAGATATACTACACTTTTATCTTGACCAAAAGGCCAAGAAAAGGGTATTTATTTGCTCCCCCACCGAGCAAATTAGGCACAAGTCCGATTTTTAATGTGAGGAGTGAAGGGGAAATGGGGACCAGCTCCCCGGGGAGTAGGGAAGCTGGATAGTGACAATTGGTATGAAGGGTTGCTCATACATTGTCTTATATGTGGGGTTGGTATTTGTTTGCTCCCCTAGCGAGCAAATTAGGCACAAGGCCGATTTTTAATGTGAGGAGTGAAGGGGAAATGGGCACCAATTCCCCGGAGAGTAGGGGAACTGGATAATGAAAATTGGTGTGACAGGTTGCCCTTACATTGACCAAGGTCTTATATGTGGGGCTGCCCCCACAAATGGTCTTTGCTTGCAGTATCTGCTGGAACAGGTACAACACTTTGAGATATTAAATCCTTTATTCATGTTAAAAATACGTTGAAAATCAACAATGAACAAAAAACTTAGGCACATGCCCAACTCAAAAGGGGGGGATTGTCGTTGGTCATCCTTGTCACTCCAGAACTAAACACAATCAAAAGTTTCTCCCAGCTAGTATCTTTTCACCATAATACCAAATTAACCTTTTCATTCTGGGGGGCATCCTACTTAACTCCCAATTTTTTAAAACATTTTTTATTGACGTGTAAAAACAAAACAAGATAACAATAAAAATGGTACAATAATTCATTTGTGTCGAGGGTGGGGAAAAAGGGGGCGATCACCCGAAACACAGAATCTTTTACGGCGACATCCGCCATAACCAGCCTGCCCACCGCATCTCTATGGACAACGTCGACCGTCACCGACAGGGTATGTTTAACTAGCACGGAAACTCCCTTCCCCCGCGGGCTTCCATATGCTGAGAAAACCTCCAAATCTCGGGCCAGCACCTGACAGTCCACAGAGGAAACGGAATGCGTCTCCTGAATCGCAGCCACATCCACTCCCAGAGACAAGAGGTCGTGCCGGAGGCGAGCCGCCCGGCCCGGTGATCTCAAGCCCCTCGCATTCAAACTAGCCAAATTCAAAGCCATGGTACCTACCTTAGGGTGTGTCACACTCAGCTCCGAAGTCAGCTGGGGAGAGGACGCCGACGTTATGTGCCATGCTCAAGGTGGTTAGGTTTTTCATATCCTGGCCTTCTCTCGCAATGCCGCCGACGTCCAAAAGATAAATTAATTTTATGGCCCTGTAGTGTGACGGATGGACCAACACTGGTACCCTTCCCTTGCATTGTTTTGACAGTTCATCAAGGGAAGGGTCATTTTTTTCACCGGTTCAATTCCCGGAAACGCCCCTTCAGCGGCCTGCAGCCTTGTCCACAAGTTGGTCTTGCAGGCCTCTGGAGTTCTGACAAAAATTTATTAGGAAATATGAAATTTGAGGGGATATTTACATCTTTCCCCCCTATCTGTTTGTAATCGAGCAGAGGTTTTAAGTTTTTCCTCTGCCGATGGGAAATGTCTGTGGCCACAGATAGAGGGTCTACATAACATAGTTCCTCAGGGGCAAGGACCTTTAGTCTGGTTGGTCTGCAAGAGGCAGAGGCGTCTCTCCCCTCCCTCGGTCCATTCTTTTCCTTTTCTTTTTGGGGTAGTGGCTCAGTTTGCCTTGGTGTGGGGACGGGTGTTTGTGTGGTGTCTGGTGTTGGTGCGATGTCTGGTGTTGGTGTTGGTGCGGTGTCTGGTGTTTGTGTGGTGTCTGGTGTTGTGTGGTGTCTGGTGTTAGTGCGGTGTCTGGTGTTGGTGCAGTGTGTGGTTTGGGGGGTGGAAGTGGATTTCGTTGTAAGGGGTGGTGTATGTTCACAGGGAGTGGGGGCCACCTTTTCTTCCTCTTTTCTTCTTTTGTTTTTCTTTTTATTCTTTCGAATGCACCGGGGAGAGGTGAGGTTGAGTTCCTCTCCCTCTCACTTGCGGATTCATACTCAGAGGAGCAGTTTCTTCTCCGCTTGATCCCCGTCTCGATTGATGTGGGGACCGTTGGTTGTGTCTGCTCCTCTAGTTGCTGCTGCAGCTGTTTTTGTTGTTGCTGCTCTCGCTGGTGTCGTTGCTGCTGCTGCTTCTGCTGCACTTGCTGCGTTTGCTGCTGCGGTAGTTGTTGCTGCAGTTGTTTCCGCGGTATTGGCTGCGGTGGCTGTTATTGTTGCTGCATTTGCAGAGGCTGCTGTCTCGATTTTGGGGCTGGTGGTGGGACGGTGGCAGAAGGGATTATGTGCTTCCGTTTTTGTCTCACTACCGTGCTCCATTCTTTCCCCTTGGCATCCTGGGTGGTTTGGGTTTTCCTTGGAGCTGGGGTTGGGGCTGCAGTTGCAGGGGTTTTTGCCGCTTGTTTTGGTGCGGGCGTTGTCTTAGGGGTTGTGACCGCCTTTTGGGTTGTTTGATTAGGGGTTACCTTTTGGGGGCAACTCCTAGCCATGTGGCCATGCTTTTGGCAGAACCAGCAGTGTGGACGACGGCCCTCTACCACTACCGTTATGCTGGCGTATTTGTATGTCAGCAGCGGGGGTATCGCTCGAACACCCTCCCTCTTCAGCCTAATTGCTATTGTGTAGCAGCCCAGGTGAGTCCCAGTTTTTGACCGTACTGGGGGCACCTGTTCCACCTCACCGTACTAGCTGAAGAGGCATCCTAATACTTCCGCAGGTATTTGGGTTGGCACATGAAATACCTGCACCCGAGTCCTTCTCTTTCCCTGGTATTCAGGTATTAGTATGACTCTCCCATGCTTTATTTATTGGAGGGAAAGTCTCTCTGCATCGTCCTTGGTGGGTAGAAGGATGTCCCACACGGCGAAGCTCCTCTGGTTCAGGTATAGTACCGGGATGTTAAGTTTGTGGAGGAGCCCCGCCATGTCTTCCTTCTTCATCCCTAAGAGGCGGTTTTCCGGTATATCGCAAATGGCAAAGGACAGAACTCTGCCCTCAATCGCCTCCCAGGCACTTAGTATGGTTTTATATCTGCTCCCTCTATGTATTGTCTGTACTTTGTCAGGTACAGGTCTCTATACTCTTTAGGGGACAGCTGTTGTTCTACGGTCTTCCCCACGCAGACCCTCTTGGTGGTGTTGGTGTTGGTATGAGGTCTACACATACAAAAAACTAAACAAACAAAAAAACAAACAGACAGAAGTATTCAGTGATCACTTTCCGGCAGTTTACGTAACCTTCCCTGACTAGGTCGACGATAACACAATCATTATTCTGCATACCTATTAAATTTTTAAATTAATTATAGAAAAATTGTCAGAGACGACAAAGCGGCCACTTAAAGAATGTCGTGTATTCTGAAGTACTGAAAAAAACAGTTAACCAAATTAAAAGAAATGTTAATTAACAGAATGCCGCAAGACTCAAAAAGAAAAGTTGAACAGTAGGTTGGTGTCAAAAGTGTTGGCTTCAGAATTTCCAAAGAGGCACTAATTAATAGATCCGTGATGAAAATCTACGATTCTTTATGAATATGAAGAACAATAAAGCACAATAGTCAAGATCATGTTCAAGAAAGCAAAACCATTGAAGTCAGTAAAAACAACTTTATAACGAAAACAATCGAGCCTAAAGACACAAAGAAATGACAATCGATTAATCCATTTCAAACAGACATCGTATTTTTTGCTACTCTTCCCTCCTCTGTCAATGATCTCTCTCTGTATGTATATGTATAAACATATACATATACATGTCCGTATATGTATACATATATATATATATATATATGTATGTATATGTATACATATATATATACACTTCCTCACACACATATATATATATGTATTAACATTATATATATGTGTGTGCGTGTGTGTTAATGCATATATGTGTGTGTATGAGGGAGTGTACATACATGTGCGTTGCGAACATAAAAATCGATAACTCCACTTATGAAAATACGCATGTTAAAAAAGAAAAAGTAAAACTAATCAAACATTTCAATGATAAGTATTTCAGAAAGAGTATGCTCTTTACATTGCTTTATTTAATCTACACAATACCATGCAGAAAAAACCTACGTTTATATATAAATCAAGGCTGGTCGTGTGTGCATCTCTTTTGCTACTACTCAATTGTGAATGGTAAATTCCCCAGCAAAATCAATTGTATATTTAGAAGTAGCAGACTCTTGCGAATGATTTAATCATACCATAGCAAGGTTCAAACGCTTTAAACGGCACGTCTTTTCTTTCTAAATCCTCAAAAGTTAACTATGAAGAAAGAGCAGAATGATTATTTATCCTTTTTGAACGCCCTTGTAGAAAGGGCAGCAAAATGCTCTGTACAATTATTTACAGGAGCCCGACTTTTACAGGCATGTATATTTGTTGAGATTCTTTTCCCCATTAAATAGAAAAATTAGTTTGATCAAGACTTTGGTCCACGGTTCCCTTATGAATTTGCTCGCCTAGCAAACTTGAGGAGAAAAAAAAAAGAAAGAATATAACTTATATCCTCACTAAAATGTGTTTTGCTGAGAGTATAGTCTTTAAGCATACTCGCCAAAAAACTTGTAAAATTTAATACCAACGCCTTTTTCTATTTTTTGTTTATTATTACATAGGTGTCACCACTTATCAAAGCCCAGATGCCACACGATGATAAGGGTTAAAGAGTGTACAATTGGACAATGCAGTAATAGTAAGAGAAATTCGGTAAATTTGTTAACTTAAGTGGAATTTCCCATCAAGAACTTGTTTACGTTTGACTTGAAGACAACCATATTGTTGTCAGCCGGAAAACGGAAGACATTTTTACGGGCGTGCATTTCTAAGAAATACACTTTGTTTATGGAATCTACGTTTAGGTTTATGCACAGATAAAGAGTGAGGTGAATTATTGATAGTGTTTTCAGCAAGCCGAGTGTTTCTCATGAAAGTTTGGCGAAGTGGGGCCATAGATTTCTGAAGTACGGTTGTATATTTCGGGTGATTAAATTTTCTCAGTGTGGTTTTATTCTTTAGTTTCACCCTTCCCTCGCCTGTGACGCGAATTGTATTATTTTAATCATTATTTACCGATGTTATCTCTTGAAAATGGATCGGTCGAAAGGTTCCTGGAATTTCGTGTTTTTATTCGAGTTATTACTTATTCATATATAATCTTTTTAAAGTCGAATACTTTTTTGATATTTTTTGTCACGTCCATATTTTCTCATTAATATTGTCCGTAATTCTTTCTCACAAAGTCAGAAGTATAACGGAAGAAGTGATTAAAAGATTAATAGATTAAGAAAATTACAAAAATAACCAGCAGTGAAAAAAATAATACGCTTTCGATTAAAATCTGTGAATAAAAATAAATTATTGAGAATTCTTAGACTCTTCTGTTCGTTTATCGATGCATATCTTATACAAATGTTTAAACACGCATTAACACAGCATATTATATTTTAAACCAAAAAAAAAACATAAATTTAAGGAGTAAAGAGGAACTAACTAAAAAAAAAGACGAAATGAAACTCCAGGTGTTATATATAAAATTACTGGCATTTCAATTAATACCTAAATATAATTATATGAAGTTCGTAGTACTTATTCTTTAACATGATCTCTTGATCAATCAATGTACTAATAAAAGCAAGAAAATTAAAGCAGGTAAAAATGTTATCACAAATAAATTGTTATCGGAACTGTAAAGCAACCAACATCATCGAGTAAGTTAAAAACACGTATTAAAATGGGAACTTTTCTGCTCCCCTTAAAATATGGGAGTTTCGAAATAGATAAAATTTCCAATGCCACTTAAAATTGTTATACGGTACTATTAAGTAAATAGCATCCAGGTTATTTCAGTACTTACAAAGTCAATTCCGAGTATTGACAAAAAATCTTGAAACAGTCACAAACGTGTTCGAATCAAGTTCCGATTTGAAATCCATGTCATTTACTTTCCTTTTATGAAGCTTATAAAATATGTTTTGCAGCACAGCAATTGTTCATTTCTAATTCAACTAAACTCTAACTTAATCCTTGGCATACTTTATGCCTTTTTTTCATTTATTTCGTATCATTCAAATCGTCAACTATTCCGACTAATTCAGACATTTATTTCGGGTTCTATATCAATATTGGGACAAACTAAGTAAATATTTAAATTCACAGAATACCTAATGGATTAGAGTATCACTTTTATATCTTTAAAGCCACTGTTTATCTAGAAGAACGCTTACTCAAACTATTTTGGAAGTTTCAGCAATTAGAGCTCACAACGTTTTCAAAGCTGGAGAGTGAAGTCCATCACGAGGGACAGATATAGAAAGATAATTTCAATCGATCGCAACGATACTCACTACATAACGTAGAAGAAAAACAGAAGATAAAGACTAAATTGCCAGTGTTCTCACCTTGAGTCGACGTTCAAAGAAGATTTAAACCATCGCCAATCAATTAAAACGTTTGGAAAGAACGCTCAATTGATTTGTCGATTGTTGTGTGTCTGTCTGGCGAGAAAATGGAAGATACAGTCGATGCGATCGAAAGAAATGTCATGAATAAAGAAAAAACGGAAATCTTTGCAACAATTTAGAAAGAAGCAAATTGGTCAGCGCAGCGTCTGCGTCAATACGTTTCCACTTTTATTTAAGTTCTAGTCAACAGCCTAAAATATGTTCCAGAAAAATACGGATCTTTTAATAACCGATAAGTTGAGACCTTTAACAAATTGCAAGAGAAATGACTTCAAAATTATTAAATCCTATTACTAACTGATTGCATATGTAAATGTTATTATAAAATAGAATTATAGCCAATATTATCTTCTTTTTTGTCTTCTAGATTCCACTCCGAAGATGAGACGACGACGACGACGACGATGACGATGACGACGACAAGAAAGATATGTCCCCTTCTAATTAATGACTTTATTCCTGTCAGACCACTTGAAAGGCTCTTTTTCACGTGTTATGAACGTCGTTGTTGTCCACTAAATCATGTTTGATAAACCAATCAACACATCAAACACAAAACGAGAGGAAGTTTTTTTTATTATAACCGAAATTGTTTAGGTGTAACTACTTTACCAAAAAGGAACATTTTGTTTAAAATCAATGCTTACCAGCATTGAAGACCGGAAAACTTTATATGTTGTGTAAAGATATATGAAAACACCTTTATTAACGTTGCTGTGGTAGAAAATATTATAAATATTCGCACGGATTTAATACTTGTAAATATACATTGTTTCTACTGAGAGATTAACTAATACAAAAGATGAAAAAATTCATTATAACTTCTTAGATAGTTACTGTTCCTTATATTATGGAACAAAGTTTAGTTATAGCCCTTTAAGCTCCATATATCTTAATTAGGAAGGAAAAAAGCACAACTAAAGCAAGCGCTCAATTGGATAATTTTTCTCATAAAGTTGGATATTTCCAGAACAAATAAACTGATAAAGTTACATATCGCATGAGCGTGTAACTTTTTTGATAGTAAATTGCGTTCTCTAATCTATTTATATATAAGATGCACTTTGTTTGTGTGTGTTGAGTGCATTCTCTATGAACTCCGAAACAGCTGGGCTGATTTTTTTTAAAATTTCACATAAATGCATTTTATATGTCTGGGAGTGATTTAGATATTTATTTTCTAATTATCCCATATATTATCGAAATCGATAACCGAAAATATCCTATTAAAGTAAGAACAGTCTGATTTTGACAAGATTAACCACCGTAATGCAGTCTTAAATTCATTTTTAACATCACCACTGCATTTGAGAAGTTTTATGATTGCACAAACAAAAAAACCCGACGAATAATATCAAAACTAAGATCTTTGCTAAAACAAGGGCGCATTCAAAATGAATGTTACTGTTCAATGCACAATTGAACCATAGTACTTAAATTTTGCATTTTGAACTTTGATTAAAACTATTATATAAAATAATTTTATAAAAATCAACAGTACGTTCTCTGCAGTGCAAAGTAGACTGCAATGTATTGTAGATTTAATCACTGCGGGGAAGCATGCGAAGCTTCCTCCCCGTGCCCCAACTAGAGCAGGCAATGCCTCGATTGGATTGAAAAGCGTGCGATGTCATCGATTTCGAGGACAAATTAATAGAAGTGTGGAACATTCGTTGATCCTCATTGGCTCCCTGGAAACGTCGAGTATATCTGATAATGTTTAAAAATAAATTATTTTAATAACATTTTTAACAATTTTTGTTATATTAAATTCGTGCATAATTTATCGCAACAAATAAATTGCAATTTAGATTACAATAATTAACACATTAATTAATTTCGAGGCTTTGCGTCATTTACAAAACATAAAGAGTATAATTTATTTACCAGATGCAAAGCATATATACATTAAGTATGAAGTAGTTCAGAAATGTTCAAGTATTTGAGTAAAGATGATGGTTTTTAGCCATGAAGTGGAACTACCTGAGGGTGGCGAAAACGGGAGTAAGGGGTATGTTATCATTGATAGTTAGGTAGCTTGTACAAATTGTTATATTTTTAAATAGATCTTAACTTGAAGATCTTTAAATTGTATGCATGAGCTTTTCCGAGTAAGACAATGGAAGCAGTCCCGAGTTTGTACGTTCTCTTTGAACTAATCTATTTGAGAAAAAACACCCTCTTAAAGAGATATGTAAAATTTTACGCCTAATAAGTGAACATTGTTCTGTAGGAGCGGAATATCTACATGTCGAACCATAACTTTCCCATTTAATGGAGCTATGGAGATAATACAGGCTTAAAAATTCAAATACATATATGCAATTTAATTTACACTATATGTAGAAGATACTGATTTCCAAATGCTCAGTGTTCACGACTATTATTGAACGAAATTGCTCTCTAAAAAGAAAATAATATGGTATTAAGAATATAGTGAGAAATATAGTGTTTCTCATTTAATTCCAAACAACGTTGAGTTTTTATACTAGTTGTTTTATGAAAATAAATAAAATTGATACGAAACATTGTCTCATGATAATCTAATAATAAAATAGGTAAAATCACATTCATTATGAAAAATTGCTTTTGTCTAACCTGGAACTAATTTATTAATAATGTTAGAAAAATAGTAACTATATGTCGAGCAATTTGGCCATAACCTCTTTAATATTTGACTGTTAGTTACAATAGATATGATGAAGTAATTATAGGAAAAAAAAGGAAATGAATTCGTCTAGACTTAGATCAATCTCTTGGTTAATTATGCTATAAAAACGTTCAGATATTTATGGCGTATTTGTTTGTCGCTAAAACTGAGTTATGCTGTTTTGGGAATATTGTTTTTTCATTGTGTAAGGCGACAAATACATACACTCTTTAATTACTGTGAAAGCTTCATAAAATTGCACTAGAATAATTGATGTTCTTGGTAATTTTAATAAAACTAATTATCTTTAAATACTGAAAGAAAATTCACCGAAGTCATTTTTTTTTTTTACAAAAGGGAGAATAATATATCATAATAATCTCATGTAATGTTACATACGTTTACGCACATAGACTAAACACGTTCTATGCAGTCTACATTGCTAGGAACATAACACAAGTGATTACTTGACCCTTTCTTTATATTAACAACATTAACTTCCGGGTACTTTCCCGAATAAAACCTGATAAAGTTCTTTCTGCCTGACCTCTATGCTCTTTAAAGTCAGTTCGACAGTTTTCTTTAATGATCTTGAGCATGTTCTTCTGTCTGTGCAAACGTTTTTGCATAGTATTTTTTGTTCATTTCGCAAACGGTTCGACATTTTTATACGCGCGTCCGCACTCTGATACATTCAGAAACAAAGAAAATATGTTTGCCGTTAATAATACTGATAGGATTGATCCAATGTTTCAAATTTAAAAGAAAGCAAAAGATCATTGATGACCAAGACATATTGTCCGATAGAAACCGCTCATCCGAGAAAATAAACTTTTAAATCATTATAACATTCAAAATAAAAAAAAAACATAAAGAAATAGATTTATGTTTGAATATGGTTGTTACATATCATTGTGTTCATATATAAAATCATTTTGTCAAGAATGAACTTATTTTGCAAATGAAACTTTCTTCCCAAATATTCATAATGATCAACGCGAATAAAATAACATTAGTTGTCTCTCGGATATCTTATATTAACACTCTAGAAAAGTCTTAATTTTAATGAAGATGCTCGTATAAATCTTAGTGCTACACAATATTCCGACAATAACTATTAAATACTATCTGAGTAGTCACTGTTTTTTACCCTCTAATCGATATTTATAGAATTAGATTCTTTAAATTATAGTGCAAATTTCTGGTAGCCTTGAGGGACAAACCAGCCTATGAAGATAGGCAATGTTTTGTGACTAGTTTGAGTATCTAAACTGACAGTGACTATCACTTCCTATTCTGATGAGAACGTCATTTTGAAACACGTGTCTGTACATTTAAAACTAATTATACGTTTCTAATTTCCAAATGTATTATAATATGTACATACATACATACATACATACATAAATGCATACATACATATATGAATATATATATATATATGCGTGTGTATAGATAGATAAATAGATAGAGAAATTTAATCTTAAAAGTATCATATAAATCAAACGCAATTATTCAGTGTGAAGTATGTATGTATGTATATATATATACATGTTTGTGTATGTGTGTGTATATATATTCTGTTCTTCGACAAACTTGCTACACTCCTAGTAGGACGTAAAGGCCTTCTATTACATACCATATCGTCATCGACGCTATGTTTACAGCAAACTGCCCGTATTTATGGCTATACCAGTATATCATATACTTATGAAGAGGAACCTAGATGCATTTATATCCATGACGTCATGTTTATAAGACCGGGTAATCTGCATGATATTTGAAGACGTTATAAATCACAAAAAATGTGCATGCGACAGATAAAAACAGTTAATTCACTTGCGATTACGTAAATTATTTGCATAGTTTAGTAAGACTGAATATGCATGTTTGTCAATATATGTCTTGCGATCAAATATTATACAATGCAAATAAAACATTCGTAAGGGACTAACTTATTTAGAATTTTTTTTTTGCTCTTTGATTATGCGACATAAATGGGTAATTTCATTTATAAATACTTTTAGACGTAAGAAAATAAATAAATGGACATGACCAGTAAAAGAGACATACTTGTTTGAAGTACGTGAATGGACTTTTCAGCGTTTCGTGTATAAATCTGGTGAGTCACCTTATTGACAGTGTTTTTAGTCGAAGCTAGTATTCCTTCGCATCAAGTTTACGACGTGTTTTTTTTTGTTTCTTTTAAGCGACTCCACCAGTCGATTTTTTGTAATCTTAACCATACTATTATATTCTTGTATAGAGGAAGGGTCCAGATGTACACATAGTCATGACATCATTCATTTAATCCAGTTAGGAAAATATTTATGCAATATTGTAAATTCAGTTTATAACTAATAGTACTCTATTCTGCTTCATTTGTAAATTTATCTGAACGAAAAATCTCTCATTCATAAAAGAAGACGTTTTCTTTCTAAAAAATAACATACAGTATTTAAATTTCTAAGATTAAAGGAAAAGATCAAGCTTCTTTAAAAATAAATATATATTATAGATTTTAGAAATTAATGTAACATCAAATACGATCATTGATTGACTAAATTATAATGCATCACTCAGCGCCATGTGTGAATAAAACTGCTTATTGGTTGGTTTGTCCTTATATCTGTATCTCTTATACTTGCAATTGCATTGTGAAATATGAGGAAACCTAAGTATACCCAAATGAAACTCTACAGTAATCGATATCCAATCCGATTCGATTTCTGATATTAAAATCCTCCCCCTAGAATTTGAAGGTGATGGTTCAAGTTCTTTAATTTTATTAATTCACTTATAAACTGACAAGCGAAAAATAAGAATGACAAGCCCATGTTTGAAAGTTCGTTTTAAATAATGAAAATGTCATTTCATGACTGTATGCCAATTGCAGAAGCTAATATAGAACATTATTCTTTAAATGATTATGTAAGAGACATTGTTAATTATGGTGTACGTTTGCCTTAAAATTAAACCACAAAAGCAAACGAAAATTTCTTATAATATATTGGTTACTGTATTTGACTGAACACTGAATACTGTGTTTTTCTTGTTTGTTAAAATGTGTCCATGCATGTGTACTAGAAATTACGTCCCCCTGTTATTCATCATTATGGTTTACATTGAATTTTAATGTCCATGGAAAAATCTGAAGATTGAATAGAACTATTTGACAGAAAACACCAGCGCATTAAACAAATATTAAGTTAAAAAATATTGATATGAGCTCTTGCTCTTATATTTGCTTGATAATACGTCGAATGCAGAATATTAAACAAAAGTTAAATCTGGTATACGGAAAGATTCTAAGTAAGAAGTAATGTTGGTAAGTATCTACAACATAATTTCGTTGACACATCGGTTCCCCTTAGATGACCAAAATTTAATGATCTTGAGCCTAGTCAGTACTAAAAGCTGTGTTGCCATTTAGAAATATCATATGTTGTATGTTTGCTCTGCTTATATCGATATTATATAATCTATTTATCTTTGCTACTAGAACAAGACCATATTGGTAAAGAAGAGGTGAAAATTGTGCACTCTTTAATTCATCATAAGACGTAGACTCTCTTTTACAAAGAGTATTTATTGTCTCGTAAAACTAAACGCAGAGTGATGAGGTAACTACATAGTGAAAATTTCAGCGGTATTGATCAGCTACAATGTACTATTACTTACGTACCTGCTTTTATATATACACGCAGGATTACCCAGCGTTACCCGGCTCCTGTACAAAAACGTAATATAAAAAGGTTTCAAAGTGTATGTTACCTGTTTCTAGTAAACTCTCAGTCTTTTTATTTTTGTTCCTTTTCTCCACATTAAAAAAAAACGACCCTGGTGTCTAACTCGTGGGGAGGCATTGTAAATAGGACCTCTCTGTCTCTACCTCTTTCAGTTTGAGTCTCTATTTTCTCTACCTCATTTAGTTTTCTCATCTTCATCTTTACAGCCTCTTTCAACGCTCTTATTTATAATATATAACATTGAAAATGGCTAAAAAACTGATCCCGCTTCCGATAAATCCTTGTCTAGTTGACGCAGAAGGAATGCATACTTATGTTTCATTTTAGATATCATACATCCGGATCAGCGCCAATTAAGAAAATATAAATTCGTGCGTATTCCTTTTGTAGTTTGTGACTTTTAGCTGGACATGCACACATATACACACACAACTATGTTTTTATAGACGAGAGAAAGTTTAAAAGATTTCGAAAAGGATGTGACATCAATAAGTGCTTGAGCGTTTAGAACTACGCATGCAATGTATCTTAACGAGGACGCTCATCTGCAATAACGCCCATTCAATCTGTGCGTTTTTTTTAAAAATTAAAATGATTTTTAAAACTTAAGTTTGACAGACAAGCTGAACAGCATACAAGCAGAGAGGGAGAGAGAGAGAGAGAGAGAGGGGGGAGAGTAGATTGTAAATATGTGTGTGCTTATCCAAAGATACTATTTCAAACACAACTTT
This sequence comes from Euprymna scolopes, assembly GCF_053919585.1. Classification (NCBI taxonomy): domain Eukaryota; kingdom Metazoa; phylum Mollusca; class Cephalopoda; order Sepiida; family Sepiolidae; genus Euprymna; species Euprymna scolopes. The sequence goes on from NC_136487.1 coordinate 53,283,517, forward strand.
TCTTATTAAGGTGTCATCACTTATAAAAGTATAACGGCTAATCGATTATAAGGTTGAAATGAGTGCCTGGTGGATGGCGTGCAAACACTGTGATGATTTTTAACTATAATGCTATGTTGTAGAATTTGTTTATTTAATTAGCATGAATTTGTATTAGTTGGACTAAAAAAAAACGACTATGTTGCTTTCTTACCTACTAGATTACGAAGTCTGAGCAACATCTCCCCAAATGTGTAACAGTTTTCCATATTAGGACGCATTTGTTGAGTATAAAGGCAAATAATTGTTCAGGATTGAGATAACTTCTTGAGCGGTAGCATAAGATGACAGTTTAACTAGTGACATTGACAACTGCTCTGAGGTAAGCCTTTCTATTTCAGGTTTTAACTGTAAAATGCAAATCAGGGAAACTTCCTAAAGACTAAAAACATTAATTTTAATTGGTACCAAGGTTGGGTAAGAGTATTAATCGTGAAACGAATGTAACTTTGTCTTAAACACATTAAAAATAATTAACCAACTTTTTCCATATTGTAGTACGTGATATACAATTGAAAGAAAGAGAATGGGAAACTATTTCAGTATAGAGTGAAGAATTAACTGGCAGAGTCTCATCGAAAGATACTCGTATTCATTTTAAAACGCCATCTAAAAAACAAAGCGTTAAACGCTGACGAAGTGGATATATATATATATATATAAATATATATATATGTATATATATATATATAAAGTTATGTGTTTTAAATTGTTTTCACTTTCTCAGGTTTTATTGAATATGTACAAAGATAGTTATTTAATGTATTTAAATTAGTTATCTTTATATTAGATTTTCTCATGTGGATACTACGTCTACATAATAAGAATACGTCACAGCACACACAAACCTGAAATGTTTCACGCGTCACGGCATCCAGTCGATAATTTTCATTGCTATGTCAGGTGTGCTGCTGTTAATTAATTGCTATTTTATTAGTGAGGAACTCGAATAAGAATAAAAATTAAAGAATAACACAATTAGAAAACGAGTGGGGTTATTTATCCGTTGATGCAACTTGCATACTTAGAAATGGCACACACAGTTTAAGCATCTATTTTGAGAAGATCTTGTAGTATAAGACACAGTTGAAATCTTTTCCGACATATCATGTTTGTCTTTTTCTCTATTCACAAGAAATAAGGATTATTGCCAATCGGATCGTTAAGTGCTAACACTGTGAGCGTACCTTACAGGAGTTCCTGGTGGGGGTGGCAAGAAAGGTGTAAAAAGGGTGTATAAATTATGCTTTTGCGGGTTAGCATAGTCAGAAAAGCACGAAACAGAATGTAAATCCAAAGTCCGACTAAAAAAAAAAAAAATTATCGCAAACGTTTTACGTAATTTCGGGATATTAACAGTAAAAAGGGGTGGGATTGTATTGCTTGTTAGGTTAGTCCCGGTGGGAACTCGTGCTAGGAGTTAAACACAGCAAATTCGACTAAAGTAATCATAAAATATGCCAAGAGTGCAACAGTGATAAATTAGTAGTAGCCACCAGTCCATCGTTAAATTAAAACTTTATATCTCGTATTATGAACACGAGGGGAAAACCAATGAACACATATCTAAGGAAATGTCAGAAACACTAGAGGAAAACTTCTAATTTGTTGTAGAATTAAGACATAAATGTATAGTCACATTCAATGCTTCCAAAACTAAGCTTGTTTCCTTCAATGTTTACCTTCTCTACCACCAACAGCATATATATATATATATATATATATATATATATATATATATATATATATATATATATATATATAATTGGATTATTATTGGATATTTTACCTTCACCAGACTATCCATTCTCGTGAAATCACCCTTTTTCTCACCTTATTCCCTCTGCTTCACTATTTGTTACCAAGTAAGATCTATGACTTACTTGCAGTTTCATTAAATACTTTTGCAAGCAAAATCCGATCCAGCATTTTGCTAAATCCTACCCTCTGATGAGAAGGAAAGCATTTCTCCGAAACTTCGCGGATTAAGGACTATCCACTTATTTTGTGCTTCCTTTTTTAAAATTAAATATGTTTTAACTCTTTGTCAAAGTTATTCTGACATGTTTTATTAACTACTTACAAAACAATAACAAAAAAATAATTGAACGCCATAATTGTAATACTGTTGATTGTGCCCCTAACGGTACTAGCTTAAACAGCGTTGACATTATTTTCTTCTTATCAGCGCTGTTTAAGCCAGTACCGTTAGGGGCACAATCAACAGTATTACAATTATGGCGTTCAATTATTTTTTTTGTTATTAGAATCCCTTTAAATGAGACTTCATAATTTTTTGCATTCATTCTTTTTTTTTTCAGATTGTTCTCTTTATTTTGTATAGTTGCTGTTATTTCACCAGGTTTCAGGTAAGTAATCCTCAAGCCTTATTCAGGTGAAACCACAAAAAAATTATGAAAATGATAACAATACGCTTAAGAAAGAATAGATGCAGAAATATATTTCTGTTTATTTAATATGTTATTTTGAATGATCTTAACATTTTTTTAAATAATAACGAATCCCGTAGTGAGAAATACGATCTTTCTAAATGTATCACCCATTTATTTCTATGTTTTATTTACAATTGTTTCAGAAAGTATGAAAATGTATAAATCTTCCACAAAGAAAAAGGTTACCGCAATTTTACCTAGCGTGTTTTACAAACACTGCGATATTTAAAGATTGTCGGAGTTGAGTACTAACAATTCTGAATGCATAATGTTTGTAGCATGTTGAGTATCAAATAAAGTTGCAGAAATAAGATTAATGGTCTTTAAAACTTTTAAGAGGACCTCCAACATGTTATTTGTGTTCGCCAAGCTGCAAGACAAATAAAACGGTCATAAATCATTCTCATTTTTATTCATTTCGTGTTTTCACAGCGTGTAGTTGCATGACATTTTCCATTTGTTTACACATCCCTTGAATTATTAGTGAACTCTTTGAGCTATTTTCAGCAGCACTGGTTTAGTAGTGGAAAATAGTCAGTCCAGTGCTACATTATGTGATCTTCCTCCAAACTTGCATGTTGTTAATCAACTTTTGTAGCCCATGTATCAGCAATGGCTATAGATTATCACAATTCAAAATTATCAGAGTTTTTTTTTTTAAATTTAATCCACCGTCATTAGGCATCGATTAAGCAAACATTGCTGTATTTTACTTTCGTATAAAAACCTCTGTAAGTCACGGCTTAAATTTGAGACGTTTATCGAAATCAGAATCAAGTAATACATGTTTATCAAAATTGGAAAAAGGGGTGCTAAACATAAGGCTTAGTAACAATGTATCTTGATTTTAATATTCGTAAAACAGGCATATAAGTGGTGCCAAACTTCTGTCCGGAAATGTCATTTTTGAGACAGTTGTCTCCGTTTATAAAAAAAAGGGGCGATAATAATAATAATAATAATAATAATAATAATAATAATAATAATAATAATAATAATAATAATAACCCCATTTTAGTACTTTTCTAATTACTATTTTCTATAAAGAATAAATATATAGTAAAATCGTAAAAGAAAGAGCAAAGTAGCTCTAATGCTTACCGACCGACAATAAAAGAGTTCCTTGTGAAAATAGAACACTGAGGACATATTTGGCAGTCTTTAAACTGCTTGAAGTCAAACGAAAATATGAACTCCTAAATATTACGTTTCGCTATCTCCGAGTAGACATCATATCGACTACATGATTATGCTCATGACAGTTGACTGAGCTTTACTACTTCCGTGCTGGTTTATGGCAAAATATAAACGAATATGTTGCTTATGACACTATCACTAGTCGATTTTCGCACAAGGTCAACGGACTTCATTTATTTCATTTGGCTTTTCAATACACCTCTTTTTCATAAATGCATTTTATTTAATAAGTGGGTACGTATATTACCCCAGGGAGATGTACAACTCGACTTTTCACAGCTCCAGGTCAGCCTTATGTAATACATGTCCCTTATTAGCCTCGCTTAGATATTCTAGATACATATCTTCAGTAGTTGCAAAGAATTTATCCTTCATATGTATTATTGTGATCTACTATTTGGATTATTCGTACTATTATTAGTTTTATATTAGACTAGCCTGGGTGCCCGGCGCTGCCCGAGTGTTTTGAGGTGTTGTTGAGCAAAAAAGTAGTAGTAGGAAGGCAGGTTCGAAGCCGTACCGAAAAAGAGGAAAAGAACGTGAAAAACAAAATACTTTGCTGTTGCGCCCATCGCAAAACCGGAAGTGGCGAAGGTTTAAATTAAGGCTAGTTAATCGAAAAGAAGAGATGATTTTCGAAAATATCGGCGAAAAAAGCGACCCCTTCCTTGTAGAAAAGTGTCCATGTTACATAAGAGTCTTTGTAAGATGACGGGACATTTAACGATGGCGATGAGGGATATATATATATATATATATATATATATATATATATATATATATATGATAGAGTTCTGAAGTGTTTCTTCTTAACACATGTAGCGAGGAGAGGGTGATCAGTTCTTTCAACACAGGAGGGGAAGAAGCATTACTTATGATAGAGAGGCACATTACTTTAGATGGAATTGATACAAAGTTCATTAATAACAATGAGGGAGACAAGTTCATAGTAAGGATGTTTCACATTACCTTTTGCTGTTGAATGATGACACGACACAGTTTTACAAAAACATGATGATAACTTCTTTATTATCACATCGACCAGATGATGATGACGTGAAGGAATTCAAAGTCGTTTTTACATGTTTAATGTTCTACTCTTTCGCCTCTAAGGGAGACCCTCCTTATTTCAGCTCTGTCCGGTTGACTGTGCTGACTTCGATCCGGACTCGACTGCCTCCTGTCTCCATCTCCCGATCTGATTAAAACAAGCTCCTATATTGAGAAATCCCCTTTCTACTATGTCATATGCATGGCTCTACACGAGATCGTCTCACGTGGCTTAAACATGCGTGGCTCGGCACATGTTCCCAACACACTTTTGTAGACAAAGACTTCTCATTAGCCTATTTTTCAACCTAACTTATTTTTCAATATGGTTTTAAATTGCATTGTTCATTATTCTCTAGCTGATTTTATTTTAATTCAGTTTTCATAAAAAGAATTGAAGAATTAAATTATTTTTACAAGTAAACATATCTAAACAATTTTATATGAAATTGAACAATGCGATATCCTAACATTCCGTTTTCTGGAACTATTTCTGAACCTTGCTTACAAAGTTCGAATCTCGGTCTATCCCAATCTCATTTTAATTTATGTAATGTTTTTTGTTGCTTACAAGTAACCACCAGTCAATGGTGTAGAAATTAATGTTTTTTTAGGCAATTAAGACAATAACAATCTGGTGAAAATCCATCGCCTCTGCCGAAAGTTTTAGGCAGGCATCCCAACATACATATATCCATTTAAACAGACAAGTGAGATTTATAATGTAGATTACTTCATGTTAATTAATACTTTCACATAATAAAGCATACACCACAGCCCTCTGGTTTCTGTATTTACAACATTTTATCGAAATCAACTCGGTCCTTTGTCAAGTAAGTCTTTTCGAGCTTTGAACTATTCTAATACTAAATTCGAAAATATATGCTAGAAGAAATCTTACATATTAAAAAAAAAACAACTTTTATCTGATCATGAGTGATAAAATAGAAAACAACTTCGCTCGTTCGATGTTCAGTTTTAAATTTCGTTGATTCGTGACTTTTACATAAGGGTTACTAAGTTTAAAAAATGCGTCTTAAGAAAACATTATGCCGGAAAGATGGTGACAATTATTACAACTTTAATAATAGTAATACTTCCAACAATTTTAATAATATATAATTACTAGCATGCCGCCCGACATTGCCTGGTATGTTTGCTGCAGCCTAAACATAAAATATTTACCTGTCAAATTCTTTTTTTTTAATTTTTAATTTTCATACTTTTGCACCAGTTTTTTTTCGGAATAAAACCAAAATATAAAGTGTGGCATTGGTTCGAATACCTTATATATTAAGCGTCATGTCTGTAGACCAAAAACTGACAGAGGAGTTTGTAGGTAATTTTTTAAACAAATACACATAAGCATATATAATTATATATACAAAAGATTTATGTTTACGTTATCATTTTTATGCAAGTATTACACCACTATAAACCATGTAGAATATCTGCATGAATATAATTACACGTACCAGTCAAATAAAGATGATCATCCTATTAAAAAATCCGAAACAAAGTAAAAAGAAATTAATTAAAATTGATATTTTAAAAGATATGCAAATTAGCTAGATTTTTTTGCAGAAGAATACAATTCCATGATTATCATATAACAAAGTTGTATTTTCTTTTGTAAATTGATAGAAAAACGGGGGTTTTAATATGAATATTAATACACAAAACCCAAAATTATTGGGAGTATGGAAAAATATGCGTTAAGTACTTCCAAGAAACCAAGAAAATATCTTACACATAAAATAATAATTATTCGAAAACAATCTAATTAAATATGGTTGTGTGAATATATATTTTAAAGAGATAAATCATTTATCAAGTTGCGAAATGATAACTGGTTAAAAGTGTTGGCTGGACAGTGAGAAAACACCATAATGATTAGTAGATGCAAACATTTAGTAGACTTTGATGATTTAAGAGGTAATCGCAACAAGAACTTTTTTACATTGAGTTCGAAAGCAACCATGTTGTAACAAGCTGAAAACCAACCCTGCGATATAGGATTTCACAGGCATGCACTCCTCGGGTATAAAAATTGTTCATTAAATGTGCGGTAAGTTATTGGAGATTAGGTAGAAAAGTGCTGACCGTGGTTGTAGATAGACGAGTGTTTGTTGTGACTATCTTGCAGGAGGACACAGATAAACTCTGCTACGCACTTGCTATTAAATGATAATAGAGATTATATAAAATAGGAGAAAAGCGCATCGCTTACTAGATTTCGAAGCCGCTTTAGAACCTTGTAAAAGACGAAAAGAGCGGTCTGAGCTGCTCCTGTTTTGGGCGTGGCAACACTACTTTATCTTAGAATGTATTTGTTTATTATTAGAATAAAATTATAAAGCAATAATAATTTTAACTTCATATTTTTTCTTAGTTTGCCCCTGTAATAGCGATCTCGTCCCTCCTCAATAGCCGCAAGACTAAAACCACGCGTGTGGCATCTATTTTTTATTTCATATTATCACATACTTCTCTTAAAATAATATTCGATTTTTCTCGCAACAATTCTCACTAAGAAAAAGTAATTTAATTCACTGGAGAGGCACCTCGTTGGAGGTCACCGCTAGCTGAACTTACTGGTCAATTGGGGTGGCAGATAACATAAAATAAAACACTCGGTTTCTAATTGGATAATTACAGGTTGTCACTTCAATACTAATTATTTCCCCTTTTTACATTTTGGATGTGACTGCAGATTATTAACAGTATTCTCCGTCGATAAAATGTTCTCGCTTTATTTAAAATAATATTTTAATCATTAAACAAATTGATGTAACAGACATTTCGCATAAAAGAGAGAACGAGTATATATTGATTGTAGCTTTCTTGGATTAGTCATCACTTATCAAATCCTAAAAGCCACTTTGAGGATAATTGTTAATGAGTTTGCTAGGTCGACGATGAAAAAAAGACCGTAATAATGAGTAACAATGGTTGATATCTGGCAGATTTTAATAATTCGACGGGACAGTCTAGCAAGTATTTCTTTATACTAGACTTGAAGACAATTGTGTTGTGGTCAGATAGCAAGCAATCCCACAGTATTCTTTTATACAGACTAACAGATACAGAGAAAACATTCTATCATGGAATTTATGTTTAGATTGAGGTACACAAAGAATGGGAAATTTCTGACAGTGGTTGTAGCTTGATGATTTTTCAATAAACGTTTTTTAAGAGGGGTCATAAATTCGAGCTCAATTAATAATTTACTACAAAAGTTAATATGGAACAGAGACATAGTTGTTGTAGGAAAAGAAGGAAATGACATCATCCGCTTGATATCAGACTAAGTTTTGTACACTGTCAAGGTAGGAGAGAGTGCATCTTCCCAGATTGGTCAATAGAACCCAAGTTTAACATGTATTTGATGCGTGCACTAATAGAAGATCACGTTTAGCGTGAGATATTTTCTGAAACGTTAGTATGATCTAACATTTTTTCGGCAACCTAAGTAATAGATTTAATGTAAGACTTGCATTTCAAGTTTGAAGTAAAGGTCAATCCTAAACGCTTATTAAAACAGACAATCGTCCTGAAGCTCCTTTTATAAGTACTTCAATTGCAGTATCGTTCTATCTAATTGGCACTAGTATTGCTGGTTCGAAGAAGGAAAATTTTCAGACGCATTAAAAGCAACTAGATTAATTGCATCATGTTCTCAAGATCGGCAGAGAATCAGAAATGTATTGATCTTCTATCTTCTCTCTTTCGTTATACTTCAGTCGAAATTCTCAGAAATCTAGGACTTACCTTCTCAGGCTAACATTTGGCCTCTATATGAGATACTATAACACGACGAAGACCTGCCCTTCCTAAGTATCAAAAGTGTAGTAAGTGGAAGACCACAGTGTTTACCGGTAAATGAGCGTAGTCCTAGGTGGTTCCGATTCGAACACTAATGGAGGTGTAATAGTGTGGTCTCTGTCGTTTTACGGTGACAGTTTGGAGTGAGATTCCTGTATTTCTTGCCTCAACAGCGATTCGTCAGTAAAGAAAAAACATAAGGAGAAACACCAAAGAAAACAATCTAAAAAAATCCAAATTACTCAACTCAAATCTCCAGAATTTAGGGACAGTAATCTCTTGTGAGTTTTTTTAGGCCAGTAAACTGTGCTCTCTGCTCTCGTTTTCTATTAATGAGTTGCTTGTTCAGTTGCTTCTGTTTTGGTAAATGTAAAGTGTTGAAAATGTCTGTGTCAGGCGCATCCAACACGGTGGTTTCGCACTCAGTATTGGATTTCTGTAGTCTGTCCACAGACATCGTCTCGGTGCGACCATTTTTATTGAGCCTGAAATATTTATTTCTTGCCAAAACTGTGAATGGTACCAACTAGCGAGGACCCAAAGGTCAACGGACCGCGTCATTTCGAATTAATACATTAGTCCATTTATCCATATCTCTCGGGATATGTGCTGAAATCATTTGTGGACTAGGCCACAGCGGAGGTAGTCTAAAAAATATGTCCGAAGCCGTAAGACGTACGACGAGATGTCCGTGTTGAATTAATTTTCATGTATGAACATTGTAGCAGATAACGCCAGGTTAGTGGCATACAGCAGATCTGCAGATGAGTAACCTAAATCTGATTTAACGGCCATACGACAGCCGAGTAGAAAAACGGTTAGCGTTTCTGACCCAAACCGTGTCCTTTGGGAAGCACCCAAAGCTGCCTTGCGTTGCTTATGAAACCGTTCCACCATCCCGTTTGAAGTAGGAAAATAACTGTCTGTGTAAATATGTTGGCCACCTAATATTCGCGGTAACTCATGAAAGAGAGAAGCTTCAAACTGCCGACCGCAATTAGTTGGTCTTTGTTAAGGTACGCCGAGACGAGCAATCCAGGAGAAAACGAAAGATTTTGCAACGGTTTCGGCGGAGATATCGATTATTGGTGTGGCTTTAAGCCAGCGGGAGAAACGATCTACACATGTCAATATATATTAATAGCCCGAACTAACCGGCCACGGTCCAAAGATATCCATATGGACGTGTCGAAAAGGCGCTTCAGGAAAAGGGAAACGTTCGAGTTGAGCTCGGATATGTCGGTGAACCTTGAAGGCAAGCGCGAGTCCACTCGATAATGATTCATCTCATATTTAGCCAGAAAAAATGTATTGTGACAAACTTTACTGATGCCGCATTGCCCAGGTGAGAAAGTGTGTGCAGTGCCTTAAAAACCGTGTTTTGGTGTTGTTCAGGTACCAGAGGTCTAGGGACTCCCGTGGCATTCTTGCAAAGTATAGTCCCCTTCGTGTCGGGAAGTCGACGGTGGGAAAATTTGCAGCAAGAATATTATTTTGATATTAAGTCTAAATTTCTCAAGGCTGGTGTGTCCTGTGCTATATTTTTAGATTAATGAAGGCAGAAGTTTGGGGAGCATTAACTTGTAGTCGGGAGAGTCATCGACTGGTACGTTTTCCGTTTCAGGGGATATGTCTACTATCACTGGTAAATTGCGATGTATAATCTAAATGACGGAAAATTGTAGGCGAATGCTTATCTGATTTGGCTGATAAGGTAAACGCGTGTGGCTTGTGATCGGTGGAGATTACAAATTTCCATCCTTCGAGCTGATGTTGAAAGTGTCGGACAGACAGATATATTGCCAGAAGTTTTCGGTCAAAAGTGCTGTAGCGCCGTTTATAAGGTCTCAGCTGGCAAGGGGAAAAAGCAAGTGGTCGGGTAACCCCATCAACAGAATGCTGGAGAACAGACCCAGTGGAAGAGTCGGAAGTATCTACTGCCAATGATAAAAGAGCGTCTGGTACAGAGTGCGCCAAAAAGGAATGGAAGCTAATTCCTTCTTTACTTACTCTAATGAATTAAACACCTCTTTCGTTAGCTGTATTTGAGCATTTGTTTTGTTTTTGTGTGTGGGGGGGGTCTTCCAACAAAGTGGTTAAGGGAAGAAGTTTGTGGACACATTAAGGTATAAACCTTCTATAAAAATTTACAATGCTAAGGAATTCGCGTAATTGTCATTATGTAGTGGGTGCTGATATTCGCTGAATCGCGTCAAATTTCTTTGGTAGGGGTCGAATACCCTTTTCATTGACTGACCTAGAAAATCGATATAATTTTGTCCAAACACACATTTTTCTGCATTTATATCTACATTATATGTACGGAGTCGTTTAAAAATTTGGGTAAGGTGATTCACATGGTTCTTTTCTGCGTCACTTGGGATCAACAAATCATCGATGTATGCAAATACAAAGTTCAAACCTCGGACAACCTCATCAATAAAGGTGCTGGTTTAGTTTCGGGGGCCAAACGGCATAAAAAAGAAGGCAAAGTTCCCTAATAGAGTGGTAATCTCTGTTATGTTCTCCGGGTTGATGGGAATTTGGTGCCATGCCAGGATTAGATCGATCTTACAGAACTTAGCGCACCCGTGAAGACTAGCTGAAAAGTCTTGTAGGTTTGGCATTGAATATCTGTCCGGAACCGTGCCCGAATTTATTTTGCGATAGTCCCCTACAGGACGAAAATGTATTTTGCCCTTCCGTATTAGATGACGAGGAGATTCACACGGGCTGTTTATAGGGCGAATAACACCAAGTTAAAGCAAGTTGACCCTTTTTTTTTTAAATTTACGATGTTCCCCCACATAATCAGCTACATAGTTTATGTTGTGGCATGCCGGCGCCATTAGCGAAAACAGTTTGGTATATAATAACTAATCCATTTCCAGAATTGTGTTTTGTGTACACGGATTATGTGTTCGTCGAAGAAGAGATCACCACTTTAGCGAGGGCCGTTCGTCGCGGTGCATACTCAGATAGCATGTGATTTTTTCATTTTGCACGTCACCCAGTTTTATGCTTTTTGCTCTTTGTGTGAGTCGATTTATATGTAAATTTTAGCTTAACTCTAACTCGATCACGCAGGGAGATCTCTTGTCTGCTACAATTCTATTAAAGTTCTCCTTTATCCCTCAAACACTATGCTAGTATAGAAAGAGAGAACATAATTTTCTCCACAAAATTAACTTTTTAAGTATGTCATAGTATTTAAGTATCTTTCTTGTGAATTATTGTTCTTATTGGATTCCAGAATAAGTATTCATCTAGTCTGGTGGACTATCGAGCTTCGAGCTGTTAATGTTCATCGAAATGTTGAAAGCAAATTTTCTCTCATCTGGGTCAATATACTTAAATGATTTTAAAATGTATTTAAAAAAAGGATTAGGATCAGAATTTATCCTTGAGGCATGTTTTTCAGAATTCTGCCCATCAACGAATACATTTATGAACTTATCAAAGAGAAAGGGTTCGCTAGGCTGATAAGACATTGCCATATATTCCACAGCTACTAAGCTTGTGAAGTAGGCATTCGCACCAGACCTAACTTACTGTTTTTATACATCAAGTGCAGTTATTCTAGAAACAAAGACCCCCCCCTTAATCTCATGTGATTTTACAATGGCAAGTCAGCTGATGATTTTACAGGACGAATTTGTTTTTAGGTGTTCTTGTTTCGTGTGACACATTAGGCAAAATCCTACTGTAAGTTTATTTATGTTATAGAATACAGACTATGATCTGAATTGTATTATGTTCGTTTCTGTGTGTCCAACCCGAATATTACCAGAGCAGCACTGCCGTTGTGTGTTTGTATCTGGTTTAACATAAATTCGTTCGTCTGATATTTATCGTTCTGTTTTGTTTCGTCTTTTTTATTTTCGTATGTGTTTCGTCTTTTTTTATTTTCGTATCTGTTTTTAAGTGTTGTTCCGTGTTGTCATTGCTGCTAGCTCGTGTAACACACAACGCTAAAAACGTATTAATATTTGTTTTTTAAAAATTGTCTTTTGCTTTATAAGAAACGAATAACACAATATTAACATACTGTTGACATCTAAATCATGATCTCCTATACAGACTGTAAATTAAATTTCTCTGTCTATGTCAACCTTAAGTGTTTCTGTTTGCCATGCTCCCAGTAAGCTATGCATGTTACTCTTTCTGTCATTTTTAACGCAAATTCATTAGTCTAAACTTCCTCGTTCTGTCTTCTTTGTCGTTTTTTTTTAAATTTTCTATCCATGTGTAAAAATATCACTTACATCCTGATTGACGTACATAATTTTCTTTTTTATCGGAGTTCTCCTGTATTTACATTTCGAAAGATATTTCTGGTGCGAATTCAGATATTTTGCGTTTGAAAATTAATGCGCTTACCAAATGGCAGTAAAATAGCAACGCAATTGTCCGCTGACTGACATCTTTAAAATCCTTAAATAAAATAACGTTTATAAAATTGCTGAATGAAATTTCAACGCAATTGAATACGAAATTCAAACGGCTACTTATTCATTTATCACGTAATAGATTACTGTTATACGGTCCATGGGCCATCTCACTAAACAATGATAGTATTAAAGCACATGTTAATTTTTTTCAAACGATCAGTGTTTTGGGGCACTGGTTAATATTATGAAGATGAAAAAAACATAACAGCAGTCTAGAAACAACATCTCAATGATGTAAAAGCATCATTTATATCTATTCCAAAATCATTGTCAAGTTTGATTGAAATCCAGATTTTACTTTAACAAGTCAAGAACATCGGCCGCTCAATTTACCTCTGTATAACAATCCATCATGGACTAAATATTAACCACCAGGAAAAATACATAATATAATTTACTAGCAGGAAGAGCCGACGTTGACATAGATTGAATGAGAATTAACAAATATTCAACTCACCCATAATTTTATTCTTCTTTAAAATCAATCACCCATTTTAATCAAATCGATTGATTACCTGCTCTAGTTTGAAACTTCCTCTAAAAGTGTAGTGGGGAGAAATTTCACATGCTTCTCTGGAGTGACTTAGTCTAAAATAAATTGTAGCTTAGATTGCACTGTAGAGAATCTACTGTTGATTTTATAAAATCATTTGTATATAATATTTTCAGTGAATAGTTGAAATGCAAAAATCGTGTATCATAGTTCTAACCACAAACATTTCGCCCCCCCCCAGTTATCAGAGAATTTTTGATTTTAAGGAAATATTTATATATAATCACTTAAATTAAAGCTAAACGTAAACAAATCAAATACCATAGTTAAAAGAAAAATTTATTTCGGACGCGCTCCTGTCTTATAGAAGAATTCAACGTTGATTTTATAGGCTAGGATTTTCTGCTTGTGTTTTGATAAAACTTCTCAAAGGCACTTATGATGTTTGGTTGTATAAAAGTGTTAACAATGGTAAAAATCGGAATTCCTACTTTAATCAGATTTTTAGATGATTGATTTGTGGAACTCATGAGAAACATTCCGATACAAAACCATCGTAGGAACACTCCCAGATACATCAAGTACCTTCGCGTAAAATTTCCAAAAGATCGAACCAGTCGTTTCCGAATCCATAGAAACGAACTCGCACATGTACACACAGAAAAAGTTCGTTTTATATAATAGTAGATAGATAGATAAATAGATAGATTGATTGATTCTAGGATTGAGATAGATTATAACGAAAGTTTCAGAAATATTTTTTAAATTACATTTCATTTTATACATACAAAATAGAGTATTAGTCAGTATCTCAAAGTTTTCATTTTAAACTTACGAACTAATGATTTCAAGGGTATACCTTGCCCCTATTCAAATTTACGCGCAAATTACATGACACGTCGTCCAGATTTTAATTTAATATGACTATGATAATCTTCTGTTGTTTTTTGGAACAATTCCTCGTGGAAGTAACATCAGCGCGAAAAGTAAAAATTAAAAAGAAAATACACATATTGCAAAGTCTTCTATGATTAGGGTGGATTCCACCGAAAGTTTCAGAATTAAAAAATATATATTATAAGTATTACTCCGTTTTCCAATGATTTAATATAATTTTACATGAGTGCATATATATATATATATATATATATATATATATATATATATATATATATATATATATATATATGAGAATTCTGTTTTACAATTATGTCTTGCATATCAGTAAACCGAGTGACCTGCGAGGCTATTTATGACGATACATTTGCCAAATTAAATTTGGACGTCGCAGAATTACGAACGTTTTATTTCAATCCTAAGGTTGAAAAACTTACACTGCAGCAAACTAGTAATGCCATATAGCGTCTCTTTCTACCATAAACACTATCAAAAAGATTAAAACAGCTGTCATAAGGAGAATTCTCCTCCTTCGGCGAATATTCTTTATAGCTGCGAAGAATCTACGTGCTAGAAATATACTTTTACCGCTGCGAAGAAGCTACGTGCTAGAAAGCTAATAACGGCCGAAAGTATCCTGTACCTCTATAAGGCCACCATTCGCCAATGTGTGGAATATTGCTGTCATATTTAGGCCGGTGCATATGTTACTAGTCTCTCACTTCTAGACAAGGTTCAAAAGAGAGTCGCCAACCTAATAGGTCCTGAACTGTCATCCAAGCTTCAGGCGCTGTCCAATCGACGAAATGTAGCACCCCTCTGTTTGTTCTACAAGTACTTTAACGGTGAATGTTCAAACAAACTGCAAATACTTGTACCCCCTCTACGTAAGTACCCCCGACAAACCCGACAAGCAGCAAAATCCCACCTCTTAACAGTAGAGATCCCTAGATGTAAGATAGCCTTCTACTCCAGTAGTTTCTTCCCCAGAACCGCTAGACTTTGGAATTCCCTTCCATGTTCCTGCTTCCCCAACTGTACTTACATGCAGACGTTCAAGTGTAACGTGAACCGACATCTTGCTGCCCGACTCTCCAACTATTATCCCTGTAGCATGTGCCACTAATAGTAGCCCCCTACATCAAAGTAGCAATGTGCCTTGTTTGGGGTGAAAATGTAATAAAAATGTGACACAGGTTAAAATTTAAGATTTATTTGGGGAGTGCTGCAAAATAGTTTTAAATACCTCATTAGTAAAATTGATTTTTCCCTTTTTCGTTTAAAAAATAATAAAGTATAAAACCGTCTATTGGCATTTTGCTTTGATTTGAATAAGAATTAAATCGATGTTAAGCTAAAAACACAAATTAAATACATTTGCATTTGAAAACAGATATTTTTCCGACTATTAAAAGATCGAATTTTTAATAGCAAAGATCTTTCAGGAACGGTCGAAAATGTTTCTATTTCCATAGAAATTTTAATATTTAGGCTTTCTTATTGTTTATGAAGATATTTATTTAATCCTTGTTGTCAGATTTTGACAGAATTGTGGAGAATGTTATCCTCAAAAGAAAGGTTACATGCTCGCACGTGAAATCGTATGAATATTTATTAAGAATAAGCATTGAAGATTTTAAGACAGAATTTGATACATTCTAAAATGATGGAAGGAGATGAATCATAACAGTATATAAGTGACGGTCAGATGCAATGTTTAATGTGTATGTGGATATAGCACTACTTTTCTATTGTAAACGTTCCTGTAACCAGTAAAAATGTTATATTATAATTATAGATGTAATGGTTATAGGCATATATTAACCATTCCAGTCTCCTGGCAGTTGAAGGCTCGATAATTACTTCATACAATGATACCTAAAATAAAATAAAAATGATAAACATGTGTACTTCAAAGATCTGCATTTAACGTTATGGAAGAAATGGCGTTGGCTTGGATTTCTCATGACACACTCCAATTAATTATTTGTAAAACAGACACATTGATTTAACATAGTGAATTATACAGTGTTTATACCTTATTTGATTGTATGATACCTATTCGATTGGAGACACATTTTAAACTCTAACTAAGGGGGTAAGTGTTGGAAGCATAAGCCCATGAACCACCACACTATACTCTGTTTTAAAAAAGAGTTTGTCCAACTTAGTTCTAGCGAATGTATCCTCTCAAACAATAATTCCTACTTCATAGTTTGCATTAATATATTGTCGGTTGTCTGAGAATTTCCTGTTTGGTAACTTCGAGGAGTTCATATATAGTTACTTTTCTATATAACTAGCATGACACATTAGTCGGCGTTGCCCGTTGAAAGCATATCAGCTCCTCACGAATAATTAAACTACGGTTGTTGTTGGTGGCCAATCTTCAACGTCCTAATGTTACGAACGGGTTTCGAAATAGACCCTCCTACGCTCCTCATGTAAAGAACGTCGTATGTAATAGATACAACTAAACTCGTCATGGTAAGAACGGCATCGGAATAGAATACCATTTAATGAGGGGAGACTGCCCAATACTTGCTCCAAGTTCAATGTTGTCAGCATACTCACCCTCAAAGACTATGAAGCAAAAAAATGGGACAGGGTAGCAGTGTCGTTCAAAGAGATGTACACTCTTTTATCGCAGAGGCGTAGAACAGTGAATTACAGTGAATAATGCATGTCATTATATCTGGAAAACTACTTGTGTCCGCCAAAATTAAAATAGATTGTCATTAAACATAGGCGCAAACCTAAAATCGTCAGTTTAAAGGGAATTGTGTAGTTTTATTAAGCGAATCAGCGGACGTTTATGAAAATGGCTCCCACTCTGTATATTCCATAATGTACATTTTTTCTTTTTTCACGTTAATTTAATCGATAACAAAATTTACTTTGAGATGAAAAAAAGTAAAATTGTAATATATATATATGTATATATGTAATATAAAGCAAAACGCTTGTGTGTGTGGGGGGGTCAGAGATAGGCTCCTATATGGTTGACTATTTAAAAAAACTGATTACATATAATGATAGAAGATCTATCGAGGATCAGGAATGGGTATGTTTGACTTGGCAGAACGGTGGTTCATTAAAATTGTGGGGTCTGCGTACGCGCTTGCCTCCCAAAGTATGGAAATAAAAAATGAAAATAAAACGTTTACAAGGGTTTTTGATACAAATGTACGTAAGAATACTTTGATAAGTATGTTTCAACTTATATAGGGTTGGTATAATAAAATTGTGGGGTCTTCGTCCGCGCCTGTTCTCCATGAAAATATGGCATACGGTTTAACAAAGACTTTTCATATCTATTTGCGTAAGTATACTTTGATAATTATGTTTCAGTTTGAAGATATATGGTATAATAAAATTAGTGGGTCTTATTGTCGCCTGACCTCCATAGAATGTAAATATGTCACAAAGTTTAACAAGGTTTTTTTAAAAGAGTGATTGCCCACAATGACACCATAACTTTAATTTTAATTCACGTTAGTTTTTTTTTTTAGTTTTTTTTAGTTGAGTCATATTGTGTCGAATAAATTCACCTCATAAATTCACGTTCGTATTAAAGTGAAAGCCCAAAAAAAATAAAAAAAGTCGGGACTTTAGACAATTCTCGATAAAAAGTTTGCATAACTCTGTTTTTTTCCTTCCCCACTTGCACATGGAACTCTTTCGAAAATAGATAAAGAGATAAATAATAAAAAAAATAACAACGTTACTTGTTATCGTGTCAAAAGAAGGAAAAAATCCTGGTCACGTGATTACGTGTCTTTTTAAAAATATTTAACTAACCTTTTTATTTTTATTTATATATCTGCTTAAGCTTTTTTTGTGATTGTACTGAAAGGGATTCAGTTTATTACAACCCTTTCTGCGTCTTCTCTACATTACAATAGTACAGCCCTGAATCCGACGTCGCAATATTACACCGTTCAAAACTGTAAAACTGAAACGAAGCTGTTCAGTTTGAAAAGGGCGCCATTTTCTTCTTATTCATATTTATATCGATTCTTTGCTTAAAAAAAACTAAAGTAATTACGTGTTTACTTTTTTAATGCCCCATTTTGATGTTTCTGATTATTTTACTAAAGTAAGTAAAGCTTCATTATTTTTCAAAACTGTTTTTTGCTTCTTTGTTTTTCGATATTTCGTCGATATTATTTAGTAAGAGTGTTTAGCAGAAAAGCCAACAAACGACAACCCGATAAAATAAATATACAAGCAATAAATGTTACCATTGCCATTACATTTTCAGTTCATGTTTTTTTTGTTTTGAAATAGTTTTAAATGATCTTTACTTGAAATAATTTCAGCGAACCGAAATTAAAACGAAATTTGAGGCGATAACTACTTAAATGAATTTTTATATAGACTACACATGCCGTAATCGAATATTCCTCAAGCACAAAATAACGGAAAACATTAAAATATATTGCTTAGAAATATTCCTTACGTTGACGGAACTCTCTTAAGTTGTTAACACTGAATGCTCAGGTGCCCCTCCTTCAAATTTAAAACGAGGCTCTCCATTTCAAAGTCGCTGCCATTTTGATTTTTTTTTAAACCGGTTCGTGAATTAAAAAAAATACAAACTACTAAAAAATACAAACTAATGAACTTTTCTACCATAAAAGTTACTTTTATTACTATGGTAACATTTATTTCTTGTATATTTATATTATATATATATATATATATATATATATATATATATATATACATATATATGTGTATATATATATATATATATATATATATATATATATAACATTTTCTCTTTGTAAGGAAACATCATTTTGTTGGTCACTCTTGGCTACGAATGGAAACACAGTTGATATAAAAAATATATTATCGGAAAAAATATCTTTACATCATATTTTTCTCATGGTAAAATTTGTGAGTATCAAAACCTATCTCTTTACAACCCCCTCTTTGTATAACCAATCATACTTTCATCATTCACAATCCATTTTCTGTAGGCTGTTTTTGAACCCAGTTAACGACAGGTAGTTCTGCTAGTGTATATATATATATATATATATATATATATATATATATATATATATATATATATATATATATATATATGGTACTTTTATCGCCGGGAATCAGTTTTAAATTATAATGTTCTACTTAATTGAATACGTACTTTCTGACCATCACAAAGAAAAACATTGTTGCAATATTTTTCTTGATGGTAGTAACAAATAGCGTTCAATATAATAGAACGTTTATATGTAAATTAAATATAAATCCAAATAAAGCATGATGGCATGTGTAACTTTTAAGTAAATCTTATAATTTTTGAAACATCAGTCTGGAAAATAAAGGGAAAAGCAACAATATTAAAGTAAACATTATTTTAAAAGATATCAATTTCTTCACTATGTGCAGAATGGGTTTCTAAATAGTAACAGTATTATTTCAGCATGGTAGCGTAAGTGCACAATACCTTTTATTTGTTATATATTTGTTTTTTTTTGTTTTTGTTCTTTTTTACCACTTTTTAAAATTCAGGACGCGAAAACCGGATATGATGCAAAGACAGCTGCGGCGTTTTTTTTATGTACACATGTTTAAATAATGACAATTCAAATGATGCGTTATAGCATGTGTTACTTTTAAGTAAATGTCATGGTTATTTTTTGTAAACATCCGTCCGTAAAATAAAGGAAACGACGATAGTAAAGTATAAATATTTAAAAAGAGATCACTTCATTTTAGCATCCGTCAATTTCGTACGTGGAAACCGGATATGATATAAGAAAGCTGCAACATTTTTTTTATGTTTGAATGTGTAAATAATGTTAACCTTAATAATGCGAATTGGCATGTGCTACTTGTAAGGAAAAGTAATTAAAGTCTATAAAACAAAGGAAGTAAAAGTAAGTAAAGTCTATCAAATAAAGGGAAATCAAAAATAGATAAATGATTTCAAACAATGTGTGGCCATTGATCGATCACATTGATTAAGCACTGCGGTGTTCGTTTTTGTATGGTTGTGTACAATTAGGATTATTAGAATTTCATGGTCGTAGCCAATGGGAATAGGGAGGATGTTATTGAGAGAAATTATTATTTTCGAATAGTGAAGTGCAATGGTAGTTGTAGGTGTCTGAGAGTTAAATTAAGTTAATAAGGATGTCAGGTCAATATAGTTATAATGGTTATACATTTACCCGGCCCTTACTGAGAGAGTGGGGGTACTTTGCAGGTAGAGGGAAAAGTACGAACTATTTCCTCTACAGATGTTAGCAATCGCGATGATGTGGCTCGTAGGAATTAAGATAGAATTTTATTGTAACGAATGAATATGTCTGTAACGGTGTTCAAAATTACATAAGATATGAGATAAAAGTTAAGACATAATAAATGTGTATGTGGCATATGTTATTGCAAAACTATCCAAATTTTGTCCAGAGGGGAATTTCTGCAATCTAATTGTTATATATAAGAGATAAGAGTGTTATTTCGGGGAGCTTTTTCCCAGCCTACGGTTTTATGCTAATTTTGGCTGCAGATGAAAGTATGAAAACACCGGACACGGTGATAGAGCTATTTTCGTTGTACATTTATATATTTCTTTCTTCAATTAATTCGTTATGTTTACATTTGATGCCGTTCGGTGTAAGGTATCTGCATTTCATAATAGTGTTTTAATACAAATTATATTGTGACAACTTTTGTTGATTTCGTGGTACTTTTTGTTCTTTCGTATTTTTTCTCGCGTTATTTGTATACATTTTTGGATTTTATAAAACCTTTCATACGTTCGTTATTTTCTCACATAAATTTAAAAAAAAAGTTCATTGCGTATTTTGTAATTCTCTTCTTACTTCTACTGTGTGCAGCTTTATTATTGCAATTGAACCTTCCTATTTCCTTCAAAGTAAATCGTTTTTTATCTTTTGTTCATTTCTCGATTTTTTCTTCTTGAATTTTGTTTGATTTTTTTATATATTAAATTATTTTATTTGTTTAATTTTTTTACCAATTAGAGTTTAATGCTTTTATTTTCTTTCACTTTTTTGCGTTTTCCTTCACTTTAACTATATATCCATTTTACCTTTCTTATGTTTCACAGCTTAAAATTTAATTTATCATCAAACGTATTCGTTTCGTTCTAATGGAAATTGCAATTCTCTTTTCTTATAAATTGTTTCGTTTTTTTTTCATCTTCCTTCACATATTATTCGTTTTAGTTTTGTTTACATTTTCAATGTTCACTTCTTCTTGTTTACTGGCTTTGAATCGAAATCAAGTTTCATTAACTCCTTACTTGTTTTAATATAAATTATTTATTTTTTCTTTCCTTTACCTAAGAGTTTTTTCCCCTTTCGTATTCTTTTATCATTTTATTTGTTTATCTCCCGAAACATTTTTTACAGTGCCGACATTTCGTTAAGAGCTTTAGACTCAATATCAGTCGTATTGATTCCTTCAATATGGGTATTTTTTTATCTGGAAACACCTTCGTGTTTGTTTAAATCTCGTTTATGCCATTTTTTTAAAACCATTTTCTCTTTTTTTTATTTTTTTATTTGTTCTTCTGTTTATTTTATTTCGTTGATGATATTTGTTTTTATCTACATTAATAATCTTTCGCCTGTCAGCGAATTTTTTTCAGATTGCTTTAATTAAAAGTGACAACAAATGCCATTTGAGTATGGCAGTCAATGAGTGCAGGTGAACGGTGAGATAGCACGCAAAACACCGTTAATTTCAACGATTTTCAGGAGAGGTGGAATATTTCTATATAATAAGCTCTCACAAAATATCTCTACTTCGTTCTGATGAAATCGGTTGTTTTATTGTTTTACTTCCTCTTGCATACTTTAGCCTCTGTTTAGTTTTGTGCAAGGTTTCTTTTTTTGACATTAAAAAAACAAAACTCACATAGCATTCCGTCCACGATATTCATCAAGTACTAAATCAACCCGTTTTTCAAAAGTATTTTCGTTCAGTTCTTCTGAATTTTGAGTTGTTTTCTACCTGTCTTTGTTCCCTCGGACAACTTTCTATTATTGGCAAAAACCTTGAAACCCTATAACACCCACCTAACTTAATTCTTTTATTTCATTTTTTTAAATATGTTTCTATTTTCATTTATTTCTAGTTTTCTGTTATTTCCTTCTGTTCTCTTTGTTTCTTTATTTTTATCCATTCCACCCACGTCACTTTCTCGGAGAATTACTCACAGAGATTTGTCAGCACATTTTCGCGGACGCCATTCATTCTGCCAAAGAACTCCGCATTGAACGCTCTCAATTTGACAGCGTCTGCCTGTTCGAGCGAAGATCGAACTTTTTAAAGTGCTTCGCTTTATTGGTATCGATTTGTCTGCCGCTCACGAAGACACATGGAGTCAGTGACGAAGAAGATTGAGATTTGCAAATTGACTTCGATGCTTCAGGAACGAAACTGTTAAATAATTGAATAAATATTGATGGATACACAAATATAAGGTACACGTAAATAGTAGCCTATTTATAGTAGTAAAAGTGGCTCCCAAAACTGATCTGTCCACAGATTTTCCCCCCCATTTTATTGATACGAGCAAATATAGTCCTGAGTGGAGAGACATTTTCTTAATTGAGAAATAGTCTGAAAAGAGCCGGCAAAAGTAATAACTCTATCATAGCGAAATAAAAAAAATAAAATTGCGAATAATAAATAAATAATAAATAAATACAGTTTTCCAACGCAAAATGTCGCAGCATCAATCCCGTCAAAGATTCTTTTAATTGTAAATAATTTCGTATTAAAATAGTTACATGGATTTATTAAAGATCAGCGTAGAGTACTTCCTTTCTCGTGTAAAGACAGACAGCTACGATTAAAGACTTTAAAGAAATTCACTATATTTTATAAAGCGATGTTCGTACCTAATAAATCCGTACTTAGCACTCGTTGCTATGAATAGAACCTATCGAATCTTGGTGACCATATCCATATAGTATGCTAAAAATATTGCAACAGATATGGTTTCCTCTGATTACTTTATGCATCAAGTTGTTATGAAATGCAAAATACTTGCTCAAATCTAAAAAACATTTACACACAAAAAGAAAACAACTAATTGATTTAATTATCTTTAACAATATTCTGCAAAACTGGCACTGCTACGAACATCACTATAAATCGTATCTTATTGACAAATACGAAATTTTGTTAATTTGGGCGAGCGAATAACAATTAGAAAAAAAAGTAAAAGTAGTGTTAAAAAATGAAGCACCTTCCCACAAGGATTCGTTGAAAATAATGAATGATCTCTTATTAATCGCCTCATCAGACTTAAAAGAAAAAAATACTTGGTTTTACACTAATTTCATGGTACAGTTTTCAAGATCATTATTTTACATGTTATCCCCACAAAAAATGACATTAAAAATAATCAAATTGCTGGAGTTCATTAACGACGTATGGAGCGAACTTTCGAGATAGGTATTTATACTTTTATATATCGTATACAGGTCCTCTCCCAACGTAGTACATATTTGGAGGCCGCAAATTAATTTGAAAACTTGGTAAACAAGCCAGAAATAGTCTAGAAGTTATTCGTACTGTGCATTTATTAACGATTTTCTGGTTGAACATTTCTTGAGTTTCCCCGGAAACATATACAGACTTAAGTAAATCATAATATTTTTGAAATTTTCTCATCAATTTGGCCAATCGTTTGTACGCGTCTATTACTGTGATCCTTTCAGACCTTGGAAAGCTGTCCGCAAATAATTTCATTCATAATAGAAATCAGACCGAGTCAAGACAAAACTTGTCGGAAGACAGAGATGGTGTATATTTCCAAAATCACGGAGCAATAAGATAGGAAAACAGAAACAATAATTATTCTTTTATTATATCTTCGAGGATTTGAATATATAATATTAATACATTTAGTGCCTGAAGTGAACTACCGACCTTTCTCACGTACACGCTCCTTGACCCATGTAACACCGCATTTTATTCAGAAAGTTGACCTTAATAGTATTTACATGCTTGTTAACCCTCTTATATGCTAATTAGTTTACTTACCTATACTTAACATTTTATAATTTGTTTCTAAAGTGAATTGTAATATAGCACATGAAAAAGAAGAATACTTGCAAATATAGTTTTTAAATTTTTTAAAAGAGTTGAAGTCAGACACTCTATTGCATTTATTTTCTTGCCTTACTTTTTATTGGAGTGTGTTGTTTATTGCACACTTATGAGGATTCTCGGAAGCTATGCTGTGTTCTTTATTGACTTTGTTATTAACACAAAACACAATATAAACCTGTATAAATATTATCTTGTTGATTTTATTAGTTTTTTTTTATTTCTTTGCTTATAAATAATTATCATCAACCACAATAAGAATGTGCAGGTGACAATTAACGTAAGCAGCTTTTCTTTATGGGTAATTGCGTATTCTGCTGTAATCGAACTTCATTATTCGTGTTCGTAGTGGTGGAAATCATATGCCACTCCTTCATACTGTAATATATTCACTTTTATTTTTATCTCTTTTTCGAACTGTCTGTTTCGTTTAGGTCAAACATATTCCTGGCATTTTCCTTTTATAATCATAAAGATACTTTTAGTTGGAATTCGGAGACTTAAGCATAGGTAATTTCATTTGCTTAACGAATCGAAAAATTGTTCTGTCCATAATCCGATAACTGAGCTCTTTAAACTTATCAACATGATTGCGTTCATAAAACTCCTAACACATTCGTATTTCTGTAATTTAACAAAGGGATAGTGCAACAAATCTGTTCTCCTTTGTAAGTAAACCTCATAACTAAATCGCGACTATTGTCCCATCACGTTACAAATATCACTCATTTCTAAACTATTTAATGATTTATTTCATTTTGCCCATATATAATTGCTTACTAGATACGTATTTAAATATTTATAAACATCTAATATTGTTTTTCTACACCCTCTTCGTGACAAATCCCTGCCGTAGTAACTAATCTTACAGTTTCCCTTGTTGTATTTTGTTTTATGATGTTGTACAGCTGAAAGACAGACATTCCCAATAGAGTTCATTAGCTTTTAACAACTTGGGTCGGTTGCCATCTGTAATTAGATGATGATTATAATTCTTCTTCTGTCGTCAATTAAATGTATTTCTATCGTTGACATTTGATCTCTTCAATTAGATCTCCTATTTTGTATGAAATTACTTAGACATTTCTGTCGATGCTGAAAAGAAAAAAAAAGTAATTCAACCGATTTTTATTGATTCAACCTTACACCTTGAAGCTATTTCCTTCTTTTGCTTTTATTATTGAATGTAGCAGTTAAATGTTTTTAATGTGTCGCTCAGTTTCAATTCTCGTAATGATTTGTAGACTTGAAGTTATGTAAATTGTACAAGTTTTTTTTAATCGTCTACGTTTCAATATGTAAATTGTTCAAATTGTACTTTTGCAAATTTTGAATAATTACATAATTATGAAAGTACTATATTTACTTTATAGTTAATGCATATTAAAATGTTTTAAAATATTAAAATTATTGCACACGCTATTGATAATGCATATTCAATGATTATTTATATTTATTCTTATAGTTAGAATTTGAATTCATTGTTGAAACATGAGATGTATCATAAATTTATGACGTTGTGTCAAAACTAAAATTAGTTTCTAAAGATGTTTTAAGATTGACTTATTTCAAACAGTAGAAACAAACTGATATATCGAAATGAGACAGATTTCGCAGTGTGTTTATTACGTTAATGCAATCGTGTCATGCGGACATATACAGATAAAAACTTTCTCTCCCCCTCTCCGTGTCTCTCTCTTTATATATATATATATATATATATAAATTTATAGAATTATATATATATATATATATATATATATATATAATATAGATATCGTATAAGTTGTTCTGGTCTCTCTATACATCGTTTGGTCAGGACACTCTTGCTTAGCGATACTATTTCCTAAAAATAAACCCTAACTAAATATTACCAACACCACATAATATTCGCAACCTGCATAAGATATATTCACTATGTAGAACCCACACGGGCTATTACGAGATACGGTGACTCTTTTTCAAGTAATGCTACACAAAGTAACCGCATTAAACTGGATAATCTACGAGTCTATGTGAATCCTTTTTCGTGGAATCCCGCAAGGCCAAAAGACCTCTAGAAATACGTACTATAATTTATTAAAATGTCAATTTGGTAAAGGAGAACTATATTACCAAATTATTTTACTGACTAAGTGCTAAAGATGTAAAAGATAACTTTAATGAAATATTTGAATATCTATGGGTCTTTTATATATATATTAAGTCTTTGCCACACGAAGGGCAATCGTTTATGTCCGAGTATTTAAAGAACAATGAAATAAAAAATGTGATTTACTTGTAGAAAGTTATAACAAAATTATGTAACTCCACATTTTTATAAAATGTCAAAAAGCTTGAATAAATAATCTACAAACTAAATAAATTGTTTAAGTTGCCAGTTCAATTTTAATCTGAGCCTGGTTTACATAATACTGCCTTTTAAAATGGACGACGATTTTTATAAAAAAAAATCTAATTCTAATATTCTGTCAAAAGGTAGTAATGAAAATATCTCTGACAGAAGAGCCACATGAAAATATCTCGTCACATATGCAAGAGACGAAATATGATTTGTAATAATAAAAAACGGGAGGTTAGAAATCTAAACAGAATTCTGATGTGAAAATGTTTTTTCTCTTTTTTACTGCCACATCAACTCACACAGGGAGCTGTCCGTACATTTGTGATGTCTTTCAGTGGTATTTATTCTGCTTATTGTACCAATGAGAGATATAATAATCGTGGTATAGACATAAATCCAAACGTAATCGTAACTGTACCCCGAACCTTTATACAATACGTTTCTTGATTCAATTCACACATTAGGCAAGAGGGTGTGTGCGTAATGCGAATAAGTGCGGATTTATTTAGGAAACACTGTTTCTCTTTCATTAACGGTTATGCTCTTTTACAATATATCTAATTATAAAGAAAAATACTGCCATAATGTCATTTTAACTATGTCAAACTTAAGAATATTATTGCGAACATATTCTTTTGTAAACATTAAAATAAAAAAAATATTTGCGTATTATCATTGTGTCTCTTATTTAGGAGAGAAAATAAAATAATGTTTTTTTTTTTTTGTTTTTGCGAAAATTCGCCAGACTTTGCGCAAATTGAATGCTCAATATAATTTGTGTTTTTAAAACCTCGTTTCAAACCAGCATATTACGTATTAATCACGTTTTCAAACGTAGGGGTGATCAAATAACAGTTATAAAGCTATTGCTATACATAAATTGTATTTTTATCAAAACAAAAAAAAATAGGATCTTCCATTATTTTAAAAATTTCCAATAATTGCTTTTCTAAAAAAGTAACAATAATCTGAACCTCCGATCATATTTAAATTTTCATATGTGCTATTTAAAAGTTAGAACATTGTATAAGCGTATCGATTTAACCTGTTACACTATCTATATGTTAGCCATGGATCTTATTGATTAGTATGTTAATTAAATACAATCTTTATTGAATTTAAATATAAACTTAAGCTAAAATCAATAGAACGTTCTGAAAATATTATGAATAATACTTTAAGTTCTGTCTGTAATCGCATATAAGTTTAGTTCTTTCTTGTAACAGCTTTTTACTACAAAACTATTCGATGTTTAATCTTTTTAAAAATGCTCTCAATGCTCGCTATAAGATAATCCTTTAAGCTTTCAAAAATAACTACAAGAACATACATAAGTTTTTTACGTGCCGATAATAATAACAGCATTTTTGATAAAAGACAAATATCTTTTAAAATAGAAAGAAAACTAGTAAAAAACATTTCATTTTTATCACTTTAGGCTTTAGGTTTGGCCAAGCATTTTCATTGCAAATGTAAGTAGGAAATCTTAACAACATAGTGATATATTCATGCCCTGTGAAATCCGAATCCTGTGACGTATTAGGAAGTCATTATAACGATAAAAGATGTTGAGTGTTAAAAAAGCCATTAACCAGCGAAGGTGATTTACTTAGGCACGCAAGAGCGATCGATAATTAATTGAAAATAGCTGAGACGGCAAGCTATTCCCGCTTATCAGTAACTGTGAGACAAGATAAAGAGTTTCTTTTAAATTTCTGTCAATAAATTCAAGAGTCAAAGTTTAGGACGGTTTCCAGGATTAGATAGTTCGGGAACTGTTTGCGGTACGTAGCCGGTTCTTAGCCGACCTGCGATAATTTGACGGGGGTACAGCGAAAGCTAAGGTATGGAGATTAATGATTGGGGACTTCTTTTCGGAAATGGTACCATATATATATATATATATATACATATATATATATATATATATGTATGTATTTATGTATATATATGTGTATATATATGTATGTATTTATGTATATGTATATGTATGTATATATATATGTATATATATATATATATATATATATATATATATATAGTAAGTTATAAAATGTATATGGCGATTAAGCTACAATGAATATTCCGCGTTTCATCCACTCTATGATTCTTCAGGCTTACTAACAAGCTCTACCTACGCATTGCACACTTTTGAAGTACATACTTAAAGTTTACGCATAAATCTATATTTTCGTATATTAATTTTATGTGAGTAAATTAAGTAGTTATATATATATGTATATATATATATGTATATATATATGTATATATATATGTATATATATACATATATATATATATATATATATATATATATATATATATATATATATATATATATATACCAAAGTGCAGCTGATCTGCGCACAATGTGTCAGAGTATATGTTTTTGTAAGTCTGTGATATTTTATTTTTCTTCTTATAAACAGTTGGTCACGCCCTCACGGATCACCAATATGAGAGAAGATGACACGGCAGAGCAAGAAGGGGTAGTGACGAGTGGAAACTAGGAATACGTCAGTGTTGTGGTGACGGTTGTCAGGGACACTCAATTGGCTTCACAATACGTGGATTTTTATATTCTTTTTGACATACTAAAGCAAAAATAAAAGAATAGTATTAGTAATATTCTTACTTGTTAAGTCGGCTATTACGCTTTCTTAAACTGTTTGCGTCAGGATAAAATAAATTTTATATTTGTAAATCAATTAAATTTTAAAACTAAAAGGACAAAATCCAAGTTCGTTCCGTTTTGTTCGCTGTATCTTCCGTTTCCCCATCTTTCTGTTTATATTACGTTTATCTCAAACTATGTGTTTAATAGTATTCATGTTGTGACGGGTCACGCATAGAGAGCGAGACTGGTTCGAGTCTGTTGAAGCTCTGAGTTAAAATGCAAACCTTTAGTAGTTTACATGTCAGCTCACTTAGTCGTTATTGTTACCTGACACAATCTTCTATTATTGTACCTTACGGAATAAATATTTTCTAAATTTATTTCCTGGTATTATTTAGCACTTAACGATGCAACATTTCATACTGTTTATTATAATTTAAAGAGCGAACACTTAGAAAATATTGTCAAGTCTGCTAAAAAAAAAAAAACTGGGCTCTTTCTACCAAGCTAGTGAACCTCTTCCGCCCGTAGTGTCTCATATTTCTGCAAAGTCATCGCCGAATCATGCACGAAATTCGGCACTCATCATTCTTTCCTTCTTAGAAAAGAACGCAAATAAGAACGTCTAATCTAAAAAATCCAATAGTGTCTAACAAACTCCAACATATATCGCATACCAGTCATGTTGCATTTCTATTCTTGTGTTACAACTACATTGGATGTGCTCCGACGTGTGTTATGCATGAGTGTTTTCTTCTATTTAATACTTCAGATTACCTTGTTATGAGTAAGACATCCCATTTTAAAGTACAATAGATCAAAATGACTTTCTACTCTAATAGATACTTTCTTCACACTGCTGATCTTTGGAATTTTTGGAAGGGTTATGGTAAACCAATATTTTTTTCTTACATGATGACGACTTTTGAAGGTTTTCGAGTATGTTGTAAATGTAAATAACTAGTGTTATATTTTGTGTCTCAAACATATTCATTCAAACGAAATTGGATACAAATATTAATTGCATTAAAAAAAAAACATGTGTTTTTGTGGGGAAGGGGGCTATGCGTAAAAGACATCTAATAATTCAACGGGTTTAACTTAACTTTAATTTACTGTAACTTTGCTATAAACATATTCCGTAAAAAGTTTGTAAAACATCCATTTTTGGAGTGGGTATTTTCTTATAGTTGAGATTCTTTCCAGCGAGACGACGCGGATGAAATATATTAAATGAGAAGAAACAAAAGACGAAAAGTGGGTATAGAAATTTCCTTTCCTAACCTCATCTTTAGGCGGGAATAAACATCGGTCGCCTAAGAGAGCGCAATATTTTATCAGCGGTTGTTACAAACACCGCGTTTAATTTTGAAAATTTGTCCCCGACGAGTAAAGTCATATTTTTTCTCAATTTTTTTTTGTTTTCCATGATATTAACGTGAAAAAAGAGAAAAAAAGTGTAAATTGTGGAATTTAGAGGTGGTGGGGGATCGATTACCTTAACGTCCGCCCAAAAAATATTACGGAATATTATTAAAGGAAACACACAGAGTAAATAAAATGGTTGTCAAAAAAATAGTTTGCTTTATTTCGTTCAATAAATGTCGATATTTATCTTTCTGCATGATAAAAAACTCAAATATTTGGGAGCTGACCTCCTCAATTTAGTTGTCAAAAATATGTTTGTTTTAATTCGTTCAATACATTTCCATATTTATCTTAAAACAACGCAACGTCGTTGTCCTAGTCGACGAAGACGTCTGTGTTTGTTTATATTTAATTTTTTGTTAGGAAGGTTGTTTATGAATATTAAGAATAATAAAGATTCAAGTATAGACGCCTGACATACACTTGCATTTATATCATATTGTTTATATGTATGGCCATCGATGAGAACCTGAATTCTTTTCTTATTTAAGAAGGATTTAAATATGTTATATACTATATTCGTCCAGTGACGCCGTGTGATCCGATTTTCCTGAGAACACCATCGTGCCATACCCTGTCATACATCTAGGGCTACCGCTCTACACGCCCCTCCTTTCTTCAATATATGTTATCTATGCTTAGAGATTATAGTTGAGATACTCGCTGTAGAACGGGCTTGCCTGAATCCATATTTTGGTCAGTCAGATGGTGAGCAGCTGTAAGTTTATGGATTAAAGCTTGGTTAATTATGGACTCAAATATTTTCATGAAAAGCGGCCGAAGGGTAATGGGGCAATAATTTAATGGATACGTTCTTTTATCAGAATTCCTGTAAACTGGTAGTACATGAGCAGTTTTCCAGCAGTCAGGAAAGCAAGATTCGTTTAGGCATTAATGGAAAAGTTTCGGGAGGACAGGAGTTACCTCATCGGAGCAATTTTTTAATAACACACACGGGATGAGATCTGGTCCACATGCATTTGGGGTGTTTAGGTTTTTATGATACAATGCACCTGAGAAGGGGTAATTTTAAGTTTATTAAGTGCGGCGTCTCTCCCCAAAGGAAAGTCAGGAAGGGAGTAGTTTGCTGGTTCCAATGCGGAGTTTAAGGCAAACTGACTGGCAAGCATGTTAGCCTTCTCGGTTGCCGTAGAAACTACTTCATGATTTTTGGATAATGGGAGAATGTTTGATTGCCCATTATTTACTACACTGTTGTAGATTTTTCAGAAATCACGTGTACCTAATTTCTGTTTTTCGATACCCTTTCTGGGTGTTTCGGTATATTCTCTCTTATCTGTCGTTTTTTTCTTACAATTACTTCCAGCTTCTATATACTTTTATTTGGTTTTACTGGACTTATGTCGGTTAAATCTGCGGCATACATGCTGCCTCTGTGCAATGTCAGCTGCACAAGTATAAGTTAACCATTGGGAAAAGTGGGGTGTGCTATAGAATAGTTATTTGGGCGCATGACAATTCTCGAAACAAAAGAGGATACCTTCTCACATGGCACGTTTAGAATGGCAACAGAGACACTTTGGTGGTCGTCTAATGAGCGAGACGTTTTATTCTAAATTCGATTTATACTCATAGAATCTTCCCGTGGCCAAGACATTACTTCATATGGAAATCTTACAGATATTCTTTAACCAAACAATTCCGAAAAAAAAAACTTTAAAATCTAAATAGGACAAATACGATAAAAAACTGGTAAATGGCACATGAATTTCTGAAAAGTATACATGTAATATAAGACGTGAGCGAATGCGAATACTTGATGGTAAGTAAGTGAATTGTAAGAAAAAATACTAAAAATTAAAACATGTTTTTTTAATATGTTCTCGATATATAAGTATCAAAGTTGAAAGGATGCACTCTGTATTTTGTCTGCTGTTATGTGCTGTTGTGTCTACGCGTAAATGTGTAAGTGTGTTGTAGAAAACTAGGCATGTTCGTGCGTGTGAAGGTATTTTTTATATATGCTGCTATGTTTAAGGTGATATCTCTGGATGTGTTTAACAATGTATATCGATAGGCCTCAAAACACATAAATTAGTTAAAAACATGTGCTGTAGACAAGCACACTACTGGTACATATTTGTAAGGATATAAAAATACGACTTTATGAATGGGGTTATCCGACTGCAAAATTACATAGCTGAGAGATATTTTAGCTTAACCATAGGCACATGAGTACAAATACAAATCTTATATTAATTTTTACCGTTAGAGTTATATGGTGAGATATTTCCAAAATAATATGTACCCGCTGTGAAAATGTACATCGTTAAAGACGGTTCCAATATTTTATATGTAAATTTTGTTGATTACCTATAAATATGCTAATAACATGATTAACTGGAAACTGTTAAAACGATCATGAGAGATTATTTCAAAACAGTTAATATGCTTTTGTGATCTTTGATTCATCAAAAAAAAACAACTTTATCTGTTAATAACACTTATAATATTGAACATTATTAAATAACAAAGTTCAGTGCTGAATAATATTTTGGACTGATCAGACACGCATACACATTTAGCTTCTGCAAGACTAGTATCCACCTCATATCATAATCGAACCCACGAATATATAGTTTATCGTCAGCTTTCCTAAACATCTGTGTAAGAAGCGGTCGCTGTGGACACTTGATATCATGACGATTGTTTATATAAACATAGTCAACTAATGGATAGTAATTCGATTACTTAATTGCGAATAGTTTTCGATTGTTGCTATTAGTTGCTAGCGATTAAACATACTGATAAAGGAATGTATACTCACAAACATGCATATGGCCGACGTGTAACAAGGTGGGGATGGAATTACTTTTCCCGAAACACCAAGTTTATCATGTACAAACTCAACTTGTTGTTGGTAACATCGAATGGAAACACCATCTGATGAGTTAGGGGGGAAAACATTTTTATGAACACATCTATATATCTAAAAAAAGTGAACGTGTCTGTCTGCCTTTGAGTGTATGTCTGTGTGTCTGTGTGTCTTTCCTTACGCTATAACTCGAAATTAGATATACAGTGTACTGAGATTGGGGAAAATCTTTGTAATCCATTTTCGTCCAGAGATTTGGCTATTAAGGGGTCAAAGTTCAACGATTTGACCTGTGTAAACTCTACCAAACTCCTCCGAGAATTTTGGGTCTACACACTTGAAATTTTAGATATAGATTCCTTAGATGTAGATCTAACTGATTAACTTGATTTGCACCTAAAACAATAAAGGTTAAGGGGTTACAATAGGGGTCAAAGTTTAAAAGAAAATGACCTCTGTGGTCTCTACCAAATTACTCAGACAAGTTCTGGTCTAAACATTTGAAATTTGACATAAAGGGTATTCAGAGATAATGCAAGCTTTTAAATCGGTTTGGGTAGAAAATTAAAGCTTCCGAGAGGTCAAATTTCGAAAGATTTTACCTTTACGGTGTCTAGAAAACTACTCACCGAATTTTGGGTCAAACCATTAAATATTTACACATGCAGTGTAGTCAGACAAGCGGCAAGCATTTAAATCAGTTTTGGGGCGAAAATTTGGCTGCCAAAATGTCAAAGTTGAAAGAGTTAACCTTTTCAGATCTACGAAACTACTCCGCCAATTTTGGATCTAAAGACATGAAATTTAGATGTAGTAACTTGCGCATGAGTAAAACTTAATATTAAGATTTGAGACCAAAATAATTAATGTTAAGGGATCCAAATTGGCGTCTAATTAATAAAAAAATACCTCAGCGGTCTCTACGAAATTACTCAGAGAATTAAGGGTCTAAAGAGTTGAAATCTTACATAAAGTGTATTCAGACGTAGGGCAAGTTATGGACAGTGCATAGGACCGAACAAAGCCGGGCTGAATTGCTAGTATATACATATATATATATATATATATATATATATATATATATACATATATATATATATATATATATATATATATATATATATATATATATATATATATATATATATAAAAGAGTGTAGCCATCAACAATTGTGTTTTTTTTTTTAAAGGTTTTCATAATATTTTTATTTTAAAATATTTTTATAACGCGTTTCGAGCTTAGGGTGTGCTCTCTTCAGATATTTTCGTAAAAAGTTTTTCTTTAAAATGGGAGTTTGTAGAATTACCTCCGCTGATATTAAATATGTTTTTCAGAGTGATGCGTGTGTTCAGTGTTCAGACATTCTGTCTCCAACTGTAAGTGTTCACAGTGTCCGGTCAAAGTTAGTTTCAAAGAGTGTTTTTTAGTCCATATGGTGAAGGTTTTTATGGTTTTTTTAGGGTTCTTTTTAAAGACTTCCTTTCCCCATGTATAGCATACACTCACTCACAATCACATACGCATACATATACATTCATGTACATGTACACATGCACACACACACGTACGCAGGCACACACACATACACACGCGTACATACATAGAAATATATGTAGGAGCATACATATATACATATATACATACCCACCTACACACTCACACAAGTACTCGAATACATCCACCGCTAACAATTATTTTTATTTTTTTATTTTTTTATTTTATATATATATATATATATATATATATATATACTTTTTTTCCAACCAAAACACGCATGTATATATGCGCTTAATCATTCAGACATACGCACACGCACCCACACACACACAAGTAAGATGGCGAATAGGTAGAAGATATATATACACACACATACACGCACATACACACATATATGTACACACATATATGTATGTGCACATACACTCACAAACATCCACATACTATGTAGGCACATGCACATACACACACATGCACACACAGACATATGCAGGGGCTCACACATACGCGTATATACATATCCACACGAACACATTTACCCACTCATACATGTGCATACATATGTATATATATACACATACATACGGATGTGTATACACTCATCCACCCATATATATATATATATATATATATATATATATATATATATATATATATATGGGCACATGCACTCACAATAACACACACACATACATATTCATACATTCCACCACATTAGTGCACGTATACATACAAACAAGATGTAGCATAGATAACAGATGATATATACATATACACACACGCATACACAATCATATGTGCACACCACGCACACACACATATACACACGCACACACGCGCGCACATACACATACATACGTTTAATTTCTAGTTGTTTGTTTAGTTAAGAGAAATGGTACTGTACTGGGTATGGGCGCGCGAACCCGCGAAAGTGTGCGTGTGCCTTATTGTGCTTTTTTGTTGTTTCGTGTGTGAGGGTGCACACCTACCCAAGCATGCATGCGTGTAAGTGTATTTTGTGTTTTGCCTATTTATGTGTATAATTATGGAGAGATGTTTAAGGCGGGGTTAAACTTTGCTATGAAATTTTTTTCTTGTGTTAGCAAGTAGAAGTAGTTGTCAGTTTGGAAGATGGGCATTATCTCGAATCCGCCTCCACTGCATGTGTGTATATGTTGTGATACATGTAGGTGTCTATTTTCCGCGATTTTGATGTTGGATCGGTGTAGGGCTACTCTATTACTAAGGTTTTTTGTAGCGCCTATGTAGGATTTATCGCATGCTGGACATTTTATTACATAGATCAGGTTTTTTGAGGTGCAATCTAGGTTTTTTTTTAATTTTGAATGTTTGTATGGGGTTCGTAAATGTGTATGTGTTTCCCTCTAATATTATGTTGCAGACTCCACATCGTTGTTTGTTGCATTTTGTGACTCCTTTTGTTGCGTCTTGATTGAGTTTGGATGAGGTAAGAATGCGTTTTAGGTTTTTGGGTTGGCGTTTGCTTTTTATTATTTTTGTTGTTTTAAGGAAGTTGTTTAGTTTGCTGTTTTGGTTAAGTAGGACGAGGTTTTTCGTTATCTCTGTGAAAAGCTCTGGGTTGTTTGTGTTGTGTGTGGAGACATATGTTAGGATTTGTTCTTTGTTTCGTTCTTTAGGGGTTCTCAAATCTTCTACTGGTATATTTGTCGCAAGTTGGATCCCTTTGTCTATAAGTTGTGATGGGTATTTTCTTTTTCTTAAATTTATTCGTAGTTCCTTGAGTCGGATTTTTCGAAGGTTATTGTCCGTGATTATGGTGCAGATTCTACGTGCTAGGGTGTAGGGAATTGATTTTATGCAGCTTTTAGGGTGGTGACTTTTAAAGTGTAGGTATTGTTGGGTGTCTGTAGGTTTGCGGTAAATGTCTGTGATAATGTTATTGTCTTTAATCTTTATCAGTATGTCTAGGAAAGGTAATTCTGTAGAGCTTTGTTCTATGGTGAATTTAATTTTTGGGTGTAGGTTCTGGAGTATGGTGTGTAAGTCTGTGATGTCCCCCCATGTGGGTTTCCATAGGATGAAGCAGTCATCTAAGTACCTTTTCCATGATTCTACAAACAGTATTTTAGTGCTGTGGCCAAATTTTTGTTCTATTTTTTTATATAAGGTTTCTTCTAGGTAGGCTAATGTAAGGGTTGCGTAAGTCGGTGCCATTTTCGTTCCCATTGCTGTACCTAGTGTTTGGATGTAGTTGGTATTGTTGAATTCGAAGGAATTATTATTTAGAATTATGTCTATACTATCGATAATGAATTGCTTTGTGAATCTGGGATGTAGTGTTTGTGCGTGTCTGTTGATCCAAAGTAGTATTGCTTCTTTTCCTAATTCATGGGGTATATTACTATATATTCCACAAATCCCTAAACCTCAACAGGAAATATCTCCAGAATAAAAACTCGATTAAACCTAGAACCCCATCTTCCAGCGTAGACCCCTACTACCAGGTCTTCTTCTCAAATATCAGGGGTCTTCGTTCCAACCTTCCAGAGGTTTAAACCCAATTACAGGAGACGAAACCGGACATAATATTTCTTTGTGAAACTAGAATAGGGCCGACCACTTCCCTAGATGAGTTCATAATTAATGGATACTCCAATTTAACAGTTAAATCTGATTCCCAAAATCGCCATGGGCATGGAATATGTGCCTACATTAAGATGGCTTCCCATGTGGCAGGGATATCTCTAGAGAAGATCCTAATTTACCCTATATGTGCTTCAGGGTTGCACTTGCTAACACCACTGCATTTATATTGGCCCTCTATAGGCCCCACAACAGCAGAGTTACTATCGTACAGAGCATATCTTAGAAAATAGATCACATACTGTCTTCACATCCCTCGTCTAACATCCACATCTGTGGTGACTTCAACGTCCATAACGTGGAATGGCTGACCCATTCCAATAAGACAGATGATGAGGGGAGGTTTTGTCATGATTTTGCCATTGCTTATGACCTCACTCAGATTGTTGGCGAACCCACCCGTGTGCCCGATACACCCAATCAATATGCAAGCCTCTTAGACCTTTTTCTCTCAACTTCCCCTGAGCTATGTTCATGTACCGTTCATTCTCCTCTAGCATCCTCCGACCACTCCGTCGTATCAGTTAAGATAAAAACGAAATGTAAGAAGCCCCCAGACGTACCCCTCCACCGTACTGTATACCGATACTTTATGGCTGACTGGGATAGCTTCCGTACATTCATATCTGATTTACCTCTGCACTCCATGTTTAAAAAGGAAGTGTCCTCTATAGTATCAGATCTGACCGAATGGTTAATTGTAGGCATAGACCAATTCATACCATCTAAAAAATTCCAACAAAAACCTAACAGCCAGCCATGGTTCTCCCCAGAATGTGCTGCTGCTATCGCGTACAGAAATCACTTTTTCCATAGCTACCAACGTAATAGATGCACTGAGACTAAAGCTGCTTTCAGGACTGCCAGCAACCACTGTAAAAGAGTAATAAAAAATGGAAGCGAGCTATATGCCCAGTCTGTTAAATCCAAGGTAGCTGATCAGCGGCTTGGTTCCCACCAGTTTTGGCAAATAACAAATAGGATCCTGAACAAAAGTGTGCGTTCTATCCCAACCATTATCAATGGACCAGAGGTCATCTCGTCAGCATCAGACAATGCCAAACTATTTGCAAAGAACTAATTCTACCCTATGCGACGAAGGCCATCAACTCCCCATATTTCCTCCTATAACACAGAACAAGCTAGGTAACATACAAATATCCGTGCATGAGGTCGCCAAGCTAATAAAAAACCTAGATTCCAGTAAAGCAACTGGCCCGGATGGCATCCCAATTATAGTGTTAAAAAAGCTTCAACCAGAACTTGCTCCCATACTTACGAAACTATTTAAGCGCTGCCTTAAGGAGAAGTGCTTTCCGACCCCCTGGAATACCTCATCAGTTTGCCCTGTATTTAAGAATTCAGGTGATAAGTCATATCCCTCTAAGTACAGACCAATAAGTCTTCTCTGTGTTATGAGTAAGTTGCTGGAATCAATATTAAATAGAGAAATAGTCAACCACCTCAGCAGGAATAACCTTCTTAGTGACACACAATATGGTTTCCGCTCTGCAAGATCTACCGCAGATGTGCTGACGGTTATATCCCACAGGATTAGTGAATCTCTTGACAAAGGCTTCCTTTCTAGGGCAATTGCTCTTGACATATCAAAGGCCTCCGACAAAGTATGGCATAAGGGTCTACTTCACAAGATTTCCAGCTACGGTATAACGGGAAATGTTTTCTCAATCATTAAATCATTTCTCTCCGATAGGCTCATAAGAGTAGTGATAGATGGACAAAAATCGGAGGCCTGCAATATAAATGCTGGAGTCCCTCAGGGGTCAATCCTTGGCCCAACTCTCTTCCTGATCTACATCAATGACCTTCCTAAACACATACTAAAATCATTCGTTGACATCTATGCTGATGACACGACCATCTACGGCAACACATCAAAGGCTGTAAATGACGAAGTTCTCTCTGATTCTCTCTCCTCTGACCTCGAGCGCGTGGTTCATTGGGGGAAGATGTGGCTAGTTACCTTTAATGCATCCAAAACCAAACTCCTATCCTTACATCATCAACGCTCTGATCCCCAGCTGGCATCAATTGTGATGGATGGCTCTCGTCTGGGTGAGGCCCCGTGTTTTGACAAGCTTCTGGGTTTGACCTTTACTCCTGATCTGAAATGGAACACGTACATCAAGTCTGTTGCCAAGGTCGCTGGAAAGATGGTGGGATCCTTCTACCGCTCCAGAAGATATCTCACTACTGATGCAATTCTCTATCTATATAAAAGCCAAGTACGGCCAAGGATGGAATACTGTTGCCATATCTGGGCAGGAGCTGCCAAAAAAAGCCTATCATGCCTTGACAGAGTACAAAATAGACTTCGTGGTTTAGTGGGGGATGCCCTTTTCTCTACCCTGCAACCCCTCTCCCACAGAAGAGAAGTTGCGAGCCTATCCTTGTTTTATCGTTATTTTCATGGCAGGTGCTCGTCTGAACTCCAATCCTTGGTCCCCCCTCGCCAATCTTTCACGAAAAACACCCGTTTAGCTGAATCCACCGTGAAAAATTTCCCCCACTCTATATCTGTGCCTAAATCAAAACGCGGATTTCATGAACAAAGCTTCTTTCTTTGAACTGCACGCCTGTGGAACTCTGTTCCGTCTGCCTGCTTCCCTCCGGACTACACCTTCGATGTCTTCAAGTCTAATGTTAACAAATTCCTAATGAACCGCCCCCTTAAGTAAACACTTCATCAAATCTCCTCACTAACGTAATGTACTTGCAATAACCCTTATCCCTGAGTGGCTTCCGGGCCTAGATAAGTGGTGATCACTGTGTAAAAAAAACAAAAAAAACTGCTAACGTCAAATGTAACTAATAGTGTCCCGTCTCCTACTGTATGTGTAAAGGTAGTAAGTACCCTACCACATACAGTAGGTAGTAAGTACCCTACCACATACAGTAGAAAACGGGACACTATTAGTTACATTTGACGTTAGCAGTTTATATAGTAATATACCCCATGAATTAGGAAAAGAAGCAATACTATTTTGGATCAACAGATACGCACAAACACTACATCCCAGATTCACAAAGCAATTCATTATCGATAGTATAGACATAATTCTAAATATTAATTCCATCGAATTCAACAATACCAACTACATCCAAACACTAGGTACAGCAATGGGAACGAAAATGGCACCGACTTACGCAACCCTTACATTAGCCTACCTAGAAGAAACCTTATACAAAAAAATAGTACAAAAATTTGGCCACAGCACTAAAATACTGTTTGTAGAATCATGGAAAAGGTACTTAGATGACTGCTTCATCCTATGGAAACCCACATGGGGGGACATCACAGACTTACACACCATACTCCAGAACCTACACCCAAAAATTAAATTCACCATAGAACAAAGCTCTACAGAATTACCTTTCCTAGACATACTGATAAAGATTAAAGACAATAACATTATCACAGACATTTACCGCAAACCTACAGACACCCAACAATACCTACACTTTAAAAGTCACCACCCTAAAAGCTGCATAAAATCAATTCCCTACACCCTAGCACGTAGAATCTGCACCATAATCATGGACAATAACCTTCGAAAAATCCGACTCAAGGAACTACGAATAAATTTAAGAAAAGGAAAATACCCATCACAATTTATAGACAAAGGGATCCAACTTGCGACAAATATACCAGTAGAAGATTTGAGAACCCCTAAAGAACGAAACAAAGAACAAATCCTAACATACGTCTCCACACACAACACAAACAACCCAGAGCTTTTCACAGAGATAACGAAAAACCTCGTCTTACTTAACAAAACAGCAAACTAAACAACTTCCTTAAAACAACAAAAATAATAAAAAGCAAACGCCAACCCAAAAACCTAAAACGCATTCTTACCTCATCCAAACTCAATCAAGACGCAACAAAAGGAGTCACAAAAATGCAACAAACAACGATGTGGAGTCTGCAACATAATATTAGAGGGAAACACATACACATTTACGAACCCCATACAAACATTCAAAATTAAAAAAAAAACTAGATTGCACCTCAAAAAACCTGATCTATGTAATAAAATGTCCAGCATGCGATAAATCCTACATAGGCGCTACAAAAAACCTTAGTAATAGAGTAGCCCTACACCGATCCAACATCAAAATCGCGGAAAATAGACACCTACATGTATCACAACATATACACACATGCAGTGGAGGCGGATTCGAGATAATGCCCATCTTCCAAACTGACAACTACTTCTACTTGCTAACGCAAGAAAAAAATTTCATAGCAAAGTTTAACCCCGCCTTAAACATCTCTCCATAATTATACACATAAATAGGCAAAACACAAAATACACTTACACGCATGCATGCTTGGGTAGGTGTGCACCCTCACACACGAAACAACAAAAAAGCACAATAAGGCACACGCACACTTTCGCGGGTGCGCGCGCTCATACCCAGTACAGTACCATTTCTCTTAACTAAACAAACAACTAGAAATTAAACGTGTGTATGTGCGCGCGTGTGTGCGTGTGTATATGTGTGTGTGCGTGGTGTGCACATATGATTGTGTATGCGTGTGTGTATATGTATATATCATCTGTTATCTATGCTACATCTTGTTTGTATGTATACGTGCACTAATGTTTGGGTGACCGAATCCATGTATGCATATGTGCTTGGATTGGAAAGGAAACTTCAACCAATATATACATAAGGTGGAATGTATGAATATGTATGTGTGTGTGTTATTGTGAGTGCATGTGCCCATATATATATATATATATATATATATATATATATATATATATATATATATGGGTGGATGAGTGTATACACATCCGTATGTATATGTGTATATATATATATATATGTATGCACATGTACGAGTGGGTAAATGTGTTCGTGTGGATATGGATATACGCGTATGTGTGAGCCCCTGCATATGTCTGTGCGTGTGCATGTGTGTGTATGTGTATGTGTCTACATAGTATGTGGATGTTTGTGAGTGTATGTGCACATACATATATGTGTGTACATATATGTGTGTATGTGCGTGTATGTGTGTGTATATATATCTTCTTCCTATTCTCCATCTTACTTGTGTGTGTGTGGGTGCGTGTACGTATGTCTGAATGATTAAGCGCATATATACATGCGTGTTCTGGTTGAAAAAAAAAGTATATATATATATATATATAAAATAAAAAAAATAAAATAAAAATAATTGTTAGCGGTGGATGTATTCGAGTACGTGTGCGAGTGTGTAGGTGGGTATGTATATATGTATATATATATGCTCCTACATATATTTCTATGTATGTACGTGTGTGTATGTGTGTGTGCCTGCGTACGTGTGTGTGTGCATGTGTACATGTACATGAATGTATATGTATGCGTATGTGATTGTGTGTGAGTGTATGCTATACATGGGGAAAGGAAGTCTTTAAAAAGAACCCTAAAAAAACCATAAAAACCTTCACCATATGAACTAAAAAACACTCTTTGAAACTGACTTTGACCGGACACTGTGAACACTTACAGTTGGAGACAGAATGTCTGAACACTGAACACACGCATCACTCTGAAAAACATATTTAATATCAGCGGAGGTAATTCTACAAACTCCCATTTTAAAGAAAAACTTTTTGCGAAAATATCTGAAGAGAACACACCCTAAGCTCGAAACGCGTTATAAAAATATTTTAAAATAAAAATATGATGAAAACCTTTTAAAAAAACCCACAATTGTTGATGGCTACACTCTTTTAAATAATCATTTTTTCTCTCGTTGGAACTACACAACCATCACTTTAAATATATATATATATATATATATATATATATATATATTTATATATATATATATATATATATATATATATATATATAGACGGACAGACAGACATACAGACCCATTCACTTATATATATATATATATATATATATATATATATAAGTGAATGTGTCTTTCTGTCTCTCTTACCGTCTGTCTGTCTGTGTGTCTGTGTACATTTCCCTACGCGTTAACTCTGTCAATTTTAAGTCTACATACTCGAAAGTAGATATACAGTGTACTGAGATTTGGGAAACACTTTATAATCAATTTTCCGCCCTTAATTTGGCTGTTAAAGGGTCAAAGTTCAACGATTTGACATTTGTAAACTCTACCAAACCCCTCCGATAATATTGGGTCTAAACACTTGATAGTTTAGATATACGTACCTTGGGCATGGATCTAACATAACACCTTGATTTGAGCCCAAAACAATAAATGATACGGGGTCATAATAGGGGTAAAAGTTTTAAAAAATGACCTCTGCGGTATCTACGAAATGACTCAGACTATTCCTGGTCTAATTGGTTTGGTCCAAAAATTGTAGCTACTAATATGTATGTATGTATGTATGTATGTATGTTTGCATGCCTGCCTAGAACTTTCGACAGTGGCGACGGATTTTAGCAAGATCAGTATCGTTTAGAAGTTCGGCCTTTGACGACAAATATCGAAAAATTAGCTGAAAACATTAATATCTTCCCCTCCAACTGGACCCGTTTCTACAGGAGGGTCACTTTTTTCGCCGATATTTGTGAAAGTTTTCCTCTCCTTTAGTTTGTCTAGCTTTAATTTAAACTTACGTTACTTATGGTTTTTTTTGTCAGTTTCCCCCTCTCCGTTCTTTTCCTCCTTCGCGATACGGGTTCGAGCCTGCCTTCCTACTTCCACTTTTTGTTTTCTTCAACATACACCTCCAAACACCAGGGCAACGCCGGGCTGAAATGCCAGTAT
This sequence comes from Euprymna scolopes, assembly GCF_053919585.1. Lineage (NCBI taxonomy): Eukaryota > Metazoa > Mollusca > Cephalopoda > Sepiida > Sepiolidae > Euprymna > Euprymna scolopes. Next base: position 53,328,155 of record NC_136487.1, read on the forward strand.
ATATATATATATATATATATATATATATATATATATATATATATATATATATATATATATATATATATAATGAACGTGTCCGTCTGTGTGTATTTGTATCTGTGTACATTTCCCTACGGAACAACTCTGTCAATGTTAAGTCTACAGACTCAAAATTTGATATACAGGGAAATGAGATGTTGGAAAATCTTTGTAATTCGTGTTCGGCCAGATATTTTGCTGTTAAGAGGTCAAAGTAAAACGATTTGACCTTTAAAAACACTACATAACTCCTTTCACAATTTTGGGTCTAATCACTTGAAATTTTAGATATAAGTTGCTTAGACATGGATCCTAATTAATAATTTTATTTTAGCCCAAAACAATAAATGCCCAGGGGTCATAATAAAGGTAAATTTAAAAAAAAGTATTTCTGCGGTCTTTACCAAATTATTAAGACTATTCCTGGTCTAAACATTTGAAATTTGACATAAAGGTATTCAGAGAGAGGGTAAGCTTCTTAATTGGTTTGAGTCGAAAATTTGAGTTACCAATATATAAATGTATGTATGCATGTATATTTGCATGCTTGCCTAAATTTTCGACAGAGCCGACCAATTTTACCAAGATCAGTATCGTTTTGAAGTTCGACCTTTTAGACGACAAATATCGAAAAATTGTCTAACAATATTAATATATTCACCTTCAACTGGGAACTTTTCTATAAAGGGACGTTGCTTTTTTCGCCGATATTCTAAATAACTTAATTTAAACATACGATACTTCCGGTTTGTCTGTGGTTGTAACAGCAAAGATGTCAGTTTTTTTCCCGTTCGTTTCCTCCTTCGCGATACGGGTTCGAGCCTGCCTTCCTAATACCACGTTTCTTTTGTTTAATATACACCTCCAAACACCCAGAAAAGCCGGGCTGAAATGCTAGTATAAATATGAAAGTGAACGTGTCTGTCTGTGTGTATTTGTAGCTGTGTACATTTCCCTACGAAATAACTCTATCAATGTTAAGTCTACAGACTAGAAATTTGATATGTAGGGTACCGAGATTTGGGAAAATCGATGTCATCGCTTTTCGGCCAGAAATTTGGCGATTAAGGGGTCAAAATTCAACGATTTGACCTTTGAGAACCCTACAAAACTCCTCCGACAATTTTTGGTCTAAACCCTTGAAATTTTTGATATACGTTCCTTGGACATCGATCTTACTTAATAACTTTATTTAAGCACAAAATAATAAATTTTAAGGGGTCATAATAGGGTCAAAGTTAAAAAGAAAACGGACCGCTTTTTTTTTGCTTAACATACGCCTCCAAACACCAGTGCAATGCTGAGCTGAAATGTTAGTATATTTATAAAAGTGAAAGTGGCTATTCTGTCTATCTGTCTGTATACATTTCCTTACACAATAACTCAATAAGTCAATTTTCAGTTTACAGACTCAAAATTTGACATACAAGGCGCTGAAGTTTAGGAAACTCTTTCTAATCAGTTATACCCTAGAAATTGTGCAGGTAAGGGGTCAAAGGGCTACGATTTGACCTTTAATCACTCTACCAAACTCCTCCGCCAATTTTGTGCATTAACACTTGACATTTAAGATATACGTTCCTTGGACATTGGTTTAACTTAATAACTGGATTTGAGCCCCAAACAATAAATGTTCAGGGGCCATAATAAAGGTAAATTTAAAAAAAAAACATATTTACGTGGTCTCTACCAAATTACTAAGACTGTTCCTGGTCTAAGCATTTGAAATTTGACATAAACTGTATTCAGAGATAGGGTAAGCTTTTTGATCGGTTTAGGTCGAAAATTTTAGTTACCAATATATAAACGTATGTATGTATGTATGTATATATGCATGCCATGCTTTCGACAGAGACGACGGATTTTAGCAAGATCTGTATCATTTTGAAGTTCGACCATTCAGACGACAAATATCGAAGAATTGGCTAAAACATTAATATCTTCACTTTCAACTTGGAACTTTTCTACAGGGGGGGGAGCTTTTTTCGCCGATATTCTAAATCATCCTCTTCTTTCGATTGTCTAGCCTTAATTTAAACATACGACACTTCCGGTTTGGTTGTGGACGGAATAGCAAAGACGCCAGGTTTTTTCCCGTTCTTTTCCTCATCCGCGATACGGGTTCGAGTCTGTCTTCCTCCTACCACTTTTTTTTTTTATTCAACATACACCTTCAAACACCCGGGCGAAGCCGGGCTGAAATGCTAGTATAAATATAAAAGTGAACATATCTGTCTGTGTATTTGTATATGTGTACATTTCCCTACGAAATTACTCTGTCAATGTTAATCTATAGACTCGAAATTTGATATACAGGATACTTGGATTTGGGAGAAATTTGGCTGTGAAGGGGTCGTTCAACGATTATACCCTTGAGAACCTTACCAAACAGCTCCGACAACTTTTGGTATAAACAATTTAAATTTTAGATATAGGTTCCGTGGAAAGTGATCTAACTTAATACATTTACTTGAGCTCCAAACAATAATTCTTAAGGGGTGATAATGGGGCCAAAGTTAAAAGAAATTGACCGAGTTTTTTGCAACATACACTTCAAAATACCCGGAAAACGCCAGGCTGAAATGCTAGTGTATATATATATATATATATATGATAACAGTGAACCTGTCTGTGTATCTTTCTGTGTATCTGTCAGTCTCTGTGTATGTGTGTGCAGTCCCTACACAGTAACTCTGCCAATTTTAAGTCTAAAAACTCGAAGTTCGATGTACAGGGTACTTAGATTTGGGAACATCGATGTGATTGGTTTTCGGCCAGAAATTTCGCAGTTAAGGGGTCAAAGTCAACAACTTTACCTTGGAGAATTCTACAAAAGTTCTCCGACTATCTTGGGTCTACACACCTTAAATTTTAGATATAGGTTCCTTGAACATGGATCTAGCTTAAAATCTTGATTTGAGCCCAAAACAGTAAATTTTACAGGATAATAATTGGAATCAAAGTTAAAAAAATTGACCGAATATTTATTTTGTTTTAGCTCAATACTATTCGTCGAATGGAAAAACTACAGAAAAAGATAATCAAACAATATACATATATATATATATATATATATATATATATAAAGTGAAAGAGTCAGTTCTGTCTATCCGTGTGTTTGTATACATTTCCTTACACAATAACTCCATGCCCAAGGTACGTATATCTAAACTTTCAAGTGTTTAGGCCCAAAATTGTCGGAGAATTTATTTTGTTGTTTCCAAATTTTTTCTTTCCAGTAGTTTGATTTAGTTGCAGACGTTACCCCGTTTGAATTTGTTTCCCTATACAAAAGAAAAAAAAAAGAAAACTTCGATTCGATTCGGCTTTGAAAAGTTAGAGCGAAACCTGGTCGGCTGACGCTAACCCCTTGTTTCATAATTCTTTTTTTTTTAATACTATGATCTGCACCCTCCCCGTTCTTCTTTTTACCATGGATACATAAGCATTCAGCCTTTCTATTTTTAACAGTTATATATATATATATATATATATATATATATATATATATATATATATATATATTTAAATAAGGGGGTAGCACCAACAATGTGTATTTTTTAACATTATTTTATTATTCCGTGTCTTGGTTTTTCATTGAGAATTATGTTTGGATCATTGTAATAATGTTTTTAAATCATTGAAATTGTTTTTACGCGTTTTACTCGTCAGAAATTATTTTCAAATGTGTTGGAGATGTAAAAATGACATTTTCGTAGTTCATTTGAAGTGTTTCAAGAGGTGGATGCGTGTAAGTGTCTATTATTCATTGGCATGTTCAATTTTTATTACTCTTTTATTGGGCTTGTCGAGGCCGCTGACCTCGGCTGTAGTCACTCTCTCTTTCTGCTTGTGTTTTTTTTTCCTTTTTGTTTAGGGTAGGGTGTCTGTGTTTGTGTGTGCGAGTGCGTGTGTGTGTGTGATTTCTTTTATTGGTTTGAGAATGTGTGTACTGTTTATAGAATTATGAGGTTATTTGCTTCCCTAGGAAGGTGACTGTAATCGAAAGTCGTTACTAATGTGTATGTGTGAGGAGGGGGGCCAGCTCTTCTGAAATAAGGGTAGGGGTGCTTTCATTCTATTTTGATATTTATTTTTTGGATTCTTGGATTTTAGTATTGTGATTTTTCGTTTCAGTCTTTTCGGGTATTCCTTGTATTATGTTTGTTTAGATAGAGGGGTGTATTTAACAATATGTATAGGGAATTTTTTAATGTTTCTATTTATTTGTCTCCCAATGTGGGTATGGCCAGACCCAGGATCGGTTCCTAGTGTGGGGAAGATTTTGTTCCGCAGAGAGGGAGGTCAATTGGAGGGGGTATAGGTATGGGAAGGGGATGGTAGAAGGGATGATAGTTGTCTCAGTCATGAGGGGGTTCTCCTCCACTGTCTGAGGAGGGAGCGAGGTGTTGGAACAGATATTATACTATAGTTCTAGGTGTTTCCTATTGTTTTTGGTTTCGAGGTTAAGTAGGGTTGGTATTGTTCAGTGTGTTGTATTAGAGATAGGGGTGTTATGTTTGTGTGTGGTTGTATGCGCGCACATGTGTGTGTTTTAATGTTTGTTCTGATTTATGTGTGGGTGTGTATATGTATATGTATATGGATGTGCATGCGAGTGTACCTTGCATTTCATGTTTTGTGTATTGATATTAGGCTCTGTTCAGTTCAGGAGTGAATCTGGTGATGAAGTTTTTTTTCCTGTGTAAGTAAATAAAAATAATTGTCTGTTTGGAAGATTGACATACTTTTGAAGCTGTTTCCACTGCATGTGTGTACGTGTTTTGAAACATAGAGGTGTCTGTTGTCTATCGGTAATTTTGATGTTGCTCTTATGTAAGGCCACTCTATTGCTGAAATTTTTGGTGGCGCCTATGTAGGATTTGTTGCATGCTGTACATCTTAGTGCATATACTACATTTGTTGTAGTGCAATTTACATCTTTTTTTTATTTTGAATGTTTGTGCTGGGTTTTTGAATGTGTATGTGTTACCTTCTATTATTATGTCACATACTCCACATCGCGATTTGTTGCATTTTGTAACCCCCTTTAGAGTGTGTGGGAAGAGTTTTGAGGAAGTTAGGATGTGTTTTAAGTTTTTGGTTAGTGTTTGCTTTTTATTATTTTTGTTGTTTTAAGTATGTTGTTTAGTTTGTCGTTCTGATTGAGGAGGATAAGTTTTTTTTGTTATCCGTGTGAATAGTTCTGGGTTGTCTGTGTTGTGTGTAGAGACGTATGCTAAAATTTGTTTTTTGTTGTGTTCTTTTGGGGTTCTTAGTTGGTCTATTGGAATTTTTTCAGCCAGTTCAATACCTTTCTGTATTAGTGGTAGTGGATATCTTCTTTTCCGCAGTGTTATCACTACCGATTTGGCGATGGACGCAACAGAAAACACGCTATGTTTTTTATATATACATATATATATATATATCTTTATATATACATATATATGTACATATATACACATATATATGTACATATATATACATATATATACATATATTTACCTATATACATATATACACATTACTATTTTTACAATATCTTTTTTAATATATTTCAAATATTAATATCGTTTTTTTGTGTTAAACATAATGATAAGAAAGGCAAGCGAACGTAATATATATGATGAGATTTCTTTTACATTTGAATTATAAAAAAAATTGGTATGTTTACCGGAGTTATTTCAGATAATTGCGTAGCAATAATAGTAATACACACTGCGTAAAAAAAAATGTTAGTTATAAATATGGTGAGCTCACCAGAAAACAAGAGAGATTATCTTAATTCTGTAAATTGATGCGTCCTTTGATTTAGTATTTGAAAGACCTCCATTAGAGTGTCTTCTCAGCGTAGCAAAAGTGAAAGAAAAGCTAAAAAATTAGAATAAACAAAATAAGCACAACATGGCTTACTTGAGGATTCGAAACGAGCCGGAAGTCAAGACCAGAGGCGAAAGCATGCTCGCACATTTCAAGTCTTATATGTAAATTCAATGGCTGAGTTAGGTGTATATAGTGAGTTTCTTAGCAGTTCGGCGGTTTGGTTTCTTTTCTTTCCTTTGTAGTCACGGAATTCTGTGGTGCGAAGTAGAGGAGGAGATACCAATTTGCGACCGGCCACATATATGTGATAGTAAGAAATACACATTGTATGATGTAAAATTGTTTCGTTTCGATTTTTTGTGTGTGTGTGTGTGTGTGTGTGTTTTACATCGTGCGGAAGAAAACCCTGCAAGAAGTAATTAAATAGTTGATTGCAAAAGATAACCATTACGTTACATTTTGCATATTTTCATACACACCTTGTTAGGAGTAAAAGCGAACACCCTAAAAAAAGATAATATTTATTTGACACATAACCATGAAATGTTTTTTATTGAAATTAAGTATTGAAAATACGTTTGTATTAAAAACGCAGGAAAACACTAACAGGAAAAAATAATTGGCTATGTAATATATTTTAATTTGATTTATGGGATTATTTTACGTTACACAACTAAATATTCGGATTAATGATCATGTACGTATAACAATTATTATATGAACATAATCTACTTTGCAGCTATATGGCACAAAATGATTATATTTATTATATAATAATCAGGGTGATCGAGGTTGGCCGTGTGTTTGGAGGTGTATGTTGAGTAAAACACAAAACAAAAAAAAATGTGGCAGTAGGCAAACAGTCAGGCTCGAACCCGTACAGCGAAGGAGGGAAGTGACGCGAAAAAAAACAGCGTGTTTGCTGTTGCGTCCATCGCCAAACCGGTAGTAATATAGGTTTAAATAAAAGTTAGACAATGGAAGAGAGGGGATGACTTTCGAAAATATCAGCGTAAAAAGCGACACATCTCTGTAGATGCTCAGTTGAGGGCGAATTACCTAATGTTTTGGGCTAATTTTTCGATAATTGTCGTCCGAAGGGTCGAGCTTCAAAAAGATACCAGTCTCCTAACAATTCGTCGCCTGTGTGAAAATGTTTAGGCAGACATGCAAACATATACAGACATAGATTTAAACAGACAGGTGAGATATACATTCATTGCTTTTGTATCGATCCAACAAAACTCTTCCTGAACGATTATTTTTTTATTCGAGTAAGGTCTGATTATAAGGGGAGCTAACTCATTCTTTACTTATTTTCATTTGGGTTGTTATCAATCTTCCTTTAATGACAAAATATGACCCTGTCTCGTGAGAAAATATATTTAGAACATAGCGAAAGGATCGCCCCGGAATGTCAAAGTAATGCGACCGTAATTTTGGAAGACTTTCTTGAAATTCTAAGCATGCACACATGAGTAGGCGTGTAAAAAGTGAGATGCAGCTGATACAAAAAAAATGAATTGAGGATTAAGGAGAGACGCCATTGCGAATTGATAACAGAATAAACAGATATCTCCGGATTTAGGAAACGGACAGATTGAATGAGAAAGGAAAAATAGTAGTGTGGCTTATCTAAGGAGTCAAAGTAAATCGATAAGAATATCTACGTAAGAGATACTTTCCCTAGGGACCGAGAAAAATAGAATTTAAAAGGAAACACACAAAAAATAGATATATAGATCGGCATGTAAGTATATTTGTTTATTGCTTTGTGCTACGACACATCAACTAGTTTTGTGTGTGTTTAACCCCGCATCCAATCATAATGATAAACGGTTGCTACGTTATAACCTTTTAAATATGTATTTATGTTTTGTTTAACTATCTAGTAACAATGCAATTCTATGTGTATATCCAGGGATGATGCTTTTTACCCAGGGCGCATTATATATTAAACATATCAAATGAAGCTTAATGATAACCACATTCAGCGAAGCCTTAAAATATAGACATCCAACTTAGGTGCAATACTCATTACCATAGTATATAATTTTTGTGAATTTGTAATACATATATACATCTTAAAGATGAAAAATATACAGTAGATCACAAACCAATATATTTTAGAATAAAAACAAACATTTTTTTTACCTAAATGCTTGTTGGGAATACTTGATTTCATTCAAGAAAGTATCGCTAACAAAAACAAATAAAAACATCTACGTAAAAATGATACATTTAGTAGTCCGGCGAGGTTAGCCGCGTGGTAGAGGCTTGGGCTTCTTATCACGAGGTGCCGATTTCGAAGGTCGCTAGATTCAGCCACTCTGATGAGTCGTGGACGACGAAACACGTATCAGTGGGTAATTACATTTAAAAACATAATATATATGCCGTTCCTCATTAAAGGAGGTACCAGATTGGTCAATGGGAAAATTATTCCCAACAAGCATGTAGGTAAAAATGCACTTTCGTATAAATACTTGAATTAATTCAAGAAAGTATCGTTAACAAAAACGAATAAAAACATCTACGTAAAAGTGATACATTTAGTAGTATGGCGAGGTTAGCTGCGTGGTAGAGGTTAAGGCTACTTATCACGAAGTGCCGATTTCGAATCTCCCTAGACTCATCCACTCTGATGATTCGTTGACGACAAAACACGTGTTAGTGGATAATTACATTTTAAAAAATGTATATATATATATATATATATATATATGTGTGTGTGTGTGTGTCTGTGTGTATAAGGGGACTTTAAAATTGCCAAAAAACGTCTCTCTCTCTCTCTATATATATATATATATCTATATATATATATATATATATATGGTGATTGTCACTTCTTGACAGAAGAAGACCATCTTTCCCTTGCTTTATTATTGATTAATCATTCCTTTTCCTGTATTTTTGAAATATCTTGTTTCTTTTTTTATATTATATATATATATATATATATATATATATATATATATAAACTTATACACACATACATATAAACATGTGGAGATGTGATCAAGATGAATCAATTCCTATTTTCTGTGGGAACGAAGGTGGCTCTTCAGACAAGCCCTGCTCTTACACAGACTGTTGCAAAGGCCACACTTGAGCTGAGATTGAGGGATGCCAACTGGTGCTGATCTACTGTAGACGCTAATATGACGCTTCAGGCCTCCACTCGATTTACAGACCACAGAACAAACAGAACATCTGTGCCCTGCAATGTTTTACCCATCAAAGAAAGATTGATCTCCATGTGAACGCTTGTGGCTAGCTAGGCCAGCTCCGGATAAAGTCATTTTACCGCATAAATCACAGGTGTGGTTCTGCATGAAATCCTCCGACAGACCTGATATATGTTACAGGTATTTCTTCCGGATATCACGCTTCATTTTTGCATGCTCATATTTTGTCTTCTCAAAACTATCACAGCCATGATAGACCAAGGAGCGCCACTTTTTACGATCATTGGGAGCACTTTCTCAACTGAACACGTCAATACCAAGAGCTTTAAGATTATCTTTGATGTTATCCTTAAAGCGTTCCCTCGGTTTATGTTATGGACGATTTCTTTGTGTAATTTCACCATAGAACAGGCGCTTTAGCAATCTATCGTCATCCATCTTTGTCAGATGTCCAGGCCACCTCATCTGGTTGCGTATAATCAACTTCTCGATACAAGGTACGACAGCTCGCACGAGAACATCCATATTAGGTATAAAAGTGCTCCACCTGATGCCCAGAATGTGTCTCAGGAATTTCTGGTGCACTCTCTTCATGGCTTTTATGTGTCTACCATGTCATCCAGGCTTCAGAAGCGTAAAACGGGGGTGGTAAAATACAAGATTGATAGACACTGATCTTTGTATGAATAGTTATACCCCTGTCAGACCATGTCTAAGCCACCAAAAACCATGTCTAAGCCACCAAAAACCTTAGTGGCACGCTGTATCCTATAATTGACCTCAGCATCCAGGGTTACATCCCTGGCGAGAGTACTACCCAAATACACAAGTGTGTCACCCACGGCAAGTCTCTGGTTGTTGACAAAAATATTTGGTTCCACATACAAATTACCGGGTGGAGGTGTGAACATGCCCGTAGTCTTCTTAAGACTAATAGTAAGCCCAAAAGACGCACAGGCCCCCGAAAACAGATCCATGATACCCTGCATATCCCTCTCACCATGGGCCACAAGATCGGCATCATCCGCATAAAGCAATTCACGACCCAGGTGCTGAAAGGTCCTTCTAGAAGCATGAAACCGACGAAGATAAAAGACCCTACATGTGGTTCTGAAACGTAAATAAACACCTAGAGAACATTCCCGAAAGGCATACAATAACAGAGTTGAAAAATAAATTGAAAAAAATGTAGGTGCTAGGATATCGCTCTGCTTTACACCATTGCCGACCGAAATGGGTCCCGATAGGCATCCGTTTAAGTTCAGGCGAGCCTTCATATTAGTGTGGAGCTCCCTGAGTAATCGTAGAAACTGAGGGGGACATCACAACTTCCCCAAAATTATCAATAGGGCACTTCTGTTCACTGTATCAAAAACCTAAGTCAAATCAAAAAAAACCTGATAAAGCGGAACACGATGTTCAGTACATTTCTCCTGCAACTGCTGAGCAGAGAAGATCATGTCTGTGGTTCCTCTGCCCGACATTTGGCTTTCTGGAATGACGCATGGATAAATATAATTTAACAATCAATTGAGTAGAACTCTGAAAAACACTTTGTCAACTGCTTCCAACAAACTTATCCCACGATAACTTCCACACTCGGTCCTGGCCTGGGCCCCTTCCCTTGTACAGTGATATAAGAATTGCATCAACCTAATCCTGATGGACGGGAACACCCTTCCAGACATCAGGGATAAGATGAAGAATTTCATAAACAAGTTTATCACCCCCATGTAAGAGGACTTCAACAGGAATACAATCAAGCCCTGGAGCCCTTCCAACGTTCACTTCCTTGATTGCATCTCTAATTTCATTCTCAGATGGGAACAGATATTTCATTGATAAGCTTCTATTGTGATAAAAATTCATTGATGACGTCCTCATCAACATTAGAGGGGTTGTCAAAGAGATCAGAATAATGTCCGGTCCAACGAAGAAGAATCTTGTTAGGGTCCTTTATAAGGGCAATTCCGTCACTTGAGAGTAGGGGAGATGTAGATAGTTCTTGAGAACCAAAAGGTTTTTTAAGCAAATGGTACATGCGTTTGAGGTCTTAATAATCAAAAGTCATCTGGATTTGGTTGGAGAGTTTAGCCCACCACTGATTCTTTATTTGGCAGAATCGCTTTTGGAGAATACCCTTGTTTGCTTTAAGTGACTGTTGGAGGGACTCTCTACCTCCATGAGAGGCAGACAACATCTTATGGTGCAACTCATTTTTAGCATTAAGAGTTGAGTAATTTCAGAATCATTATCATCAAATCTATCCTGATGTTTAGATTTGCGGAACCCAAGAACATCCACACATCCCATTGCTTATGACCTCACTCAGATTGTTCGCGAACCCACCCGTGTGCCCGATACACCCAATCAATATGCAAGCATCTTAGACCTTTTTCTCTCAACTTCCCCTGAGCTATGTTCATGTACCGTTCATTCTCCTCTAGGATCCTCCGACCACTCCGTCGTATCAGTTAAGATAAAAACGAAATGTAAGAAGCCATCAGACGTACCCCTCCACCGTACTGTATACCGATACTCTATGGCTGACTGGGATAGCTTCCGTACATTCATATCTGATTTACCTCTGCACTCCATGTTTAAAAAGGAAGTGTCCTCTATATTATCAGATCTGACCGAATGGTTAATTGTAGGCATAGACCAATTCATACCATCGAAAAAATTCCAACAAAAACCTAACAGCCAGCCATGGTTCTCCCCAGAATGTGCTGCTGCTATCGCGCACAGAAATCACTTTTTCCATAGCTACCAACGTAATAGATGCACTGAGACTAAAGCTGCTTTCAGGACTGCCACCAACCACTGTAAAAGAGTAATAAAAATGCAAGAGAGCTATATGCCCAGTCTGTTAAATCCAAGATAGCTGATCAGCGGCTTGGTTCCCACCAGTTTTGGCAAATAACAAATAGGATCCTGAACAGAAGTGTACGTTCTATCCCAACCATTATCAATGGACCAGAACCACAGAACAAGCTAGGTAACATACAAATATCCGTGCATGAGGTCGTCAAGCTAATAAAAAACCTAGATTCCAGTAAAGCAACTGGCCCTGATGGCATCCCAATTATAGTGTTAAAAAAGCTTCAACCAGAACTTGCTCCCATACTTACGAAACTATTTAAGCGCTGCCTTAAGGAGAAGTGATTTCCGACCCCCTGGAAGACCTCATAAGTTTGCCCTGTATTTAAGAATTCAGGTGATAATTCATCTCCCTCTCAGTACAGACCAATAAGTCTTCTCTGTGTTATGAGTAAGTTGCTGGAATCAATATTAAATAGAGAAATAGTCAACCACCTCAGCAGGAATAACCTTCTTAGTGACACACAATATGGTTTCCGCTCTGCAAGATCTACCGCAGATGTGCTGACGGTTATATCCCACAGGATTAGTGAATCTATTGACAAAGGCTTCCTTTCTAGGGCAATTGCTCTTGACATATCAAAGGCCTTTGACAAAGTATGGCATAAGGGTCTACTTCACAAGATTTCCAGCTACGGTATAACGGGAAATGTTTTCTCAATCATTAAATCATTTCTCTCCGATAGGCTCATAAGAGTAGTGGTAGATGGACAAAAATCGGAGGCCTTCAATATAAATGCTGGAGTCCCTCAGGGGTCCATCCTGGGCCCAACTCTCTTCCTGATCTACATCAATGACCTCCCTAAACACATACTTTAATCATTCGTTGACATCTATTCTGATGACACGACCATCTACGGCAACACATCAGAGGATGTAAATGACGAAGTTCTCTCGGATTCTCTCTCCTCTGATCTCGAGCGCGTGGTTCAGTGGGGGAAGATGTGATAGTTACCTTTAATGCATCGAAAACCAAACTCCTATCCTTACATTATCAACGCTCTGATCCCCAGCTGGCATCAATTGTGATGGATGGCTCTCGTCTGGGTGAGGCCCCGTGTTTTGACAAGCTTCTAGGTTTGACCTTTACTCCTGATCTGAAATGGAACACGTACATCAAGTCTGTTGCCAAGGTCGCTGGAAAGATGGTGGGATCCTTCTACCGCTCCAGAAGATATCTCACTACTGATGCAATTCTCTTTCTATATAAAAGCCAAGTACGGCCGAGGATGGAATACTGTTGCTATATCTGGGCAGGAGCTGCCAAAAACAGCCTATCATGCCTTGACAGAGTACAAAATAGACTTCGTGGTTTAGTGGAGGATGCCCTTTTCTCTACCCTGCAACCCCTCTCCAACAGAAGAGACGTTGCGAGCCTATCCTCGTTTTATCGTTATTTTCATGGCAGGTGCTCGTCTGAACTCCAATCCCTGGTCCCCCCCTCGCCAATCTTTCACGAAAAACACCCGTCTAGCTGAATCCACTGTGAAAAATTTCCCCCACTCTATATCTGTGCCAAAATCAAAACGCGGATTTCATGAACAAAGCTTCTTTCTTAGAACTGCACGCCTGTGGAACTCTGTTCCGTCTGCCTGCTTCCCCCCGGACTACAACTTGGATATTTTCAAGTCTAATGTAAACAAAGTTCTAATGACCCCCCCCCTAATTAAACACTTCATCAAATCTCCTCACTAACGTAATGTACTTGCAATAACCCTTATCCCTGAGTGGCTTCCGGGCCTTGATTAGTGGTGATCACTGTGTAAAAAAAAAAACAAAAAAACTTATTTCATAGATTGTATTTTTAAAATGCGCCCACGACCCATCAAAATCAGCAGAATGTACTACGGATCGAAGCTTTTCACGTACACTTGGATAATCCAGTCTGGACACATCAACCTACTTGGGAATCCCAACACCACCCAAACTACACTTCCTCCTTATACAGATTTTAAACTTCCCGCGTACCAAAAAGTGATCTGTGCCGCATTCAGCTCTACAGACGTCCCGCAAATCTGCCTTCCTGGAAATAATGTAATCAAACAAGTAACCTTGTTTTGAACGTGGATGGGTCCAGGTAAACTTATGGACCTCTTTGTGGCTGAAGAAAGTGTTACAGATAGCAAGGTTAAACTGAGTGCATAGATGGAGCAGACGCAGACCATTACTGCTGACCCTACCTACACCAAACCGGCTGAGTGAGTCCTAAGTGTGATTATCCTTGCCAACCCTTGCATTTAAATCACCCATGAGTAAGATCTTCTCAGATAAAGGAATAGAGGAAATGGTCTGAGATATCGGTAAAACGCCGTGATGGTGTGTACATCATGACCCATGGTAGAGGCATACAAATATAAAATCGTCATGTACCTACTGTGTGTAAGAGGGAATACTTCTGTCACTTACACAGATTGGCTGTTCAATCCTCGTCACCAAATCAGAACGCACAGCAAAGCCAATTAAACCTTCTCGGCTCAGCCCCGATGTTTTTTCCAAAAAAAAGGTGTATCCCGAGCCCACTTCCGCCAATTGATCCTCACCACTCAATCGTGTTTCAGATAATGCCGCAATGTCTGTGCTGTACCTAGCGACCTCTCTTGCAACAATAGCTGTCCTACGCTCAGGTCTTTCACTATCCAGGAGATTTAGCAAAGTTCTCACATTCCACGTAGCAACAGTTAGGTTATTCCTCTCCTGATAAAATTTTGATTTTCCTTGTTTATTATTTTTCTTCAACTTTATCTTTTTTGACCTGCAAATATAGAGCAGCCGCCGACCGCAGGAAGCCGACCAGCTAATAAAAGGATAGAAAATTTTTAGGTCACATTTTCTTGACCATTCCCAAATTCATGGGTGAGCAGTGTATCCCTAGAAAAGGCTGCTCAGCCGCCAGATCATCCACCGAAGTTGCTTCCACCCTGTAAGCAATGTAGTCGACGATGTTAGATAAATCACTGGATGCCTATGTGAAGATTTGCAGCTATGCACTTCCAGTCCGCTAAGCCACTCACCTATCGCCATAGGTCTTTTACTTTTTTTTTCTTCGAAAGATATATGCACATAACGATCGCGACACAACATGCTTGTGCTACACATATTGTACCCTCTCGCACCCTACCACTGGTTACACAGTGACAAACTGAAATAGTGAGAAGACTAAGCAGTGGCATAGTGTGCATGTTTTATTATCACGGAGTTTTAACCTCTCCGGCAGCTGAACATATACACACACATACACATAAGCAAGCAAACATCCATCTGTATATATATATATATATATATATATATATATATATATATATATATATATATATATATATATATATATATCCCTAGTTCTCACAATATAGTAACCCTCCAGAACTTGAGAGAGAGTAACATGTACTACACCTTGCCCAAGGGTGACCTGAAACTCTGCAAGGCAGAGGCGTTCATCTCCCTGAGGTAGTAGGCTCATCTCCCTGAGGTAGTAGGTATACATGCATACCAATATATATATATATATATATATATATATATATATATATATATATATATATATATATATATACTAGAATCGTTGCCGGTGTTGCCCGGGTGTTCGGAGGTGTGTGTTGAGAAAAAAAAATTGCAGTAGGAAGGCAGGCTCAAACCCGTACCGTGAAGGAGGAAAAGACCGTGAAAACTCCTGTCGTCTTTGCTGTTACGACCACCCCCAAACCGGATGTGACGTACGTTTAAATCAAGGCTAGACAATCGAAAAGAGGGATGACTTTCGAAAATATCGGTGGAAAAAAGTAACCCCCCCCGCTGTAGAAAAGTATCCAGTGGAGTATGAAGAAATTAATGTTTTTAGCCAATTTTCGGTATTTGTTGTATCAAGGGTCGAGCGTCAAAACAGTACAACACTTTAGAAAATCCGTCGCATCCGTCGAAAGGTTTAGGCAGACATGCAAACACACATACGCACATTTATATTTTGGTCCCATAAATTTTCGACACAAACCGATTAAAAAGCTAGCAATAGCTCTGAATGCCCTTTATGTAAAATTTCAAACGTTTAGACCAGAACTTGTTTGAGTACTTAGAGACTGCGGAGGCCATTTTTTCTTTAAATTAAACCCCTATTATGACCTCCTACGATTTATTGTTTTGGGCTCAAATTGAGTTAATAATTTAGATCCATGTCCGGGGAAACTATATCTAAAATTTCAAGTGTTAAGACCCAAAATTGTCGGAGGAGTTTGGTAGTTGAACTTTTACCCCTTAACAGCCAAATCTCTGTCGGAAACCCGATCACAAAGATTTTCCCAACTCTCAGTCCCCAGTATATCAAATTTCGAGTCTGCAGATTAAAATTGACAATGTTATTGCGTACGGGAAATGTACACCCCCCACACACCCACATACACACAGACGTTCACTTTCTATATACTAGCATTTCAGCCCGGCGGCCCGGGTGTTTGGACGTGTATGTTGAGCAAACAAAAAAAAAAAGAAAAAGTCGTAGTATGAAGACAGGCTCGAACCCGTACCGCGAAGGAGGAAACGAACGGGGAAACCATCCTGACGTCTTTGCGGTTACGACCACCGCCAAACCTGAACTGACTTATGTTTAAATTAAAGCTAGACATACTAAAGGAGAGAATAACTTTTAAAAATATATGCGAAAAAAGCAACCCCCCCCTTGTAGAAAAGTTTTTAGCCAATTTTTCGATATTTGTCGTTTGAAAGGTTGAACTTTAAAACAATACGGATCTTGGTAAAATCCGTCGCCTCTGTCGAAAGTTCTAGGCAGACATGCAAACATACACACATACATACATACATACATACATACATACATTTATATATTGATCACTATAAATTTTCGATCAAATCTGATGAAAAAGCTTGTCCTATCTCTGAATACACTCTATGTAAAATTTCAAATATTAGACCAGAAATTGTCTGAATAATTTGGTACATATCGCAGAGTTCAATTTTTTTAAAACTTTTACCCCTATTATGACCTCTTAACATTTATTGTTTTGGGCTCAAATCAAGTTATTAAGTTATATCCATGTCACAGGAATCTATATATAACATTTCAAGTGTTTAGACCAAAAATTGTCGGAGAAGTTTGATAAAGTTCTCAAAAGTCAAATCGTTGAACTTTGACAACTCAACAGCCAAATTTCTGGCCGAATACCGAGCACATCGATTTTCCCAAATCTCAGTACCCTGTATATCAAATTTCGAGTCTATAGACTAAAAATTTACATTTTTATTGCGTATGGAAATGTACACAGAAACACACACAGATAGACACACAGACAGAGACACAAACACGTTCACTTTCATAGATATACTAGCATGTTAACCGGCGTTGCCCCAGTGTGAGATGCATGCCGACCCCCCCCCCAAAAAAAAAGGCCGGTCATTTTTTTTTTTTAAATTTGACCCCTATTATGACTCCTTAACCTTTATTTTATTGGGCTCAAATCAAGTTATTGAGTTAGATCCATGGCCAGCGACCCTATATCTAAAATTTAAAGTGTTTGGACCAACATTTTGCGCAGAAGTTTGGTAGAGATCTCGAAGGACGAATCGTAAAACTTTGACCCCTTGACAGCTAAATTTCGGGCCCAAATCAAATCGATTTTCCCAAATGTTAGTACCCTGTGCGTCAAATTTCGAGTCTGTAGACTGAAAATTGACAGAGTTATTGCGTAGGGAAATGACACACACAGATATTCACACAGACGGACACAGACACACATATACGTTCTTTTTTATAGATATACTAGAATTTCGGCCCGGCGTTGCCTGGGTGTTTGGAGGTGTATGCTGAGCAAAAAAAAAAAAAAAAAAAACGGTAATTTTTTTTGCTTTGACCCCTGTTATGACCCCTTAACATTTAATGTTTTTGGCCTCAGATCAAGTTATTAAGTAGGATCCATGTCAAAGAAACCTATATCTAACATTTTACGCGTTTAGACCCTAAATTGTCAGAGAAGTTTTGCAGAATTCTCAAAGGTCGAATCGTTAAACTTTGACCCCTTTAACAGCGAAATTTCTGGCCGACACCCGATCACATCGATTTTTCCAAATCTCAATACCCTGTATATCAACTTTCGAGTCTGTAGAAAAAATTTGACAGAGTTGCTGTGTAGGGAAATGTACACAGACACACACACAGACAGACACGTTCACATTTATAGATATACTAGCATTTCAGCCCGGTGTTGTCTGGGCGTTTGGATGTGTATGTTGAGCAAAAAAAAAATGAGGTAGTGGGAAGGCAGGTTTGAACCCGTACCGCAAAAGAGGAAAATAACAGGGTAAAACCTAACGTTTATGCTGTTACAACCACTACCAACCGGAAGCGACATTTTTTAAAATGAAGGCTAGACAATCTAAAGGAGAGGATAACTTTATAAAATATCGACGAAAAAAGAGACCCCCTCCCCCTGTAGAAAAGTGCTTAGTTGAAGGGGAAGATATTAATGTTTTTAGCCAATTGTCCGATATTCGTCGTATAAAAGGTCGAATTTTAAAACGATACTGATCTTGGTAAAATCCGTCGCCTCCATTGAAAGTTTAAAGAAGACATGCAAACATACATACATACATACATACATTTATATATTGGTAACAAAAAATTATCGACTCAAACTGATGAAAAAGCTAGCCCTATCTCTGAATACCCTTTATGTAAAATTTCAAATATTTAGACCAGAAATTGTCTGAGTAATTTGGAAGAGGCCGCAGAGGTCAATTGTTTTTAACTTTGACCCCTATTATGGCCCCTTTAAATTTATTGTTTTGGACTCAAATCAAGTTATTAAGTTAGATCCATGTCCAAGGAACCTATATCTAAAATTTCAAGTGTTTAGACCCAAAATTGTCAGGGAAGTATGGTAGAGTTCTCAAAGATCAGATCGTTGAAGTTTGACCCTTTAACAGCGAAATTTCTGGCCGAAACCCGATCACATCGATTTTTCCAAATCTCAAATTTCGAGTATGTAGACTAAAATATGACAGAGTTATTGTGTAGGGAAATGCACACACAGAGACAGACAGATACACAGACACATTCACTTTTATAGATATACTAGCATGGGTTCCCTGCTTTGCCTGGGTATTTGGAGGTGTATGTTGAGAGAAAAAAGCGGTCATTTTTTTTAAATTTGACCCCTATTAAGACCCCTTTACATTTATTGTTTTTGGCCTCAAATCAAGTTATCAAGTAGGATCCATGTCAAAGGAACCTATATCTAAAATTTAACGCGTTTAGACCCGGCATTTTCAGAGGAGTTTGGTAGAGTTCTCAAGGGTCATATCGTTGAACTTTGACTCTGTAATCGCCAGATTTTTTGCCGAAAAGGGATCACATATGTTTTCCCAAATGTCAGTACCCTGTATATCAAATTTCGAGTCTGTAGACTAAAAATTGACAAAGTTATTGCGTAGGAAAATGTACACCCAAAGACACACAAAAACAGACAGACATACACTTTCACTTTTATAGATATATAGATAGATAGACTATCAGTTAAGCCCGGCGTTGCCTGGGTGTTTGGATGTGTATGTTGAGCATTAAAAAAAAACGAGATCATTTTTTAAATTTTGAGCCCTATTGTGCTCCCTTAACATTTAATGTTTGGGGCTCACATCAGGTTATTAAGTTAGATGCATATCAAAGTAACCTATAAAATTTCAAGTTTTTAGATCCCAAATTGTGGGAGGAGTTTAGTAGAGTTCTCAAAGGCCAAAATCGTTGCACTTTGATCCCTTAACACCCAAATCTCTGGTCGAACACGAACTAAAAAGATATTCCCAAATGTCAGTACCCTGTATATCAAATTTGTAGTCTGTAAACTGAAAATTGACAGAGTTATTGGGTGTACACACACATTCACTGTTATAGAGTAAACAAAAAATACGTATACATAAATATATATGGAAGCCATTGTGTGTTTACTGTAAGCTTTTCACGAAAATATTATGCAAGTATAAATCTTGTAGAATATCTGCATGAATACAATTACACATAATAGTTAACTACAGATGATCATCCCATAAGAAAATCGAAAATGTAATAGGGAATTAATTAAAATGAATGTTTAAAAAATGCAAAGTAGATAGATCTTTTGCTAGTGAATGCAATTCCAGAATCCATAGATAAGAAAATTGTATTTTCTTTTTAAATAAATAGAAAAGAGGCATTTTAATATGTATATCAATACACACAAAAGAAAACACGAATTGATAGGAGTATATATATATATATATATATATATATATATATATATATATATATATATATATATATATATTCTGGCATTTTTAAGTACCAAATATCAACGACTATTAATCACATCTTAACAAATGAGGGCATGTTGGAAGTGTAATGACCTGAATTGCTAAGTATTCATGTTACATTTGCCTTTACAGTTGCACATTAAGGGGATCAATCATTATCCAGAGCCTATTTTTGCACTTGTTTACAGCCGGAAATTGTTTTTTTTTTAGAGGTGCACAATCTAAAATAAATTCCTATTAAATTACAGCTAATATACTTTTTCAATGGTGCTTAAAACGAAAATAACGTTTAAAATTCCATGAAGCGAGTAAGTTCTAAGATATAAAGAAAGTATAGTTTTAAACAGTGGGGGATCACTTTTCTAAATTCATTTTACGAAATATAGGCCACCATTTTGAAGGTCTATTATATTTTAGGAGTGATCTTTATTGTAACCTGACAGCAGACCAACTATAATCTACCTTCAAGATCGTGATTTAGACGTTTTTGTGTGGGTTGAAAATGAATATCACATTTTAATTTTCCGCAAATACGTATTTTTCCGGATATGAAAAAAAAAATATGTCCGCTTGCGCGATCAAAAATGACCACCACTTATAAGATAAATAATAGCATTGCTTAATATCTGGAAACGACTGATTTCCGAAAAATGTAAATGCAATATTCGTTTTCAGAACACAATTACCAAATATATACACCACCACTAAAAAAAAAACAAAATAAACACCAGTTCTAAAAAAGATAACATAGCCCATCTGAGAAAGGTAGTCATAAAGTGGGTGTTCATTTTACGTTAATATAGGAAAGTGATTCCGCACTTTTGGAAACTATAATATTTTCATATACTGGAAACTACTCGTTTCCTGAAATATTTAACGATATTTTCGTATTCAGCAACCTCGAAAACATATAATAGTGCTAAGTTAAAAGGATTTTAGAGAGTGGATAGATACTGCATCTTTACCAATATTTCAATTGAAGTCTTATGTTTTCCTATTATTTCATATGAATTAAAAATATCTGATATTTCCCCAAAACATCTGTTTTGATTGAATAGAAACAAAAATTTGCTGCTTTGGTTTCAAATGATCTGAAATAACAGCAAGGGAAGACTGGATTCCAAATAGTTCTCATGCTATCTCCCGTCTATGTTTTTCATACATAAAATAAATTTCACAATGTATAAAAATTATTTGATACTGGAGATATTAATAATTGTACTCTATTTCCAAAAGAGGGGAGATATAACACATGAGAAATAATCGGAATCAAGTACCTCCCCCGATGGTATTTTAGATCAGATAGGTATAGTCTCCTCTCCATCAAGGCCGGAGGTTTTAAAGAAAAAATATATATTGAATAGAAGATTGACAGCATGTGAATATCTTGTAGAAAACTGAAAACTGCAGGGTATGTAAAGTATACATATCTACTGTCATAATAGCTCATCCATTTTGAATGTGTAACCTCTTGAGAAACGTGGAGTCACTCAAAGGTCATAAGATCACGGTACGCGTCAGCGATGCTCCAAGATGATAAGAGGCCGCCATCGGCCGGTAGATTCTGTTATAGAGACTGGCGTACACTCTAAAACAACAAAATAATAAATGTATAAATGAAAAAGAAACATTAAAAAAAAACTGATGATTGATTCCTGAACGGATCTCTCAAAGCTATCTAAACCTGCAAATCGCAAAGGACGAAAAACGCAAAAGAAGACAAAAATACATTGGTTGGTTGATCTGATGTGGAGAACAAAAAAAGGAAGATATATCATGTTGATACGAGGTTCTTTTTTACTTCGATGACCTTTATGTCATCCCGTTCAACACAGTCGGCACAAATACACTCACTCTTTACTTTTGAAAAAAAAAACGAATATCAAACCTTTTTTATTTTTGTTTTTGTTTTGACAGGAGGATCCAGAGCAGAAATATAAGAAATATCATATGCACATCAATCACCAACACCATATTCTCAAGAAAGTCACATTTATTCTCACACATACATACACATTTTCGCATATATATATATATATATATATATATATATATATGCAGTAAATACAGGACTTAACACAGTTACAAGTTTTTGAAATACCTTTTAACCTCTAGCTTTATATATAAATATATATATATGAACAATTATATATATATATATATATATACATATATACAAATACATATGAATGCGTATATATGTGTGTGTGCGTGTTCATAGCTTTATATATAAATATATATATGAACAATTATATATGCATATAAATATATATATATATATATATATATATATATGAATGCATATATATGTGTGTGTGCGTGTTCATAGTACATTCTTACTTATTAAATTAGAAATTGCATATATATATATATATATATATATATATATATATATATATATACACACACAATTTCATCCACCGCATAAACGTATATATATATATATATATATATATATATATATATATATTTATGGGGCGGGCGAATATATATATATATATATATATATATATATATATATATATATATTCAAATTTTTTATTTGAATAAGTAAGAATGCATTATGAACAAGCACATAATAAATATATATATAAATATACACACACACATATATATATTTATATATATATATATAATTATTCATATATATATATATTTATATATATATATATAATTATTCATATATATATATATTTATAAATAAAGCTAGTGGTTTAAGGTACTTCAAAAACCTTTAACAGTGTAAAGTCCTGTTTACATAGATACACATCCAATATGCACACATGCATCTGCATACGGCTCCTAAACACACACATATACATACATACGCTGAAGAAATTAAATATATGTATGTCTGTGTATACCATAAATATATTAAATGTTCATGTGCGCACATGCACACACACACACACATACACACACATATATATGTATATATATATATATATATATATATATATATATATATATATATATATATATATATATATGTATGTATAAAAGTTATCAAACGAATCACCAGGCATATTGACATATGTTTCATGAGTTGAAAAGTTTCGCACAAAATACTTTTCTTTTTTAAATTGTTAAGGAGAAGAAACGTGAAAAGAAATTCCTTGACGAAATTTCTTGGAAACTTTAGGATCTTATGAGTTCATCTCATGCCATCGATGACTTGCACCTCTGGTGTTATTTAAGATGATGGCTGTCACTTGCATTGCAAAAATAAATACTTTCGCATCCAAGTTCATAGAAACCAACGTGAATTATAATGTCAGTTATATCTTATCGTTTTCTATCTTTATTGATAAACAAAAGTGAAGAAACACTTTTCATGGAATGAAGATAGCATATTCCAAATAATTGATCAAGTATTTTTTTTCAGAAAAACAAATTTGCAATTTGATACAAATAAGTAAAGACCGAAACCATTTTAGTATTCTTAAAATTTTGGTTTTACTTAAATAAGTTGTCCGTTTTTAAAAAATATTTTTATTATTTAAATTTTTTAGGTGAAAAAAAATGTTATGTTAATAAATTATTGTTTGGTTTCAAATCGTACGTTTCTGGTTGTCTTTCCGACATTATCCAAAAACAAAAAAAAATTTGAAATCATAGTCAGTCGTTTTTTTTTTTTTCATGGATGCGGCTTTTTCCCCTCACATTGACACGGAATAAAATTTGTATTTCTTCAATTAAAAAAAAAGTACTTGATCAAAGTATGTGACTTTTGGAATATTTCATCTTCGTTCGGTGACATCATACAGACGTTTTTGTATTTTCGTTACTTATTCATGATATCAGCGTTAGTAAGTTCTTTTTCGAATGATATGTTTGTATGGAAGGATTTACCAAAAAGCTTCTTCTTTCAATATATTTGATGTAGCATTACATCTCTAAAGAAAATAGATACACATTTCAAACATGGTTAATGTCTATATTTTGGTCTACTATGGTTATAACAAAGAACCATTACTTCG
The DNA here is from genome assembly GCF_053919585.1 of Euprymna scolopes. NCBI lineage: Eukaryota > Metazoa > Mollusca > Cephalopoda > Sepiida > Sepiolidae > Euprymna > Euprymna scolopes. The sequence goes on from NC_136487.1 coordinate 53,352,336, forward strand.
ACAGCTTTTATTGATTTTAGATTTTACACATTACAATCGTTTCCAAAAGCAATTGAATACTTAAGTCCAGATCTAAGCTTTTGGCGTGGCTTTTATAGTACACAAGTGAGGCCGGTAAGACAAGGAAAAAATCTGATTAGATAGCACCTCACTGTTCATCTATTGATGCAACGAGTCCACCCAATCTGGAAAGACAACTTACCTAAGAGAAAAGAAAAATAGATATAAGCAGTCTTCTGGCCACATTTACTAATGAGACTGACGTCAGGATTCAATTCTAATAAACATCTTGGAGCCAGATTTTTCCCACGATCATCTGATATACTGCAGTTTGTACTACGTTAAGACTTTATGCATCAACGCTTGGTTTTCCAACATTCAAGTCGGATTATTCTTCTACTAATTTTAGAGACGCGTTTAATTTAGTTTTGTCAACTTTAAAACAGAAGAAAAATGAAACCAAAAATTATTCATAAATACTTAAAATCACTCCAATCTGTTGGAATATAAGCCGCTTGTATCAGTCAATGAATTCCTGTAAAATAAAATTCTATTCATGGGCTTGTACTAGAGAATAGTCCCTACTTGAAAATTGAATTTTTGCATAATAACTAATCAATATATATATATATATATATATATATATATATATATATATATATATATACTGATTACTTTAGATCATCTTCAATTTACGCGGCCTCCTTGGATTTTACTTGTGCCAATGGAAATTTAACAAACTTTCTTGGATTCTGGGTTTTACCGTCATTGGAAATTTAACCCTTCACCAGACTATCCATTCACGTGTAATCACTTTTTTTATTCTCCCTATTCTCTCTGCTTCGCTTTTGATTATCAAGTAAGTTCTATTACTTACGTGTAGTTTCATTTAATACTTTTACAAGCAAAATCCGATTCTGCATTTTGCTAAATCGTACCCTCTGATGAGAAGGAAAGTGTTTCTCCGAAACTTCGCGGATTAAGGACTATCCATTTATTTAGTGTTCTCTTTTTAATATTAAATGCTTTAAACTCTTTTTCAAAGTGTTTTTAACATGTTTTATTAACTACTTGTCCTTATATATATATATATATATATATATATATATATATGTATATATATATACATATGTGTGTCCGTGTATATATATATCTATATATATATATATTGAAATAATATATATGTATATTTTTATATTTATATGATTAAATGATATATATATATATATATATATATATATATATATATATATATATATATACATATTAAAATAAGTCAATTTTGAAACTATAATAAATCACATTTTTAGAATTGCAAGATAAAAGTTAAAGCTTACCGTAAGAAATAATTTTCTATCATAACTTTGTATTTATTTTAGTAATCGAATTTAAATACCAAATAAATCGGTGTTTTATTACGGTATACGTGTAACTGGCAACACGTCGCTTAAATAAAACTCCTGATTTTTCAAAAAGGAAATAATACAATACACTTAATACTAGGCATTGAAAGATTTCTTATTCGTTTTCTTTAGAAATTAGATGAAAATATCAACATTTAAAAATTAAGAGAACGCAGTAATATTTAACTTAACATACAAATAAATACGTATGTTTACATATGCTGTTTAATTTGCAGTGGGTTCTATGGTATTCACCTGTTTAAATTACCTCCTTGTAACCAACCGTTTTTCTTTATGTGTTTACTATTTATATTTTTAATTATCACAAATATCTGTTGAATTTGTCAATTTAAATAGAGTTAACTCTTATAAAAATAAATATTCTCCTTTAAATCAAGAGTGTTGATCATGTTGTGGCGTGACCGCCTCAGAGTGCGGCGGAGCTCCCCATGCGGGGAGATTGGGACCCCCAAAACACTGAGTAAGGCCGGTAACTATGCCGATATTGTTTGTTAAGAATTATTGTGTGTCCGGTCAGCGGCGGGTTACCTAGCTGAAAGGATGAATTTATTGTGTTTTTGTAAAACATATATTTTTATTGTTTAAGAAAAATGACAATAGGTGTAATTTTAAAGCTAGGACTAAATATACTATCGTTCTGGGCTTGGAGAAACCTGACTCAAGGACGTCTGCCTTCTGAGTACGCGGTCAGGCAAAATGGTGTAGCTTTTAACCCCTTTCAGCATGTGAAAGACGTGCTGATCGATATGTTTAGAAGATTACCCACACCAACCCTTTCCCGAAATATAACCAAATGCCCGCGACAACATTAGAAGATCAGAGCCGAATATCGAGAGAAGAAACACTAACCCAAGAAAGAGGCCACCCCCTCGTCGACCGCCGCCACGGTAGAGAACGAAGAATAAAATTCCGGAGTGTTTTTGTATAATGAGATCGAATTAAACAATGGTACATATGTAATACATTTGTAAATTTCATGAATTATCTTTAGTAGACTGGAACCCTCTGCGTTTGTCTTCTTTTGACGTGCATGAGTAGCTAATTATTTTCAGCGGACGCCGGCATATAACCCGATAAAGAGGCCTGCGATGCGGAGGAAACATATAAAGAACTCTTGGAAGAAAGACTTTCATGACTATTGCGACTTCGACGGGGTCAGAAGTCACAATGTATTTAACGTTTATGCTTATAATTCTCACGAATATATCTGAGGTCTTTCTTTGAAGTGACATAAGTAGTCAAAATAAAACTTCAATGAATTAATACATTTTAATGTTTATTCATAAAATACGTTATTTGGTATTTAATCCTGTTTTTGCAAACTCTCTTTTAAAGTTGTGATGAATATCGTGTAAAATACAATAAAGAAAATTGTCAGATAAAGCACATTATTTATCCTTGTTCTCTCCAATATAAAATACGTTATTTTCTATTTTTGTAATTTCGATGTCTTTGTGAAACAAGTTTATATCCAAACCAATTTTTCATTTTTCCTTTTGTTTTATATATATATATACAATTTTAGCATTGAATTCCTCATGCAAATTAATAGCCAAAATATCATCTGTGCCCCAGTCGATAAGAGTGTTATAAAAATATAACATAAAGAAAGCGGTTAAGTAAAAATTAACATACATCACAAATTCGACATCAAATCTCCAGGGTAATTTTCCTTCCTCCCAATACTAGTCTAGAAGTGAAGAAGTAGAAGAATATTTGTCTAGCCGCACTGATGAGCTGTGAAACAGCGAAACAGTACTGTATGTGGATGACTATAATGCTCCCTACCTTGAGTTGAGCATATTGAGAAGTGATACACGAATTACCATATAAGCGACGCTTTTGTGTAAACAAATCGAGCGGAGGTATTTCGGACGATGTCAAAACATCGTTAAATTCACTACTAGTTCAGCAGCCGCCAATAGCGTAATGGTTAGGAGCCTTTACTGCCACCAATTACGATATATTTTTTCTGAATTTTAACTCCGAAAATTATTGTTAAGTTTAATCAAGCTTGACTTGACAATTAAGCTGGTGCATAACACAAACTCTTTTAACATGGCTTTTAAACATGGCATCGAAACATTACAGCCAATGTTTGGAGTCAGAATTTCAGACTGGCACTTTTGCTTTAAGATTCTTATATTGAGTAATTTCACTCTATATGTTAAGCTTTATTTTTTTCATTTTTTATTTTTTTATTACATTTTCACCCCAAACAATGCACGTTGTCACTTTGATGTAGTAGGCTACTATCAGAGACCTAAGTTCCAGGGGTACTATGTAGGGAGTTTAGCAGCAAGATTTCTGTTCACTAGGAACCTCCAATACGCGCCACAGTGTTAACCCCATGTATATAAAATGATGTAACTGTAATTAATTTATTATTATCATCCTAACTTTTTTTTACTATTTAAAAGAAGATGCTTCAAATAAACTGGTAATGTTTTTAAGCCGTTGAAACACCCATGTTTTAAAAATCTAGCAAAAATTAAATAACAGTCATATTTCCGTAAATTTTCGATATTTATTCATTATTAAATTAACTTACATATTAAAAGTAGGTTTCGTTAAATATATTAGAGGATTTATTTAGGTTTTCTCCCTCCCCCCTCTTATTTCATGTTACGAAAACTAAAAAAAAAAAAAATAAATGTAGGTCGATAAAAATTTCAACATTTTTAAAACTGGAAAGATCAGATAAATAAAAAAAATAGTCATATATATATATATATATATATATATATATATATATATATATATATATATATATATATAACATCCGTCATTTTTCACTTACGTCAAAGTTGTAAATAAAATTGGACCTAAAATCATTATTATTATGTTAAAAAAATAAAATGAACAATTTATCTTTATTTTTTTCTCGGTAACATAATTATTTGAATTACAACAATAACAATAAAAAACGAATCCCAAAAAATAAGTATTTAAAAAAAAATGATATAAAATTAAAATATCACGCGATATGAAGTTTAAAATTTTTTTTCTTATATAACAGGTTTCCAATATTAAGAACATCTATATTCATATAATATAATATATGACTCTTGAGATAATAAAAATTGCAAAAGAAAAATCGACTAACAAAAAATTCGTTTCGATTTTATTATTTAAAATGACACAGGTTGAAATAAAATTAACGCTTTTCTTTTAAAAAATATACAGAAGCCGTTAAAGACAAGCATCCGTAGATATATGTATCAATAGAAGATGTTTAAATTAAGTTTATTTTATTAACTCTAGTCTGTGTAGTTCGTTAATGAAAATGTATTTGTTTTACGAAAGGTAAGTTTAATATTATTTTTTATCCATAGAAAAAAAAACGTTACTCTATCAACAATTATAACGCGAAAGCTTATCCATAGAAATTAACACAAACACACGAAATGATGACGTCACAATTAATATGTATACTACTGACGTTTTACACATCGCTGTGGAGATACCGATTGCTCACATTTCACTTGAACATCTGCGTGTCAGTAGAGTTGGGGAAGCAGGAAACCAGAAGAGAACAGCAAAGTCCTACAGATCTGGGGAAGAAGTTATTAGAGTAAAAGGCTTTCTTATATCTAGGTATCTCAACTGTATAGGGGTGGGATTCGCTGCTTATTGGGCATTTTCTCCTAGGGGGTACAAAGGCTTGTAGTTCGTCAGAGCATCCACCATTAAACTACTTGTAAAACAGGCAGAAGGATGCAGCATTTCGTTGGTGGGACAGGGGTTGATTTTTAGATGACAGTTCGGAACCTATTAGGTTGGCGACTCTCTTTAGGACTCTGTCCAGGAGCGAGAGACTAATAGCAGATACACCAGCTTAAATCTGACAGCAGTACTCCATACATGGGTGAATGGCGGCTTTGTAGAGATACAAGATACTTTCAGGCATAAGTAACTTTCTAGCACGATAGAGAGCGCCCACTTTCTTTGCAGCCACTTTAGCAATAATTTCGATGTATCTATTCCAACTCATGTTATCTGTGAACGTTAAACCAAATAGCTTGAATGAAGTATCTCTAGCCATAATTATTGGTGGTTGGTAAGGTTTCATGTAATTATTAAAAGAAACGAGCTTTGTCTTGACAGCTTTGAACGTTACCAACCACTTAATCCTATTCCACTATAGACTGAAGGTCTTCCTCTAGGATTTCGGCCATTACTTTAGATATGTGCTCGTTAATTTTCCCACGTACCTGCAATAGAACGTAGTGTCGTCGGCAAATACAACCATCTCATAGATAATTATATTAGGTGAGTCATTTATGAATATCAGAAATAACAAAGGCCCAAGTATCGACCCCTGGACCACACCCGCATATATATACATTTTTTTGGAGATACACCCATCGAGGACAACCTGAATTCTTCTCTCATTTAAGAAGGATCTTATTATGCTAAGCATTCGTCCAGGCATACCATATGATTTTATTTTCATCAGAAAACCATCGTGCCATAACCTGTCAAAAGCCTTAGATATATCGAGAGCTACTGCCCGCTCCTCACCTGCATTATCCAGTGCTTGGTATCAACGTTCAGACATTACAGGTAAAATATCTGCAGTAGAACGGGCTTGCCTAAATCCATATTGGTGGTCTGACAGAAGTTTAACTGCTGTAAGGTGTTGGACTTGATTAATTAAGGACTCAAATATTTTGGCGAAAGGAGTGAAAAGGCTTATTGGGCGATAATTTAAGGGGTTAGTTCTTTCGTAAGAATTTTTGTAAACTGGTACCACAGAAGCAGTTTTCCAGCAGCAAGATTCGTAAAGCCATTTGGTAAAGAGTTTAGAAAGAACAGGAGCAACCTCAGCAGAGCAGTTTTTAATAGCACAGCCGGGATGAGGTCAGGATAACTTTGAGGTGTCTAGTTTTTTTTTTATAATATGTACTTGGGAAGGCGTGATCTTCAGATCATCTTGCGTGGTTTCTGTCCGAGGCGGAAAATCAGGGAGGGAATGGCTTATTGAGTCCAAGGTAGAGTTTGAGACAAACTGACGGGCAAGCATGTTAACTTTCTCATTTGCTGTGCAAATAACCTCATAATTGTTTGATAGTATTTGTTTTTTCCTTATGTCTTTGCTATTTATGTTTTAATTATAATACAAAAAGTAGTGTTTAAGGTATTTAAATTTTACGGCTCGATTGATAATATTTAAATGTAATTTGCTTACTGAAAATGCGGATGCCGATACTGAAAATGGTGTGACAGTAAATACTAAATAAATGGGTCGGTGGTTAATTTTAAGAGTAATTTAGTCAATAGTATTCTTATAAAAGAAAAAGGTATTCCCTGCTTTTAAATACTAACATTGTTTGGTTTTAAATCAATATTCCAGAAAAACTTGCACAAAATAGTGAATTTCAAATATATTTTTCTCTTCGGTTTTAGATACCAAACGCTAAAACACCTATTGAAGTAATTGATCTATCTTTTTTCTGCATGCGCACTTAATCGGTTCATGTACAACTTCGGTATTTTATATTTTTTAATTGTGAAAAGTGAAAACCAAACCTTTATTAATATATACTAGCTGGCATCCCGGTGTTACTCGGTCGTACAATACGCTTAAACATTATATTTTAATTTATGCAGATTGCGTATGTATTATTATAGTATCACTCCTCTGTTGATTGTTATATATTAAAGAGAACAATTTGTTTAGTGGACTAATTCGCAACAAATAAAAAAAAATTGAAATATAAAAAATAAAAATGATAATGCCTGTCATAAATTTTTGTCTGTGTTTGTTTACAATATCACCTTAGCTGATTTTTTTTAGCTAGGCGATAGATACTTTGGAAAAGTCACGTTTCATTAATTATTAGTATAAAATATGCAAATGAATAAATGATTTTCGGTGATATTAAATAGGTATCGATTCATTTATCGTAAATTGACTTATAAATAAGAAAAAAAATACAATATAATGGTGAGGTACAAGTGGACTTGTACAGGGTAACATTTGATCTGTAGTGGTATGTTCTACCACTAAGCTACATCTCCAGATTATAATAAATCTGTTATTTTAAGTAGAAAGTATTGGCTGAAATTTTATTAGTTCTCGTGGCCGATGTAACGTAAAATATCCTATGTAAAAATTCTTGTTTTTAATCTAATAGAGAGAAAAACTATTTTAAAATCGGATTTTTTCGGAAAACTGTTTTTTAAGATCGGGTGTTCGATACTTATCGAATGAATTTCTGTAAAAAAAAAAAAAAAAAAAAAAAACATATATAAGAACACTCCAAGACATAAAAATTGGCTTTGCGTGAAATTTGCAAAAGATAGGCTCAGACGTTTCCGAACCCATTAGAAAGAAGCTAACAGACAGACACACATATTATTTTATATAATAGTAGAGCTTTATTTTCGAGGTTTGTTTACAATATCATATCATCTTATCTTGAGGCTTGGTCTTTAAAAAGGTTTTTCTTCTCTTATAGAAAAAAAAACTAATTTCACCTGAGAAATATTTTACGTTACTTATATTCTTAATTTCAAATTAAAAACCAGTGTGGAAAAAAAGTATTCAATAACGAGGTTTATTTATTTATGTTTGTACAAGGTGGTCAATACGTATCAAGGCCCGGAAGCCACTCGAGGATAAGGGTTATTGCGTTTACAGTAGGTTAATGTTGAGATGTGATAAAGTATGTACTTAAGGGGGCGGTTCATCAGGAATTTGTTTATGTTGGACTTGAAGACATCCATGTATAGTCAGGTGGGAAACAGGCAGACAGAACAGAGTTCTACAGGCGTGCACTTCTAAGAAAGAGGCTTAAGTCAAATTATTTACATTTGCATATTATAACATTTACATTTAAAATTTACATATATATATATATATATATATATATATATATATAAATAACAAGTTGCGCACATATGTCATGTGCGAGTGTATATATTTATGTGCATTTAGGCGATCATGCGTTAGCGCCCCTCTTAAAGCTACTTCAAATCAGATATTAAATTTTAAACTTTGTATGGTCGTTTTTGTCTCTTTCATCCCTATTTTTTCTCTTTCTCCTCTTTGTACTTTATTTTTATTTAAGGTCTAACATCAAACGGACGTGAATGTATGTGTTACGTTGAACTTTATAACCCTATTACCATTATTAATTTGTCCAGAAAATATTATATAGCCCATTTATTAATATTTGATGAACCACTACTGATTTTTCTTTCTCGAAGTGAGCAAAGATTCTATCATCATGTTAATATTTTAAATATTTGTAATATACTAATTGATAATATGTTAATTGTATAAATTAAAAAGAAGAGCATCTAACAAGCTTTACAGAAAAATGTCTTACAGTATGTTTTGGGCAACATTAGAATTTACAACGGATTTTACATTATCGGGCTTTATGCAGTACATCATATGCATCAATTAGGACATTGAAAAACATTTTATTTCGTCTAGATTTAAAAATAAAATCCAGCTTACGACTGCTTTTATTTTTCTTCATTTAACCGAATTTGAATGCCCTTTATGAGCTTGGTTTCTTTTAAACATATTATGCAATATTTTTTAGTTTTCAATCTATGTGCTTAATTACAAAACTTTTGAATTCCTAATATTTTTATAAAAAACATTTTCCCTGGCGAAATGAGCAGATTATTTAAATCCATGGATTTAGGAAAATACTGTACGTTTTTGTATTCTATATATAATAGTTAATTTGTCGTATATGTTTTGATTTACATAACTAAATTCCAAATTTGGATTTATAATATTTCCCCTGTCTTGTTTATTGAGCTTTTTATATGGCTATGATTGCCTTATAAATTTTAATACGTTTAATTATGTGCACTTCAAGTTCACAATATTACACAATCTGTAATCTGAAAGTATTTTAAACTTCAGTAATCTCTCTCTCATATATATATATATATATATATATATATATATATATATATATATATATATAATTACTATGATAATAATAATAATAATAATAATAAAATAATAATAATAATTATTATATTATTATTATTATTATCATTATTATTATTATTATAAATTATAAATAATTTTAATACTTACACGCGCTAGTCTTTCATTGTCTACGATATTATCAGTGCAGCATATAATTATCAACGCTGGTAAGAAGCCACCTTAGTCTCCATTAGCAAAGAATATGCCTTATAGCCACCGCTCACGAACACACATTTGAGGGAAACTTTTCTATTAATGAAACTTATCGGTTATTACCGACGATCCTTCAATGATTAAGTAAGTGAAAGGCATAATTTTGCACACAAGTCCAGCTAACGAACTTTTTCTCATTTTCGAGATAGTGTTTAACTCTAAGAAATGCTATTTATTCAAGGTAAATGCAACACTATGACAGTTATTAATAGGACAAAATTTGATAAATACAATTGCCGATTCGGTCACAGACACTTGTCAAAACAAAATGGTTCAAGTAGATGAGAGCAATGCATTTCTCTGGGTGTAAAGCGGGGAGTAGAAAGAGGGTTTTAAAAATAAGATTACTTTTAACTTACTAAAAGTTAAAAAAAAAATGTAATCAATTACCTTTCCCTATTGCACCACAATAGAGAATGAAAATCACTTTAGTCATCTTCGCTTTTCGGAGTGTCGTCTACATAAGTTTTGATCAATAATCTAGAATGTTATTTGGGAGACCATTGATTAACACCAGAAAGTCGTTGTGACGAATAATAGATCTTCTGCTATCAACGACTACTTTAATTACCTTTATAAAGAAAAGAAAGAACTTGATTGCTCATCAGACATATCCACGTAATCTATACCTAAGAAACTTGTCTAATAGACTCTAACAAATGTCTTTGATATGCCAAGAGCTATTGCTCAGAAATGAAGCTCCTGTCAATAGATCAGTGACTCTGTATGGGATTATGATCAGCACATCAGCTGTTAATCTTGTAGAACGAGTATCACATTATTTTTAACTGAATAGGTTTATATACTTAAGACAAAAACATAATTTAATTTTAAGAGCATATTATTCATTTTCAGGAAATATTGTTACCACAAAGTTACGCCTTATATTCATGTAGGAAAGTGAGTTCGAAACAATATCAGCTGTATATAAAGTTCAATGTATTTACGTTCAGATTGGGTGTTATATAGGGGTTTCATTATAATTATTGTTGTTATTATTATTGTTTTTTTTGTTATTTTATCGTTCGTTGTTACGAATTTTTAATAGTGAGAGTCTTAGAGTCTTATTAGAGTGAGTCTTCGAGAGAGTTTGTTGTTGTGTATTGGAGAGAGGGTCATTTATTAAGAGGGATGTTGTGAGAGATATTGTTCATGTTATGAGGATTCATATATATTAAAAATGTTCATTCTTAGAATTGTAATGGAAGCTCTTTGAGTGAGGAGATAGTGTTCAGACAGTCTTAGTGTAGATATGAGATGTAGAGACGTGTATGTAAAGACATTAAACACAGATATATATACATATAATAACAATTTTCATTTTACCTTTTGGTAGAATCACAACATAAAGACGACATTTATACAAACACATAATGGGTTTATTTCTTTTCACGACCGGCCGTGGTTTTCATCATCAAGAATTCAAAGCTTCACATATTAAGTTTCAAACGTGACCGTCTCGCTTCAAGACGCTCGAATCCCAAACTGCAGACTATCGTCTGTCGTTCTCTAACTCCCTCTGAGTTTCTCCCAGTTTCTCCTTTCTTAACTCTAAAGTTTTCTAACTATATCTAGAACTTCCCATTTTTCCATGACGTCATACACATGTTGATTTTACATGATTAGCGCTGTCCCCTTTTTATGTAAGTATAAAAATAGAGAGATTTAGTTAAAATGAAAAAGAAATAGCAATAGACGAAATTCGAACCTCGTAAATTAGGTTTAGAAATAGATTACGTGTGAGCATTAGAAAAAAGAATGTAAAACAAACGATTGTTTAGAATAGAGATACAATATTTCAAGAAAAGAATGCGCACTGTCAATTTTGTTATGAAAATTTAATTGAAAGAATGCCGTTATAAGATAATGTTTTTAACATATTGGAAAAATAGGTTACTAAGTATAGGTTAATATTCATTTTGTAAAAAAAGAAAAAGTTTTTGACACGCATGTCCAGACCATGTGAAAGAAGGCCCACGTTTTAACATGTGTATGACGTCATGGAAAATAGAAAGTTCTAGAAATAGATAGAAAAACTTTAGAGTTAAGCAGACAGAAGCAGGGGGATTTTGAGAGGGACAGACGACAGTCCAGTTTGGAATTCGAGCGTCTAGAAGCGAGACGGCCCCTATGAAACTTAATATGTTAAGCTTTGAATTATTGATGGGAAAACCACGGCCGGTTGTGAAGAAATAAACCCATCGTGTGTTTTTATAAAACGTCGTCTTGTGTTGTGATTCTACAAAAAGGTAAATTGAATTGTTATTATATGCCTATATGTCTGTGTTATAAAATGTCATGACATACACATCTCATATCTACAATGTGAACTCTACATCTCATATCTACACTAAGACTGTCTGAACACTATCTCCTCACTCCAAGAGCTTCTCCTTCTTCAACACATCTAAGTAATGAACATAGTTTTAATATATATGAATCCCTTCATAAGACGAACACGGAACGAACAATCTCTCTCACAACATTCCTCTCTCGAACTCTTACAACACATCTCTCTTCTAAGACTGCGCTTATAATAAGACTCTCTCAATGAAACCCCTATATAACATTAAAACATGTGTCTTCTTTCACGTGTTCTGGACATGCGTGTCAAAAACTTTTCCTTTTTTTACAAAAGGAATTTTAACCTATATTCTCAGTAACCTATATTTCCAATATGTTAAAAACATGTTTATTAAATTATCTTGTAGCTGCATTCTTTCAATTGAATTTTCATAACAAAATTGACAGTGCACATTCTTTTCTTGAAACTATATTATTTCTAAGCTAAACAATGGTTTGTTTTACATTCCATTTTCTAATTCTCACACGTAATCTATTTGTTAACCTTAATTACAAGGTTCGAATTTCGTCTATAACTATTTCATTTTGATTTTAACTAAATCCCTCTATTTTTATACTTACATGAAAAGGGGACAGCCCTTATCGTGTAACATGGGTAGCGACTATAATATCAGCCTCCCCAGTGTCTATTCCACGAACAGTGTTGGCTTAAACAACACGCATATACTGAATCCCTTTCACTTTTGATATTAGAATTACAACCTAAAAAGTGTAATCTTCTTGTAGTTAGTCTTTCCAGTTAAAGAATGTCATTAGATATAATAAAAGAACAAATATCTGATTTTATGAACGAGATATGGGGATGTTGAGAAAATATATATCATTTTTCCGTATAAACAATACTGTATATAGGGCATTTCTTAAAGGCCTGTTTATTTAATATGATATTAAATCTTATTCAACAGAATAGAGAATATATATTTTTGGGCAACCGACCAAAGGAAGGTTAACCTGTAAATGCACTCTTGTTCGTTCGTCTGCTCGTCCGTTCGTCTGTTCGTACTTTCCTTAATAACTACGCTTTGGTATTTTTGAGATTTTTCACGATTATTAAGCGTGATAAAAGTAATAAAAAAAGTAACGAAACGGATTTTCTGAAGAAAACCTCCGGTTTCCTCTCCCCTAGAGGTGCCTTTCGGGTTAAAATTGTTAAAATCGTCAGTTTTGTCCTTATTAAAACAAAGAATCGAGGCCTTGGATTATTTTTATAAAACTTTCAGAAAAGTTGTAACTTACTGATGTTTATATAATTTTCGTTGTCTATACTTCGTGGTAACTCATAGGTGTACCCCAGGGGTTCTTTTAGAGCTAATAAAAGCACTCCATTTTGGAAACTACTTTACCATATTTGTCCAAAGTTTTCTATGTATATCTATTTAGCAGTTTTCCATGATGCTGAACTCAAATAAAAATATGTTAAGGCCTTGGGGACTTTGAAGCTAAATGGGGGATGCAAATAATTTGGTTATTTCTTTTCGTGCAAATTCTCAAATTTACATATGTTGAGACCTAAAACCGCACTATTTGTTCATTGTCACCAGAATTTCACGTTCCCTGGGGACTTTTGGGGCTAAATAAGCGGGGGGCAAATTGTGAACTTAGTCATTTTTTATACCTCGTTCCCTGTCGAATCATGGTGGACCATGAATGCTTCACTTGTTAATTGAAAAATCTGTACCTAGCAATAGGATGCGTTCTCTTATTTTCAGACACACAACATATATCAAATTCCACCTGTCTGTATAATATAAAACGAAGTTCGTCTATCTATGGGGTTGTACGTCGTAAATGTCAGATCACTCTATTAGTCGCAGTATTAAGTTCTCATGATATCAACAATTTAAATGATACTTCCACAATATCCATTGTGAATTCGTTTTTCATTTCTCTTTATCTTAAATCATTAAAAATCTTTGAAGTTTCCTACTTTCCTGTTTTTTGAGCTTTTGAAAAATACGCAATCACACGCTAAATACATCAACGTGACGTTGGCTTATGTTGTTTCTGACTAAAATAACATTGTATTATATTATATCATATACGGGCATGCTGACGATTAACTAACCATTAACATAGACTAAATAAATGTATCATTTGGTTACCAGAGGTATGCGGATAAGAAATTACTATATACATTAATTGAAAAATATATCAGCAATTAACATCAATTAATATCTTCAAATTTCACGTAAGCTTATGTAAGATGTGCGATTGAGAAATGGGCCACAAAAGTATGAAACAGGAAGTCGCTTACCGGAAGTTATAGTGAATAATAGAAAATACATTTTCTGTTCGATTCTATCTCGCAGAAAAGATAACATTTTAATAACTTCTTTGACATTTGCTTACAAAGGCGGTTTGCAGAAGACTGGTATGTGAAATACTATAAACTGTCTTTTGGGAAAAATAAAACTGAGGAAAATATTAATCACAAAAGGATCATCTGTTATTGTAATGGGGGCTAGCTGAATACCGTGAAAGAGATACTATTCGCTTATTTTTATTACGAACAACAACGGACGACACAGACGACCTAGACAACGCTCCATGCCAATCATATTTGAGTATGTGGCGAAAAATTATCTGCTGTGTTCTATTTGAATTTTGTAGGTGTTCTCCTCGAAAAAGGTTCACATGTATCCTACAAATATCATTTACTCACATATCTAATTGAAAGAGTGGATACTGCAATATCACTTATGAAGTAATAGGAAAAATATACTGAAAATAAATAAATAAAAATAACGTATTCAAAAAACTAAGCAAGCCACACATATTATTTGCTTACATATGTATTTGAATATACGTAGTTATCACACAATCTCGTCTTTTATGTGCAAAGTTTCGTCTGTGTAAAATGATTTGAGGTATTTTGTAAATTTGTCAACATTCAAAAATACTCACGTGTTGAAATATGGGCATTTGTCAGTGTTGTGGTTGCAAGGTTGAACAATAATTAGTAAGGAAATACAATGAAGACGCAAACAACAAGATAACGCAATAATAAGTGTATTAAAGAAAATGTATATTTACAATATGTACAAATGACGGTGTTGAGTCAGAGAGTCTTGGTGGGAGGACATGCACGCTCTTCGGCGTCACTTCCGGTGGCATTTGAGTAAGACACACCAAGGCCAACCTAGGCTTGCAATGTATAGTGTTATGTTATTCGCATATGCAAATAAGTGGTTGCCACAACAACACCCCCCTCCCAAGATTTGAAGTCACACAGATTTCAATATATTTTTCTTTTTGGGTTTACCATTAATGGTTCATTCACTTTTCTTTTTCTACCTGATCTTCGGGGTTCAGGTGCATTTTAAGGCGGTTCCAAATTAAAAGATTCGTATATAATATCTATGGTGTCCTCCTCTTCGACTGTTGTCGTATCATCATCATCTTGGATATGACGTTTTTTTTATCTGATTTAGGTGTCTTTTATGTATATTCTGTGGACCTTTAATCATGTATGTACAATCACCAATGCGTTTATCCACTACTCCACATTCCCAGTAAGATGTGTTATTTCTGTAGCACTTAAAATATACCCGATCTCCCGAGTTATATTTCTTTCTTCTCGTGTGTGTAGTGTTTCGGATAATTGCCTGCCTTGGCAATAGTTTGTCAAACGCTGATTTTACCTTTCTGGCAAACATTAGATCAGCTGGTGATATGTTTGATGGTGTACTAGGATATGGTGTAATCCTATATACTTGCAAGAATTGTTGCAAAGCTTTTTCTGTTGGTGTTCCAATGGATTTCTTTAACGCTTGTTTTAGCGTGTCCACGAACCTTTCCGCGAGGCCGTTCGACCTTGGATGATACAGCGGAGTCGTGATGTGCTTCACTCGGAACGTGTCGCAAAATTCCTTAAACTCTGCGGATGTGAACTGTGTTCCGTTGTCAGTGACCAGTGTGTCTGGTACACCGAATCTTGCAAACAACTCGTTGTTCGTTGTTGGATTCCTGCAACGCATTACCTCCGGCCATTTTGTGAAACTATCTACTACAATTAAATAATAGTTTTCACCTACTGGACCAGCGAAGTCCATGTGGATTCTCGACCATGGTTGGTCGGTTTTCGGCCAAAGTTTGTGTACTATAGGTGGAGATATTGCCGCTAACTGGCATCTTTTACATTTATCAATTGTTGTCGCTATGTCAGTGTCCATGTAACGCCAGTACACGTAGCTTCTCATTAACGACTTCATTCGATTTATCCCCGGATGTCCTGTGTGGAAATCTCTTAATACCCTATTCTGCAATGTTTTGGGTATTACCACTCTCTCGCTGTACAGTAACACATCGTCACATATGGAGAAAACTTTCTGCACCTTTGTGTCCGTTATAATTTTCTCTTTTATGCCCTTTATATATTCGTCTTTCTCGGCTTCCCTTTTAATGTCCGACAAAGTTACGGGTAGTTCCTTAATGATGTTTGCTACCATATTTTTTACTTCAACATTTGTCCTAATTGCTGCAATGACTGATTCTTCCAGAGTGTGTTTCTGTGGTATCAGTCTTGACAGTCCATCCGCATGGCAAATCTTTTTTGATGTTAGATGTTGTAGCTGGAAATCGTAATTAAGTAGTATTGTACACAGCGCAGCAATCTATTTGCAGTGTATACCGGCAATCCTTTTTTTGATCCATAGATCGTGACTAACGGTTTATGGTCGGTTTCAAGTATGAATTGTCTACCATATAAATATCGGTGAAATTTAGTCACGCAAAGATTATGCTCAACGCTTCTTTTTCGATTTGTGAATATGCCTTTTCGGCTGGTATCAGCGTTCTCGAAGCGTGCGCTATTGGTTTTCTAGACCCATCCGGCATAATATGTTGAATGCATGCTCCTAAGCCGTAGGAGCTAGCGTCACTAGCGACGACTATTTTTAAGTTTGTGTCAAAGTGCGTTAAGAATAATTCGGATGTTAGTGCGCTCTTTATTTTGTCGAAAGCGGTTTGACATTCTTGCGTCCAGTTCCACGGTGTATCCTTTTTAAGCAGATTATTTAAGGGGGCTCGCAAGTTATGCATTCTTTCAATAAAAGATTGGTACTAATTTGCGAGTCCTAAGAAACTCTGCAAGGTTGTTACATTATCGGGTGCTGGCATATTTTTTTTGCCGCAGATCTGTCTGGGTCTGGACATCGTCCATGTTTGTTTATTATGTGTCGAAGATACTTAATCTCGCTCATACAAAAGTCACATTTACTTTCTTTTACTTTAAAGCCGAATTCTTGTATTCGAGTAAATACTTGTTTCAAATGTTCCTTATGTTCTTCTAGGAATTTGCTCCTGACAACAATGTCGTCCAGGTATGCACATGCGCACTCAATACAACTTAGCATGGTATCCATCGCTTGCTGAAAGATGGCAGGCGCTACTTTGATGCCAAAAGGCAATCGGTTGTATTTGTATAATCCCTTATGCGTATTGATGCATAGTATTTTTTAGCAATTCTCCTCGACTGGTATTTGCAAATACGCGTCGCTCAAGTCTATCTTGGAGAAGATATTACCCCCATTGAACTTCGTGAATATTTCCTCTGGGCTTGGTAGGGGGTAATGGTGATCTTTTAATAGGGAGTTGACCCCGGTGGAAAAGTCTGCGCACACTCTAACTTCGTCATTCTTTTTCTTTACGTATACGGTGGGGGCTGCCCACTCGTTGTGTTCTATTTTTGATAGAATTCCCGTTTGTTCCAATCTATTTAATTCTTTATCAATCTTTTCCAACCCAGCGAACGAAACATTTCGCTTTTTTCTAAAAATTGGGCTGGCGTTTTCTTTAAGTTCAAACGAGGCCTTGAATTTATTGCAGCGACCTAAGTTAGTCGTGAATGCCTCAGGAAATAATTCTTTTAACTCGTCTTTTATATTTACTGTTGTTGGAGAAGAACATTCTAATTCTTTACAGAATGTATTGATTGGCTTATCCCATAGTCCGAATTTCTCAATTAAATATATTCCAAACAGATTTTCACTATTTTTTAGTACGAATATTTTTAATTTTTTCGAAATCCCTTTCAATTTTATCGGGAGGACAACTTCTCCTTCAAATTTTATACCACCACCAGTTACCGTCCGGGGTGCTTTACTAGTTTTCATCATGGCCGGTTTTCCCAACTTTATAGAATATAAATATAGAATAGAAACATCGGAGCCGGAGTCGAGTTGTAACTTTATTGATGTTTTAAATATTTCCACTTTTACGTATTTTCGCCGATCTTTGTCTAATTTTGCATTTGATTTTGTTTGCTGTACTCTCTTTCTGGTGTAATCTTTATATCTGCAGCAATCGCTTTTGTGTCCCACCTTACAAATGTAGCATTTTTTCTTCTTATAAGGACAATCTGATTCCCAATGCTTTTCTGCACATCTCTTACATTTATATCTAGGAAGAGGCTTGTTATATTCTGTACTATATTTATGGTTATTATCTTTGGAATATCCCGTTCCATTGCTTTTCTTTGTAAAGTTCTTGGTTGGTGCGTATGGTTTTCTAACTTTTCTTACATATGCCACTCCGGATTCTTCTATATTTTTTGAATCCTTTTTTAGTGCAATGGCCCTTTAACAGTCCTCTGCTAGTTTCTGGAGGGTTAAATCCTGCTCAGATTCCAGCTTAGACAACACTCGTCTGCGTATTTCTGCATTTTTCGTGGAAACTAACCCTTGAGCGAAGATTAGACATTTAAAATCTTCTACCGTTATTTCTGCAAGCTTAAAATTATCGCAGTTTTTATTGACAACTGATGCGTATGTCAAATAATCTTGGTTGTCCATCTTTCTTAGATTCATGCACAGCCATCTTGTATGAAAAAGAGATATATGTGGATTAAATAATTCTTTTAGTAATTTTACAGCTTCCATGAACTCTTATTCCGCAGTTTTTTTAGGTAATATGTAATCTACGAATTTGCTGTGTTCTGATGTATCCAATTTTCTGAGTAAGAGGCCCACTTTCTGACTATTTGGCCAATTTTTACAGTCAAGTTGAAAAACATCCTTGTATCTTGTGTAGTATGCTTCAAAATTATTCTCTTCCTCAGGCACATAATGAAATGTGTCGATGCTATTAAAAATAGTTTTATGGGAGAAATTAACACTATCGACATTTTCTCGATTACTCTTTAGTAGTTCCAGTGTTTTAGCAAAACGTTAATCTTGTCTTTCTTCATATTCCAATTGTAGTTTCTTATGCCTTTCTTCCTGTTCCAATTGCAGTTTTTTCTGCTTTAATTGTGCCATTTTCTGCTTTTCTTCTTGTTCCTGCTGCCATTTCAATAATCTGTCCTCTCTCTTTTCCTCGCGGTCATCCTGTGCCTGTATTTGTGCTTGCAAAAGCTCGTTTTGTGTAGCTTGTCTGCGTTCATCCCGCTCAGCCTGTGCTTGTAAAAATTGCATGAACATGTTTGATAAGTCTTCCAAGTTTTTTTTTTCGTGTGTAGTTAAAAAAAAATTGTACCATGTACAATATAGACCGGTTTGGGTTACAACAAAAAAAGCAAATTGCTGTAAGCTCCTGTTTTCAATAATAATATCGCTGCTTGCAATAATATATTCTTTTTGCGAGTCACGCTGCAAAAAAATAAAACGGGTTTATCTGGAATCACGAAATGGAATTGACTTTCCGTTTTTAGGCACTTACTAATAAGTAACTCTTTCCACAAAATAAAAGTTTTTTATTTATTTTTTTTTAATCGAGTCACAATTGAATAAATGTATGCAGTACATTTAGTTCTTTGAGTTTTTTTTCTCTAGCATTTTAGTAATTAAAATACCTCTTAAATTGAGATCCTTTTTCCGTGATGTTTTACTGTATTATCCGTTATTCAGTGACAACTTCAAGAAAAAAAAATCCTTTCCTTGAATTTTAGTTTTAGCTGTGGTATTTTCTTTTAGTACCGACGTCAACCAAAACATTAATTAAAAAGTCCTTTAGTTGTTGTTTTGTTTACGGAGAACAGTAATTAGAATCCACTGGTGAACTTTTTCCGTAGATTACTTCCTTGCTTTTCGTAATACGGGTCTGACCTGTCGTTTTTGCGACGGAACAAAATTCGCTTTTCGTTTGCAAGTTGGTCCTTTAGTAAGGTTTGTCGTGTAGCGATAAAACAAAAATTCACTTTTACATTCGTTTGCAAGTCGGATTCCCAGAAAACGGTGTAAATTGTCGCTTTTGCCACGTTAGAGTTTTTTTTTCACTTGAGTTGAAACTTCTCTTTAGCGTAAAATCCGTTTGCTCGTCAACACTTTGCATTCCTTAAAAAAAATGGTCAACCTTTGCGTTGTACTTTTTTTTTAAAATAGTTATTCGTCAAGCTGTTATATTTGACGCTTCATATCTCGTCGCCAACTGTTGTGGTTGCAAGGTTGAACAATAATTAGTAAGGAAATACAATGAAGACGCAACCAACAAGATAACGCAATAATAAGTGTATTAAAGAAAAGGTATATTTGCAATATGTACAAATGACGGTGTCGAGTCAGAAAGTCTTGGTGGGAGGACATGTACGCTCTTCGGCGTCACTTCAGGTGGCATTTGAGTAAGACACACCAAGGCCAACCTAGGCTTGCCATTTATAGTGTTATGTTATTCGCATATGCAAATAAGGTGTTGCCACCACAACAGTCAGATACCTCGGTTTTTTCATATCATTGCGAAATTTATAATATTAAATTTTTGAAAAAAAAATGAATTATAAATTTCGAGTTGCACTGAAAAGGTTTTTTAATATGCTTGCGAGTAGCAAGTACTTTAAGTCAGAAGACTATACAACAGGATTTACGACGCGCCACTTAGTTTGAATAAAATAATTTCTCATACGTGTAATATGATAATTAAAAGATCTATTAAACATGCGCGCACGCACACACAATATATATATATATATATATATATATATATATATATATATATATATATATATATATAAGTGAACGTGTCTGTGTGACTGTGTGCCTGTCTGTGTGTATGCCTGTCTGTGGAGATTTCTCTGCGCAATAACTCTCTCAATTTTCCGTCTACAGACTCGAAATTTGATATACAGGGTACTGAGATTTGGGAAAATCTTTTTAATTTGTATATATATATATATATATATATATATACGCATGCATATATATATATATACATACACTAGTTAAAGTTTAAGAGCTACGGAAACGGAAGTGTAACTATTAAAACGACGGACATTTTGGACTTCAGAATTTAATTTTTACATATTCACAATCATTCTCAATGAACGTTTGTCATACGCTGGCCATTCTAAAAAGTAAATCCTCCTATTTCTTAACTAAACACCGAAGAGTCACAGAAGACAGAGGCTATGCGATTAAAATGAGCGACTTTTTGTTTTCCAGAATTCATTCATCATTATTAATGGAATTTTGCAAGCAATTCAATCACACGCCTATGTGTCTTTCACATATGCATCACAGGAGCTGTCTTTTTGGAGTCTCACAGCATCTATATCTGTAACAGAGAAATAACATTTTTAAATCATATATGCATGAATTCAGTCACCATAAGAATGGAATTTGAAATCTCATCTTATATCCATTTAGATGAAATAAAAATATGAAACACAACTTTTAGACCACCCCTCGTACACATACACACACACACACACACAATATATATATATATATATATATATATATATATATATATATATATATATATCTTGATACACATCAGCTGTTTTGAAGTTCAAGACTAATCAGTATTACACGATAGGACCAAGTGATCTACCAATTAATTTAAAAGCTAGACACCATAACTTTTCCGTATTATTCTGATGATATAATAAAGTTCCATATCAACTTTATTCCTCATCTTTTATTTAATATTATTTTTTGCGCCTCTTAATAGTGTTGAGTTTTCTTATGTTGGTAAGTTATGCTTTGTTTAGTATTTACTGTTTGATAACGTAATATTATATATATAGATATATATATATGTACGTATATATACATATATACACGTGCGTGCGCGTGTGTGTGAGAGAGAGAGTAATCGGAATACTTGTATTTATATTATTATGTTTATGTTTTTCTAAAGATGTAAACCCTTCCATGATTATACATATACTTACAACTTTCGTGTGGCAAATGAAGTGCTATTAAGCCAAGCTTTCACAGCAATACTCCATTAAAAATATATTTCGAAATTACACTTGTCAGACTGACCGAAAAACTATCTGGATATTAAATGTTACAGATAGACCAATTCCAATGAATCAGATTACTTATAAAGATGAATGAATGCATCTAAACTAAGATGCGCCCATTTAATCTGTACGGTTATTGGTCATACGTTATTTCAAGATTAAGCATTGCGGATCGACGACGGGCAGAGCTTATTATGGATATGCTTGGACGCAAATATAGAAGTGTAAATTGTTGTGTTAAAATCGACGACAGGGACCGGGGCGTTTGTATACAAGTAGCCGTTCTTGCATAATACTCACGAAAGGTCAACATAATTCGACTCTTCTCTGGCTAGAAATACAAATGTCACATTTTGTGGTGGCGCCGGCGTTGAAGATGAAGTGGCAGATAGCAACGAAGGTAGACAGCTTGAAACAAAAGTCGTTTTTTTTTCCTGATAAGCACAACAATACTGATGACAGTGAAAAGAGAAAATCACACGGCCAATTTTGCAATACACACATCACTTAGACGTAAAGGGTCGTTTAGATTGACCGCGTCGTTTAAATGATTGCTATCATTTGCGTTTCTTGCTGCTCTTTATTCTGGTTGTATTTTAAGCAGAAGTCTTCGTGTGATATTTATGGTAAATGTATCTCTATCTATCTGCCTGCTCTTTATCTGATTATTTATATCGCTACGTCTGTTTCTATTTTCACACACACACACACACACACACACACACATATATATATATATATATATATATATATATATATATATATATATATATATATATATATATATATATATATAAAGATCGTCCGAAAAGTCAAGTCTGGTAATTATTTTTTTTTTTTTTACTCAAAATATTGATGAGAGAGAATCACTGGTTTAGAACTCTGGCTGCTCTAGAATTTATTTCAACATAGTAAATACCATATTTAATGGACTTTTGCTAGCAATGAATGATAGCTATGAATGCGTGTTCGGAGCGCTATTTGTAATCCGACGATCATTCTTAGATAATAAAAAAGGCTCCTACTTTTTTTTTTAACTGAAACAGATAAAGCTCTATGAATCCGGGAGTTGCACCGTTAAAACGAGACATTTTTTGTGCTAATATATATATATATATATATATATATATATATATATATATATATATATATATATATACGAAGTACCGTCAATAATTATCATATCCCCTTGACCGTTCAGTAGGTTATTGCTATACATCTAATGAGATGACTGCCTTGTCTATGAGTTCAAGTTTAAATAACCATTTACAGCAGAAATTGGTATACATCTTACTAAATGTTAATTGTAATATGTGGTGAATATCAAAAATGCAATCTTGACATGAGAACATTTTAGATAAAGAATATACAATAACATTCTGTTTTAAACTTGGAAAAATGCCAGAAAAACGTATGGCATGCGTCAGACTGCCATTGGACTATCTTTCATGAATCGAGGATCACTTTATGAGTTGCATAAGAGATCTTAGGAAAGTCAGGAAGTTTGTGAGAGATGATGATAGGCGTGGAATGATATGGAAGTAGTAATAGCAGAGTTGATTTTCCAAATGAAAAATTGCATTGATAAAGATGAATATGTGATTTTAGAGACAATATAAGTGCACAGTGTGATGTCGATGTGGGAACTGTACACACATTTCTTCGCGAGAAACTGAGGCATCAGAAGGTATGCGCGAAAGATGCTCATAGAAAATCATGGAGAAAGACGTTGTGATATCAGTGGAGAGATGATCGAACTGATCAATTCAGATCTTGCAGTTATTGATACTCTGATGACCTGTAATAAAAGCTGGGTCTACTGCTATGACCCAGAGACCTGAACACAGAGCTCCCAGTCGAAGTATTCTGGCTCTCTAAGACCCAAGAAGGCTGTGCAGAGCAAGTTCACCTCAAAACCTATGATGATCCCTTTTTTGAGAGCACGAGAATGATCTACGTTCACTCAATTCCTAATGGACAGACCGTTAACAAGAACTACTGTGTTGTGGTTTTAAGGGGGTTCAGGAAGAGATTCGGTCGGAAGAGTCTATCACTCTTCAAATAGGGTCAAATATATTTCCACCAAGAGAAAGCACCAACCCACAACTCTATCTTTGTCACAGATGGGCACCAACATACATTCTAGTTTTTGCTCTTTGTGACTTTTGGTTATTCCCTAAGCCCAAGAAAACCTTATAGACTCTGCGATTGAGATGCTCACAAAAGAGCATTTCTATGGGGCCTTCCAAAGGTTGTTGGAACGGTACAATAATTTTATTGAAATCGGAGATGGTTACTTCGAAGGTTACATGAGTGTCAGGTGTGTTCTATCAATAAAAGTACCCATACGAAAAAGTTTTATTTAAGACACGTACTATATATATATATATATATATATATATATATATATATATATATATATATATATATATATATATATAGGAAATTTATTACTGTGAGTCCAGAATGAGTTTACAAATTGTTTCAACTAGAGGAAAATCCTCAAAGAGAGGAAAAATCCAACTAGCATCATCAGAATTCATAGATGGACTAAGTTATAAAGTCAAATAAAAATGGAAAGATCGTAGATAAAGGGGAGTTAGAAAAGAAGGTGGAGTGGTGGGGAGAGGACGTTGGAGTTTAAAGTAGTAGGAGTGTATTAAAAAAAGAGAGGGGTTTATAATTAAATATTAATTATGTGTAAATTCTTATATACGTGTTTTTTAACGGTTTAAACTTAAAAGACGCTACTTTTGTTGATAACGGCATAAGTAACAGTTAATTTAAAGGATCACCATGGCAACAGGTTGGAGAGTTAATGTTAGTGAAGGAACGGGTTGAAAATGGGGTTTAAAGTAATTTAGCCGGGTGGGGAGAGATTGAAAGATATTTATTGTTTATAAAATGGAAAGAAAAAGAAAAGGAAAAATAAGTTAATGAATTATACTTTACAGGTTTATTTTGATAGTGTAATGATATATATAATTAAATATAATAAATAAATTAGCCGGGCAGGTAGAAATAATACGTTACAGGTTTATTTTAATAAAATAAAATAGGTGAAGGAACGGGTTGAAAATGGGGTTTAAAGTAATTTAGCCGGGCGGGGAGAGATTGAAAGATATTTATTGTTTATAAAATGGAAAGAAAAAGAAAAGGAAAAATAAGTTAATGGCATATACTTTACAGGTTTATTTTGATAGTGTAATGATATATATATAATTAAATATAATATATATATAAATAAATTAGCCGGGCAGGTAGAAATTATACGTTACAGGTTTATTTTAATGAAAAAAAATAAAATAGGTGAAAGCTTAAGTAAGTAACTTAAATAATAGAAAAAAACATTTTTAATAAGTAACACACAAATATAAGCACACGCATAAATATGTACAGCAAATGCACATACGTAAATGGGGGAAAAGCACATGCGTGATCACACATACATATATATATATACATATACATATATACACAAACTTACATATACAAACACATATATATATATGTACACACACAGATACGTAAAAATACACGCATATATACATATATAAACATATATGCAAATACACATACATCCAGATGCAAACACTTACACATACATATATATATATATACATATACATATACATACATATATATATATATAAATATAAATTAGCTGGGAGGGGGGGGAATTGAAAAATATTTTATAAATAATTTTTAAATTTTCAGGCGTTGTAGTTGAAGGAAAGAGAGAAATAGAAAAATATCAATTAATGAATTATAAGTTACAAGTTTATTTTACTAATATAGAAATAGGTAAGAATATCAGTAAGTTAATCAAATAATAAAATTCATAAAATTATTAGGGAGATATTTATAATAAGTGAATAAAACACATACACACAGAAAAACACACACACAAATATACATGTAGAAGATACGTAACCAAATACAAATATATATAAACACATACATATACACACATGTAGAAGATACGCACAAACACAAATACATATATATACATACATATACACACACACATATATATATACACATATAAATACATACATACACACACATATACATACATATACAAACACCCACACATACACACGCACATATATATATATATATATATATATATGTGCACATATATACATATATATATATATATATATATATATATATATATATATATATATATATAAATTAGCTGGGCAGGGAGAGATTGAAAAAATTAATTTTTTGTTTTTAATTTATTATTTATAGTTTTTTTAATTGTCGGGCGTTAAGTTGAAAGAAAGAAATGAGAAATAGAAGGGTAAATAGGTGAATTATACGTTATAGGTTTATTTAATAAAGTAAAAAAAAACTAAGGATATCAGTAAGTTAATTAAATAATAAAAATTAATATAATTATTAATAAAATGTAGATAGTAAGTAGATAACAAAAACACACAAATACATACACATGAGTACACATGTAAAAAAATACACACATCAATGGGGGAGGAGCATGTGCTTGAGTATATGTACAAACACAAATACGAAAAATATGTAAATAAGCTTCGTGTTAAAAAATATGATAATTATTATTGAAAGAATTAGTAAGAGGTAAATATAAGAGAAAAGCGTATTATATATGTTATATGTAGATGGTAAATTAAATAATTAATTAAAATAGAAGGTAAGTAAATGATTAGTTGTTAACAAGTAGATAATAGACCGAGAGGCAAGTCGAAGGATACCAATTGTGATAAGTACGTAATTGAAATAATAGAAATCGAGACCTAATTATGGAAATAGCCAATAAGAGACTATGGGGCGAGAACCTTTAAATAATGACATAAGGAGTGATTAAGGCAAAGGGGGGGGGGTACAAAAATGAGTTTGGTAAAAAGAGATGTAGCTAAAAAATGGTGGGATAAATAGGTGGGGGTTCTGTGGAGGGGTTCTTTTAAAATGAATGGGGGATTATATAGTTTAGGTTGTAAATAGGGTGTGTGTAATTCGTTAGTGTTAGATTTTAGGGGTGGGTTATATTTATTATTAGAAGGGTGAGAAGTTGCTTAAGAGGTGGGATTTATAATGTTTACAATTAAGTGAGGTTTCAGTTTTTTTATTTAGAAGTTTATCTCTATCTCTAAAATTAGTAATCAGTAATTTTTCAGTTAAGCATAAATAACATGGGGAGTTTAGTGATTTACAGGTACTAGCTCTATTAAGAATTTCCCAGCTAATAATTGGGGTGAGGTTGTTTCGGGTAAGTAGTAGATAGTGGTTAGTTAATGAAGTACTATTTGGGTGGTTGGGGTTATTTAGGGAGCATTTATGCACTCTAAATCTGTCTTTGAATGTGGTGCTTGAGAGGCCAATGTAAATTTTTTTGTTTGTGGGTCTTCAGCAGGGGCAATAGTTGCTTTGTAAACCACATTTGTTGAGAGACAATTTTGCTGGAGCGGACATTGGGTTTTGTTAAGGCAGTTACAGTTATTTTGACCATTGTTATTATAGTTGTGGTTATTTAGTATTTTATTGTTGTGTTTTTTAATTTTATTTTCTAGATTATTTGTGCAACTGTAGCTAAGCTTAATAGTGTTCTTATTAAAAAGTTTATGTAGAATATTACTAGGGGGGAAGTGGTGATTAAGAAGCATGAAGAATTTTTTACCTAATTTAGTTTTTATCATATTATTATAGGGAGGGTTAAACCAGAGGACTTTGCGGGATCTGTTATTCCTATTTGTATTGTTGGGTTTATTAGGGTCCAAGTATGTAATATTAGGGTTGGAATATCCAGATTCCTTTAAAGCATTTTCAAAGAAGGGTCTGTGTAGGTTAAAAATGCTGGAGTTAGATGAGTTTGTGCTAAGCCTTTTTTCTATTGATTTAGGGATATGTTTAATAATGTGTTTGGGGTGGTTGGACATAGGGTGTATATATAGGGGGTATGTATTATTTTTAGTGTATGGTTCATAAGTATTATTAGGGAGGTTAAAGGTAACATCTAGAAAATTTACTGTTTTTAAGTTGGAAGTTACTTCAATCTTTAGATCCATATTCTTCAGTTCCCTGATAATGTTCTTTTTAATGCCTTCGCACTTTGGGCCGCTTGCGTTTTCAACAATGATAAGGCCATCATCTCTGTAAAGTCCCACGTTGTTGTTGGGGATAAATTTTGTGATATTATATAGGATGAAAAGGCCTACTAAGTCAGTAGCCTCAGCTGCATCAAAAGCACCCATCGCAAGGTCGAAGGAGGTAGGTTGGTCTTTTTTAGTCCATTGAGAGTCCTGGCTTAGTAGGACAGTTTTACGGCATTTCAGAATGATGTCAGTTTCAAATGGTTGAACATCGGAGAAGGTAGAAGCAAAATCCAAGACAGTGTCAAAAAGGTGTTTAGAAATAGAAGGGTAGTAATTAACTATGTCAAATTGAATAAATGCAGCCTTGTTCTTGTTAGGTATTCTTTTGAACCAATTAATGGTGTCTTCGGTGTTAATCCACTGGGTTAGGTTGAATTTATTTTTGATTTGTTTATTGATTCTTTCAAGAATTGTTTTGCTGGTTCTGCCAATTTCGGGTCTGGTGGGGTTGATAAGCCTGGTTTGTGGTCTGGTACGGAAGTGTTCTTTATGGTCTTTTATGAGGAGGTATGCATTTTTAGTATCTAGCTTAGCTACCCTGTTGCTTAGGTTTAAAGTATCTGTGATTATTTTACTTTCTATATTAATGTCTTTGATTAAGTCAATATTTGATTTTTTGTATGTTGAGGTGAGATTATCATTTAGAAGTTTTAAGTATTTTTGTTTGGAGACTTTGTAGAAATTTTGTGATTTATCAGCCTTGAGGTATATTTGCTTAGATTTATCTATATCTTTAATTATTTCATATTTATATTTATTTATTTATATATATATATATTCTGTATATTAACACAGATGTTTATAATGTCTTCATGTCTACTATTATAAAGAAATCACTGGCCGTTCGAGTTCCTTTCTTAGAAGTTCACAACGGCTCAGCTCATATTTTGTAAATTTCAGAAAAAGGTAATTCATATGTCTAGTCGTTTTCTTAGATATATTTTGCACAGAAATTCATCAAATAAGCATTGAAAATCGAAAAAAAACGATATTGAAAATAGTTTTTACTTATAGATATAAATTAAAAAATACTGAGGAATCTTTACACGACAAAAGAGATAATAAAATCTCAGCAAATTATTTATTCCTAAAAAAAAAAAAAAGAATTATTGGCATCTGGGGATATAGCTCAGTGCTGACTCATTCAACTACACATCAAATGTTCCCGTATCCAAGCCTGGGTGTACCTAAACATTTAAAAAAAAATCGCGTATTAATCAGTGCATTCTATACTCCTATACATTTTTTCGTGTATTGATAGTCATATATGAACCCTTTTTTCCATTTATTTAAAATGAAAATGCACCTTTGTCACATATAGATCGTGGAATTGCATTTACCTGCAAAATATCTAGTTTACTTGCATATTCGTTTAAACAATTTATTTTAATTAACTCCTTATTAGTTTTTTTTGGTTTTCTCATGAGATGATCATCTTTAGTTAACTATTGCGTGTAATTATATTCATGTAGACAGTCTACATGATTTATTCTGGCGTAATACATCTGTAAAATGGTTATAGTAAACCCAACCCCTTTATATAAATATTTATTTATGCGTATATATATATTTGTTTAAAAATATTTACCTAACAAACTCATCAGTCGGTATTTGGTCTACAGACATGAAACTAAATCTATAGGTTATTTGAACTCATGCGAAACTTTGCATTTGCATTTTAGCCGCGGAAGATCGGTACAAAATTGTGAAAAAAAAGCGATTTGCGAGATGAAGATCGAACGACAGCATTACGAATATACATGCGTAACCTTATAGCTACTGGTTCCTCTTTTTATCCTAGTAGCAAACATGTCTTTATAGTTAAGGCTTAAGCGTCGAAGGAAAAATTAAAATTACACTGTAAGCTAAACGTTTTAGTTTCGATTCTCGATGGTGGTGCACCAGTCATTTTTGTTTGAAAGTTTAAGTCATTACTGTATCTTGGATCGAATAAAATATGATCATAAATATTAAATATGAAATAATTAAAATATCATATGTAAGCGACGTTTACCACCGCGCTATGCAGGGTTGCTTGTAGTTTACGATAAAAGTAGAGTTACCATTTAAAATCGCTTCAAATCAATTTTTCCTTTGCATATCTTAAAACTACACATGAATCAGAAGTAACTTTTCAAGCACAAATATCAACTGACGTGATATTGGAAACAAACACAGATAGAATTTTAGAACGAAACTAATCTTTGAGATTAAAAAAATAAAATTCTTTGCGAATTAGTTTGCCGGGAAAGTATTTTTCGTACTATATAATAATCAATAGAAGATTGATTCTGTACTAATGCGTACGCAATCTGCATAAATTAAATATCATGTTTAAGCGTATTGTATGACCGCGCAACAGCAGGCGTCCAGCTAGTAAATGCATAAATTACATAATTTAGCTGCATATATGCACATATATATTGGGGGAGACATTTCATTTATTTGTGTGCACAATTATATATATATATATATATATATATATATATATATATATACATACATACATATATATATATACATATATATATATATATATATACATATATATATATATATATATATATATATATATATATATATATATAATTAGCATGGGTGCCCGGCGTTGCCTGGGTGTTTAGAGGTGTGTGTTGAGCAAAAAAATAAATAAATGGTAGTAGAAAGGCAAGCTCGAACCCGTATCGCGACGGAGCAACAGAACAGGAAAAACGTGACGTCTTTGCTGTTACGACCACCGCCATACAAGGCTAGACAATCGAAAAGAAGGGATGACTTTCAAAAATATTGGAGAAAAAAGCGACCCATCGCTATAGAAAAGTGCTCAGTTGAGTGTTAAGGTATTAATGTTTTTAACCAAATTTTCGGGTCATACTTTAAAACGTACTGATCTTGTTATAATCCGTCGCGTCTGTCGTTTGCGATATTTAAGACAAGTGGATTAATAAAAACAAATAAAAAATAGCTTAAAACATGCTATAATAATGCCTACATACATATGTACAAACACAATAACTTTAAGTAAACGACAATCTCTATATTAATGTATGTTTAAGTGTGTCACGTCTAAAACCTTGTGGATGATTGACATCATCGTCGAAATGTTCTGTCTTATCGATCATTGATTAAGAAAATACGCATTTACTTCCCTTGAATAAGTGTAGCTAAGAATTATTCTGGCTCAACAGAGCTTAAAATGGTGATTCTGTCTCTCTTTTCTTATAAAAAATATGCATTGCTTTAATTGAATTTTATAATAAATACTCTATAATAAGTTTATAAGCAATGGATCAATTCTTGTGGTTCTTGTCTTATTTTTGTGGTAAACTTTTGCTATTCTTAATGATTTGCATGGTTTCTGAC
The DNA here is from genome assembly GCF_053919585.1 of Euprymna scolopes. Lineage (NCBI taxonomy): Eukaryota > Metazoa > Mollusca > Cephalopoda > Sepiida > Sepiolidae > Euprymna > Euprymna scolopes. The sequence goes on from NC_136487.1 coordinate 53,383,977, forward strand.
CACTTGTGAAAATTCGCTGAAAATGATGGTCTCGTTTTTTCTCTCTCTATTTCTCTGTATATATATATATATAGAGAGAGAGAGCGAGAGAGAGAAGAGAGAGAGAGCCATCACTACTTTCTTAAGTATAGGTTCATATACTTATGTTTAATTGCCCCTCTTTTGACAACTGTCTTAAAGTGTTTATTCAAGGCTACATATTAAACTATCTATATGTTTATTTTTGACTTTCTATGTTCATTACGTTCGATAACGTTTACTTCAAACTCTTCTTCGCCAAGGACTATCTACCTCGCCTCACTAACTCTCATTCTTTATATATACATATTTTCCCTACATATTCTATACAAAAAAAAAGGTTTGCCATTAGTTAATCAGTTTCGATGCATCTTGAAACAATACATCTTTTTCCTTATAAGATCATTCAAGATATGACAGAGCCTCGGATATTCACGTTTTATTGTTGTTCTATTATTATAGACCGAATCTAAATACAATCATATAACATTTAACTAAGCACACTCTAATTGATAATTGAGAGCTGGCAACTAATCGATTTTATGGAAAACTCGCCGCTTTCGCCGATTTCGATAACAATAAAAGTGTTGAACATCCATTGATCCTCTTTCCAACCCGGTCAACGTCCAGTCCCTTTGGTAGTTACATTTATAAGCGCTTATCATATATGTCCTTTATATATGCCTATATATGTGTATATCTCACTTGGGATTTTAGTAGAACTACATATCAATATGCCACAATGACGTTTAAACTCTGGTTTTCGCCAGATTACCGAGTTTAAGAAACGATGGCCAGTACCATATTGGTAACCACTTAGGAAGGCTACGCGCTATATATACCACGCTGAGTGGTAGAGATTTCTAGGTTGGTATCTGGAGACGTGTTTAACTCACGAGGGAAGATACACCCTCGAATCAAACTCCTGAGATTATCATGACTTTACAATTTGGAGAGCTTTGGTCGCCGACGCTGTGAAAACAGCAGATAAGCTTCATACGTAAAGATCAATGCTCGCTTCATTCTAGAGGGGAGTTATATAAGTTCAAACAATTTCAGTTAACATTTCTATTTACTAATCTTTCGCAACATTCGTAGAGATTCGAGGTTCAATCCTCAGTACAAGCTACATAAATATATAAATACAAATTCCTGAAGACATTTAATCAACCGGAGGTGGGGAAAGATAGCATGCATCCCAGTAGATTGAACAAAAGGTTTCCTTCGAAATTCTGCTCAGCTAATCTAGTGCAACATAAAGATTTTCGAATTCTGCATAAAGATTCCTGAGTGCGACAATTTACACCTGAAGTAGATCAAAAGTTACACCGAGCGAAACGTTCTGCGAATTTCAAAGATGAGAACCAGAGAATCCAACTGATTTTTACAATCTTGTATTCCCAAACTAAACAATACATTGTTAATATGGTGTGTTGAGGTTTTACCAGTACGGATATTTCGATTCTTTGTTACAAATCCTTCGATATGATTTACCGAATTTTCAGTACTGTTTCATAGGCGAAGACTTCGTGAAAAATATAGGAAAAACACAATTCGACGATTAGAGTCGAGCTTTTTCTCCATTCTGTGATCTAACATAACCGATTTTCTATGTTCGTAAATATTGCATTTGAAAAAGTCCTCGCAAACTGAATGCGGCTAAAGATTTTCTTGGACAATACAAGAACATACATGTCAAGTCAAATGAAACCTTGGTACACTAAACTGACATTGCAACTTATAGATTTTAAATAAAATACTTTATGCTAATTCGTATAGCATCTATAATCGAACATTTCATGGTTTTACTTATTGATTGATGATGTATGCTATATATAAAACTTCATAATTTGTTTACACAGGAATATTACTCTGAAAGTTTACTATCATGCTGATGATACAGATTACTAGTACTGTTTTTCGTCTTGAATCTAGAGTTGAAATATGCAGATAAACTAGAAGTTCCCTAGGTACAATTTCTTATTAGCATACAAAATAGCTTATTTTGTTGAACATAGTTAAGACTCAGCTATTGTCTTTCAGTTGTAGTCGTACCCTTTTTCTTATTGAGGATGACTCGATTCTGAAACGTCTTCATATTGCTTTCTAGTCCAATATTTCCAGGAGTTGACATACTCTTTGTTTCCAGTGAATTTGGTTCTCTTTATCGCACTTAAGTTTTTTTCACACCGACATCTATTCTCTATGTTTTTACAAATTGTCGGGCTATATATGGATATATATATATATATATATATATATATATATATATATATATATATATATATATATATGGATTATTTTATATGGATATCTTTCCATTTTTTAGATTATTTTCAAGAAATGCAGGTTTGTATAATATTCTTCCTGCCGACTGCTTTCTTCCTATCTAAAGTTTTTCTATTTTCAATACAATTATGTATTAGGATCCTTTATTTCTGAGCAAATTATATTTTGTTCTTTTTACCGACTTACATCAAGTGGCTTTACGCCTTGTCTGCAGCGATTTTCTATAAAAAATACAGCACGTAAAGATGTAATAAATGTAAACCCTCAAAATTCATATTAGAATTGCCACCACAGAAATGTAATACAACAAATCAATATACTGACTGTGATGGTAGGGTGACGGTTTTCTTGAGGTTCAATATAAAACCTTATTTAAAACGATAATAGCTGAGCATAACATAATACTACCACTTCAACGCGTTCATGCCTGACAAAACAAGAACCAAATAAGATTAAATAAAACATTCAATTTGATCGTTCGAAAATGAAAGACAGTAAAAGAATGAAAGACTCAACATTTTCCTCTATGAGAAAAATGTGTAAGAGAAAGTAGAGATGCCTGTTACGAAAACATGAACGGATATTTCCCATTTCGTAAATAACTTTTGACATTTCCAATATTCTGTGCGAGATGAAATATATTCAGTAAACACGTTTCTTTCATTTGACTCTGGCTAAACGTCTCCGGGCCTTTGCTGTTATCAAACACTCCCTTACACGATTCCTGCCATCTCCATATTGTTCATAGCTCGAGACAATCGCGTGACATAATGAGATGCCTTTGTCTGCAACAGCTGTGGGGTCTTTCATTGCATACATCTATCGTTCAATGCTGTGAAGTTCGTGATTCATAGCAATATCAGTGTAGACGAAAATTAACACCGCAATATATATATATATATATATATATATATATATATATATATATATATATATATATGGTTTCTTCCTTCAGTCTTAACAGACTATCGATATCCATTGTTAGGGTTCCTCTGCGTATAATTTTGTGGCAAGAGTTACGCAATCACCAGCCATACCTATCCCGATTCGGTCTTGCTAAATACCTGTGGTAAGTTAAGATCCAGGAGGACTGGCCACAATGCTGAGATAAGAGGAACGCATATACAGGTCTTGGGATTCCCAAATTGTCACCTATATAGTACCCGCCAGATTTAAAAATGGGGTTTTCAGTTATAGAGTATACATGACCTAGATTCTGCAGTGGTCGAAGAGTCTACCCCTCTCATTCCCTACTGCGCATTCTTGCTACGCAACTATCAAACTAATATAGATTTGTCATGGGAGAATGAGCACGAACTAGCAATGGGGAATGAGGGGCGTGCACTTTCCGACCACAGCAGAATCTAAGTAATAGAAGGAGCACTATATAACTGAAATACCCGTCTTTAAATCGAAAACTTCTTTCGCATGAATATTTCAAAATACTAATAAAATCCGCACGCAACCCTAAATAAAACTGATAACTACAAGTATATTCAAGATTATAGAAGAGTAGCACGCACACACGCAGATAAAAGCTTTTCTATCTCAGTCTTAAACTCCCCCTCTGTCTATTTATTCCCACACCCCTTTGAGTCTTCTTTACAACGGCTAAACCTCGTTCCTTTGTTTCTATTTCTTAATGACTTTTACCGCAACATGACTAAAGATCTTCATTGCCAATTTTGCTTTACTATAAGCTAGACCACTTGGTGAGGTTTCTCGTTTATAAAAATCTGAAACATGCTCCTGACTGTGTAAAACACATACCTGCGTATGTTAAAACAAATGAAAACACACCTTGCTCTTCTTCAGCATTGAACACACTTGTATTAACTATATATATATATATGTATATATATATATATATATATAAACATATATATGAACATATATATATATATATATATATATATATATATATATATATATGTGTAATTTTTGGTTGTTATTTTTCATAAGTATAACGAGGTTAATACCATAGTTCATAATACCGAAGAGCAAGGTGTGTTTTATTTGTTTTAACATAAACAGTAATGTGTTTCTACACACGCGCACACACACACATACACACACACCCACACATATATATATATATATATATTACTGATGAGTCGTAGACGTTGAAACAAGTGTCAGTGAATAATTATATTTTCAAAACAATATACATGTCGCTCCCCATTTGGTGGTACCAAATTAATCAAAGGGAAAGTTATTCCCAACTTGCATTTAGGTCAAAATGCACTTTCGTATAAATACTTGAATTCATTCATAACGTATCGCAAAAAAATAAATAAAAAAAATTAAAAATAAACATCGACGTAAATCGCGATATATCCAAACAGTCGTGCGAGATGGTCCAGTGGTAAGAGTTTGGGCTTCTTACTATAAGGTCCAGAATTCAAATCTCGCTAGATACAGCCACTCTGGTGAGTCGTAGACGACGAATTATATTTTCAAAACGACTTACTATATTGGCAATATTTTAAATAGGATGACCCGCTAGAGTAAATGTGATATTGTGGCGATTGCAATCATTCTAGCATAAAGTAAGATTGATAGTGGATTAATAACGATTCTAACCGTAATGATCTTCTCATAAATTGGATAACCTTGCTAATGTTACATGTTATATTTATTAGCAAATAAATAACTCAAATAATGGAATGATACTTGAGTTGATCTTTTTTTATTCTCGTTCAGTGAAGAGAAATTCGGCTGGACTAATGTAATTTTATTTTTGTCAAAATATACTGTGTCTCTTCTTGGAGCGCTGTATTTAATATATTACGCCAAACTAAATTCATTTCTTTTAAAAGCTGTTTTCAAAATACGCATTATTTTTGTATTTTAGCAATCAAATTTTCTGTGTTCTTTTATTTTGTCTGTGTATTTTATTTTTTCTGTGTTATTTTATTTTGTCTGTGTATTTGGGTTTCGTCAATGAATGTTGTCAAATGGGGTTTCCTCTTATGAGAAAAATGTGTAAGAGAAAGTAGAGGTGCCTTTTACAAAACACGACTCCTGCCATCTCCATATTGTTCACAGCTCGAGACAATCGCGTTGAAAATCGGTTATTCTTCAACCTCTACAACAAAAGAAAAAAAAAACAAATATAATTATTGTTACAAGTCCGAGTAAAAAAAAAAGTTTTTGAATAACAACCAGCACATGAAACAAAAGTACTAATTTACATTCAAAATTATATTTTCTATTTTCATATGATTTTCATTTATTACGACTGGATAAGTTGATTTCAGAATACAAACTTTATATTTAATATATATGCAAAATAGTGGGTTATCACATGTAAGCACTCATATTATTATGTTGACCACACGTTTAATCATATATTTTAATAATCCATGTACAACTTATATTTGAAAAAAAACATTGGACATAACTATAAAACGTTATCTACAGTAAAATATGGATTAAAAATAAACATGTCACAGGGAAGACATTACAAGAAAGCCACACATGAAACGTTATATTAAGCAAAGTTTACATAAACAACGGCCTTGTTGTTGTTCTTAGAGAATATCTCACTTACTGAGCCATTAGAATATACATAAATACACCCATAGTCAAAATTATGGAGCAATTATATATATAAAAAAACAAACTTACATAATATTGTAAACTTACGCGTTTAAAGGTAAACAATTCTGTTAGCAGTTACATTTTTGGATGCAATATTAGTTTTTCATATCGCATATTTGTACACATTTTCACATATGTCATAGTTAGCGTGGTGAATATATGCACCCATTTCTAGATCCTGTTTTTTTAGCAAATAAAAAGCTTGTAAGAGTTTTACTGCGTACGGCTATTCTGAAAGGATACTATGTTATCATTAATCTGGTTCCGACATTTGCTTATATCTAAAGCCATTTTTCTCCTTGGTCCACAGATAGTCAATATTGTTCCAGATAAGATTTTATTGTTTCTTTTGATCTGTTTTTTCAGCTGTAATACGCTTCTTCTTTCTTTAAATGTTTCGCTATAGAATGACTGCATTAACAGACGACAGGCGTCCATACGCACAATATGACTAACCCATAAGACACAACCTTTCATTACCATCGACTGAATGCTTCATAGCCCAGTTTTCTCTATTACCTCTTTATGTGAGACACGAGATTTCTATTTGATATGAAGTCTCTGTCTCAAGCACTGTTGATGAAGCCCTAAAGAAGTTTTAGTTTCTATTTCTAGATACTTTATGTTTCGCTTGCATACACAGTGAAAACATACACTTTACACAACGACTTTAGGATTTAAGTTACAGTTTTGCTAGGATAACACACATTTTTAACTGATGAATAAAATCAAATCGCTCTTTCAATGTGGGCCCCTGTTATAGACGGTTCTGCCTACATATAAAAAAGCGAGCACTACATTTAATTTATTACCTTTAAAGAATATAGTTGGTTCTATATAAGGCTACCATCATAAATTCCGACTGCCATTTTTATGTCGATCTTTAAACCGATCTAGTAGCGTACCAATACAAAATGGTTCATAAAACATAAAAACACATCTTTCTTATGTGCAGCGATATCAGATTTGTCTACATAAATATCATCCTTCACTAATAAAGAAGAGCTTTGTGGTTGGAAAAGTAGTCTACGGCTATTACACTACCAAATGTTTGCTATCTGCTATGAATTCCGTCGGAGTTTTGAATGGAAATCCACGAAACAAAACTACAGAAAAGTAGATATTGAATGCCATGATGACTTCAGTCTTGCGTTTCTTATGTATTTGCTTAGTTTCTTAATTAAATATTTACTCTTCGTTCTCAGTCTTCTTCTGTATCACTCTCTAGTTATATATATATATATATATATATATATATATATATATATATACATATATGTATATATATAATTAGATTATAATTAATATATAAAGAAAGTATCATAAAGGGTATATAATATTGGTGTTTATTTTATGTATTTATTTCAACACTGCACTATACATGGGTAAAGCTTGAAGTGTAGATATATCGTAGAAATATGTTCAGAATATATATATATATATATATATATATATATATATATATACATATATATATATATATAAATATATAATTACACACAACCCGCATATATATATATATATATAAACATATATATATATGCATATATATATGTGTGTATATATATATATATATATATATATGCGGGTTGTGTGTAATTATATATTTATACACACACATATATATATATATATATATATATATATATATTTGCATAAAACATTGTTATTCAATTTATTTGACCAAGCAGCATGCTAGTAACAAACCATACAAGGATTTACAGAAATTGAACACTGTTTGACTCAATTGTTAATAAGTATTTTCTCAGACAGACTGCCGTTAGATACTTACTCTAGTCGCTATTTGATCATGAAAGGAACAAACCAAACCCATTAATCTGTCAGGGTAGCCGAACTTCAGTAACATCTTGTAAATGAATTTATTTGTTTACGGTATCAAAATCTTTTAATAAATCAATGAAATACAGGGGCAATGGAAGTGTTTGTTCTGTGCACTTCTGCAATTGTCGAGCAAGGAAAATCATACACACAGGCTAGCACAAAAGCCACACTGTGATTTAATTAATATTTCCTTGACAATTGTGTGCACTAATTGCCCGGGATTGAATGATAATCAACGGATGTTTCACACTCCCATATTTTTATTGTCGTCGAAATCTGTGAAATTGCCCATTTTTCTATCAAGTCGATCGATTGTCTGCTCTATTAGGTGACTAATCCTAGTGTCCTAAGAGGAGATTCACGTGCCTTTCGCAATGGTTTAGTCTACACGGCATTGTAATTTCTATTGAACTGTACTGAACCTACTGCTGATTTTATTAAATTATTTTATATATAATGAATTCAATTCAAGTTTAAAATGCGAAAGTCGAGAATCATGATTCAACTGTCCTCTAAACAAACGCATCTATTTTGAATGCGCCCTTGTCATATTAAAAAAGTCTGCTCTTGATTTTATATGCTAGGCCTTACTTGTTGTGCGGTGATAATGAATTGGCTTTTTTAAAAAGTTTAAATTAAAAATACAAGTCTTGTGGTACAATTGTGTTTTATAACAATACCTTTAGTGTGGAAATAAAACTTCTCCAATTCACTTGCGATGTTAGGCTGTGTAAGGTATTAACTTTGATCAGAACCGCCTGTCCCTTCATCCACCAGATTATTTCGTTTATCGATACATATCTAAGACATTGGAATATAAAACGTAACTAATAACACTGTCAAGCACACAAAGTACTGTTTTCAAGTCCATATGAAAAAAAAGGCATAGAAGGTTCCTTTCATATAATAGTCCAGATGATCTTTGCGAATAACTTTCAAACAAGGGACAGCTAACTTATGACTTTCAAATTGTTGCAATCCGATTTCGAACTCTCCTCATACAAGGACACAAATATTACACGTATCCAGTATTGAGATACTTCACTTCCCTACGTTTCATGACTTGCTTCAGGAGAATAGTCATTTTTTCGCTAACATTATTTAGAATTGCTAATGTTATACCATTTAGGTCTTACACTTTGTGCTTGTTCATTAAACTCACAGAAGCTTTTAGCTCACTCCAAGTACGTACTTCATCAGAGTCATGATTGTTTCACGCTGCTTAATGAGATCCATTACAAATTTGTTAACAGCTGGATGACAATTAAAGGAGTTCACTAAAATGTCCACACTGTCGCTTTTAGTTACCTTGATTTTTTAGAAGGTTGAAACTCATATAGCTCTTTTATTATTACGTAAAACAGTGTCATGTTTTTAAGTTTACTGCGAGCTGTATTTATGCCTTCTTCCGCCCTGACTGGGTGTGAATTTCGCAAATACGCGTTTTTGCAACGTTTTATAAATCGTTGTATTGTTTGTAGCTAGCATGCTGCTTTGTCAAATAAATTGGATAAAAATATTATATATATATATATATATACATATATATATATATATATATATATATATACACTTATAATTAATCTACTAAGTTCGTGCAATTCAGTAAATTTTCACATGCCAAAAATGCTTGACGTAAGGATTAAGCTACAAAATTATGATATTTCATAACTGAGCATCAAGAAAGGTGTTGATGGCAACAAAAAGTGTATTTTATTTTACGTTACAATTGTTTAATATGTCTAGTTCGACAATTTCAAGCATTATATCGTTTGAAAAATTTCAAAAAAACAACATTTCTTCAGACTTTATGAATACACACACTTTAGGCAATGTAGCATTTTTTGAATAGAAAATAAAGAAGGCGGGGGAGGGGGACCCTAACGGGAAATATATATATATATATATATATATATATATATATATATATATATATATATATATATATATATGTATATATATATATCGATATATATATATCGATATATATATATTATATGCGTGTTGTGTGTAATTATATATATATATATATATATTCTGAACATATTTCTACGATATATCTTTACTTCCAAGCTTTGCCCATGTATAAGGCAGTGTTCAAATAAAAATATAAATTAAAAACCAATATTTTATACCCTTTATGATACTATCTTTATATATTAATTATCATATAATTACATATATGTATGTATGCATGTGCATATATATATATATATATATATATATATATATATAACTAGAGAGTGACACAGAAGAAGACTGAGAAGGGAGAGTAAAGATTTAATTTAGAAAGTTAGCAAATACAAAAGAAACAGAAGACTGAAGTTATCTCATTCTGAAAGAAATAGCTATGCATAAATCAAATAATTTTAAATAAAAAACTCCAGATAGAAACCAGGTTTTTCTGTTAGTAAAAAAGGATTATTCAAAAGTGTAATCTAATAATATGAGGACAGGAAGAACATGCGGGATTTGCGCTTGCGAGGTTTTTCTATTGCGTAAATTTTGATGAATGGAAAATCGATGAAGAATTACTTTTGTTGCAGATAATTTTTTTGTTCAGTTCTTATCTCATATTTTGCTAGGAATTTGTACATCTATGAATCTCGCACACACACATGTATATATATTTATATATACATATATATACATATATATATATATATATATATATATATATATTACTACATATATTTAAATTATAAACCAATAGTATAGAAATAAATGTTTTAATCCAATTTGATATCATATAAACATGAGTAAACGATGGGAATGGGTTTAACTAAAATAAATTATCAAAGCGATTTTATTAATACACAAATGTTATTTTTCTCCTCAACCACTGACGCTTTCTCTATAAACGAAAACACAAAACATCACTCCTCCCTAATCCTTAAAAAACGTTAAGCCTCAAATAATATTGAATTTCTTCCGTATAGCACGGCCAAGCGAATGGAAGGAGTAATATTTTTTAACGGCGTCTCTCAAGTAATTATCAAATTAATACGAAATTTTCACCGATTATTAAGTGTGGGATGCACTTTATAACGACCTACGTTTTATAATCGATGTATATACATATATATATATATATATATATATATATATATATATATATATATATATATATATATATATATATATATATATATATAAGCTTAAACCCCCTCTTGTATTTGTGGTTACAAATATGCTAAATATAATTACCCGAAACTGAACAAAATATATTTTATTTTGGGAATAGTAAAAATTGTAGATTAAATAAAAAAAACAACAAATAAACAAGCAAAAAAACAAACAATTGTGCACACATCACATTTAAGAATGTGTTTAATTTTTCATCTTTTGGTTTTTACGTGGGAAATTCGTTGAATATGCGTAAACTAATTATTATGAGTCAGATTAGCATAATAACAATTAGACATTTTCATTTTTTATCGAAACACTACTGTTAACTTTCTGAAAAATAAAGAGATAATTTTATTTTAGTGAGTCCAATATTGCTATTATACTATTAAATAGAAAATGCTTAGAAGAATCGGTACCAAAAAGAAAGAAAATTGTTAAATAATTGTGAATTTTGCTAAAATTACTATAATTTCTTTCCGGCATACTGTTGTTACGTTATATTACCTCACCTATGGTAGACCATAATAGTCTACACACAGTTTGTATTTACAAACAGTTATTATCTACCTCTTTTCCTTTTTGCGATAAATTTAAGAGCTTAGCTATAAGGACACACTTCAATCAAACTGCCAATGAGAACATGGCGATCCAATCTATAACTATTAGCCGTGTATAGTGAAACGCAAGGTAATACTAATCTCATGATTGTTGAGCATGGTCAGGTTTGACGCTGATCCGCTCTTTCTCGTTGACGTCTTGCAAAAACATTCAGCTGGTAGCATTCATTCGGCTGAGAATGACAATATATGAAGATGGAGAACATGGTTACTGGATCTGCATATCGGAATGATGACACCGTGATTACTTTACCTGCAATCTTAGTTTGAATCTCTGTGGAACATGATAATTAAGAGAAATATAACAGAAATGGTACTTCTTGAACTTTACAAAGCACAAAATGAAAAAAATATGTAAGATTGATTTGTTATGAATATGCATGTGGACACACCTATTAAAATCAATAAATATTGCCGATTTATTTTGCATGAAAGTGATGTTTCCCATCGATAATAAATTGATAGAACAAAAATCAAAAGAACATTTTTAAAGAACACCCATCGTTTAAGTAAACCAAAAGCTACAGGCCTGGAAATACAGAATTAAATCCTTGCCAGCAAATATTCAGTTAATTCGTGAAAATTAGCATGTTTAAAAAAATTATTTAGTAGACCAACATTAAATCAGATATCGATAACGAAAAAATAGCGCAAGGATAAGTTTAATATAGGCAAATAAATAGAATGCTTTTCAAAGACGGTTTGCGGTTAAAGTCCAGCAACAGACATGTCAAAGAAAAAAGATTTAGTAAATCAACAAAGTCAATCGGATATGAATGGTTAAAAATGTTTACGGATTGTTTTTTTTTTTACATAGGCATCACCACTTATCAAGGCCAAGAGACCACTCGAGGATAAGGGTTAAAGAGTGGACAGTAGAAATTGGACAATATAGTAATCGTTAGTAATGGGAATTCGGTAAATTTGTTTACTTATATGGAACAGCTCATCAAAACCTCTTTTACGTTAGACTTGAAGACAACCATATTGTACTCAGCTGGAAAGCAGTAAAACGGAAGACGATTCCATAGGCGTGCAGTTCTAAGAAAGAAGCTTTGCTCATGGAATCTACATTTAGGTTTAGACGCAGATAAAGAGTGGGGGGCATTAGTGATAGTGTTGTATATGATAAAAGAAAGAAAATGTTTTAAAGAACGCCTGTCATTCAAGCTTCGAAATAACAACGTTTAAAGAGAGAAAGAAAAAACTATAAGTAAATCAAATCAAATTCTACACTTATCTTGAAGAAACCGATCATCAATGTAATTGATTATGATGTGGTTTTTGGTGGGTTTTTTTTCTTTTTTGAATTTTTATTTCATTCAAATTAACTGCTCTAAAATCGATGATGCTAGTACGAGTATTAAGCATTGAATTGATCGACTTACAATCGTATTTATTTTAATAAAATATTTCTAAATTTATTTTGTTTTCGTTTTAGGATAAGAGCTAAACTATTTATTTAAATAATGTTTCAGTTATTCATTCTGTTGATTTAAGCAAATATTGAATTGAAAACGCTGTTTCTTGAGAGAACAACGAAAAATTGTTAAGCAACATTTCTATTGTTTGCTGCTTCCTTATACACACCCAAACACGCGGGCACATACACACACACACATATATATATATATATATATATATATATATATATATATATATATATATATATATATATATATACATACATGTGTGTGTATGTGTGTGTGTGTGCGCGCGTGTACGTGTATATACATATAGCGATATAAAAAGAAGATGCAAAGAAAGAGATAGACATAGATACAAAGAGGGAAGAAACGGAGGAAATTAAGTGGAAAGAATCTGTGAGATAAAGAGGCTCCAAGAAGATATAGATAAGGTTTCAGAAAGAAAGTGAACATTTGTAGAAGAAAATTTCCATGATAAATACTTTCGATGACGACTTTCATCACAGCGGTTATTTTCACATGAGTTCTCTTTGTCCCGTGATAATGGTAGCATCAAAATAGTTGTTATATTCGTAGGTATGACACTAATGATGATAAAGCTTTGCACCTAATGTGTATTGACCTTTCAACACAAGCCCACCAATAACTATAAATATAATAAATATAACACACTTATTTATTAAACTATGTATCAGTAAATCTATCTATTTATCTCTCTCCCTCGTCCTCTCCCCCTTCTCTCTCGTTCTTTCTTTCGCTATCTCTCTCTCTCTCTCACTCTCTCTCTCTCTCTCTATATATATATATATATATATATATATATATGAAAATAAACAGTATAATTAATCTAGGGATTAAGGTACCGGACTGTGGAAAACATGGTCTGAGGTTCGATCCCTAGAAACAGTTGAACTATGCTGACGAGAGGTAATGACCTCGAAACACGCGTGTACGTAGATTACTTATTTAAAAATAATAAATAAAAATGTTATATATGTCCAAACAAATTAAAAAGGGCGACTTTCTAAGTAAATAAAAAATGAGCTTCGAGGCGGAGCCAATATTAACCGTATTTATCGCTTGAAAAAACAACAATAACAAAATCTAAATTTATAAGCGATAAAAATAAATAGTATAATCAATCTAAGGATTATGGCCTAACGGTTAAGACACAAGACTGTGGTAAACATGGTCTGAGGTTCGATCCCTAGAAACAGTTGAACTACGCTGATGAGAGGTAATGACCTCGACACAGGCGTGTACGTAGATTACTGTTTTAAAAATAATAAATAAATAAAAATGTTATATACGTCCAAACAAATTAAAAAGGGCGACTTTCTAAGTAAATAAAAATGAGCTTCGATATGTATCGCTTGAAAAAACAACAATAACACAATCTATATATATATATATATATATATATATATATATATATACAGTAATTTATAAAATATATATGGCGATTAAGCTACACTGAATATTCTGCGTTTCATCCAACTATAGGATTCGTCAGGCTTATGCGCGAATCCTATAGTTGGATGAAACGCAGAATATTCAGTGTAGCTTAATCGCCATATATATTTTATAAATTACTAACTAGCTCTACCTACGTATTGAGCACTTTTGAAGTAAATACTTAAAGTTTACGCATAAATCTATACTTTCGTATAGTAAATTTATGTGAATAAATGAAATAGTTATATATATATATATATATATATATATATATATATATATATACTAGCTGTATATATCTTCTCTTTAAAAGTCAAATCAATACACATCATATATCACGTAATCCGATATGATGCCATATATGATGTAATCTGATATGGCGCAATACATAGCATCATGCGTTATTGCGTAACATATCGTAATCACATGTAACAGCATCGTATGTTATGTCATCTGGTGTGACGTTATTTATGAAATTTCTCAGGAAACCAGTTCCGTGCCTTGAGATCATATATTACACCATTGACTATGACACCCTACATGGCGAACATTGTGAAAAAATAAATAGATATAAATATGCCTTTATTATAATATATATTGGCAGATCATCATATGGTGATAACATCACTCTGACAGACGTTAAAACCATTTTAAAATGTCATAAATTTAAAAAGTTTCTCGCGGTTAATGGTGGCCGACTGGATTAAGTCGTTACTAATGGACCCAGAGATGGCTTCTGTTGCCGGGTTCGAATCTATCGACCGGTGGTAATCGTGACGCCCTACACTAATAATTCCAGAACGGCATAAACATTAGTCTGTATTTATTTAATAATAATATTATAAATAATTAATCAGCCCTTTTAAGAAACTCGTTTCTTATAGTTGATCACTTTCGTTGAAATAAAGTCTGTCAATTTAGCTCGTACGAGCAGATCATTGTAAAATGTTTATATCACCTTGATATCCTTTAAAAATTAATAATACATGTTTATATTTCAACAGAATTGCTCACATTTAACGGTGGCCGAAGTGATTATGGCATGCTAATGGAGCCGGAGATTGCTTCAGTTGCCAGATGCGAATCTATCGGCCGGTGTTAATCGTGACACGCTGCACTGATGATTCCCGAAAGGATGAAAAACTAGTGCCTATAGGTATTTAATAATTATTAGTAAAATATTATATATATATATATATATATATATATATATATATATATATATATATATATATATATATATTCTTATTCTGTTGTTTGTAAGCGGTTTCCGACCTTTTGCTCAGTGGAAAATACATCAATCTTTAGCAATAGATCTATCCACAGTTGCTTGTCGACTCAAGAGCGGCACTATTAAAATTCGTCCTCCCCGAAAGAATTACCTGTTTTACCATATCGCTAATCACTGTACAAAAATCAAAATACGAAAAATATTCAAATTCTTAAAATAAATACCGCTGAGATACATGCCATTTATTTATAAACCCCGTATTTTTTTATTTTTTTACATAGGCATCGTCACTTATCAAGTCCAAGAGGCCACTCGATGATAAGGGTTAAAGAGTGTACATCAGAAATTGGACAATATAGTAACCGTTAGTAATGGCAATTCGGTAAATTTGTTTACTTATATGAAACGGCTCATCAAAAACTTGTTTACGTTAGATTTAAAGACAACCATATTGTAGTCAGCTTGAAAGCAAGAAAAACAGAAGACAATTCCACGGGTGTGCAGTTCCAATAAAGAAGCTTTGCTCATGGAATCTACGTTTAGGTTTAGACGCAGATAAAGAGCGGGGGAAATTAGTGATAGTGTTTTCTGCTAGACGCGTGTTTCTTATGAAAGTTTGGTGGGGGGATACATAGATTGGAGCTCAACCGAGCACTTGCCATGAAAATAACAATAAAGCAGAGACAAACTCGGAACATCTCTTCTGTGAGAAAGAGGTTTAAGGAAAGGGAAAAGGACCTCCTCTACGAGGTTACAAAGTCTATTCGGAACTCTATGAAGGCATGGTAAGTCCTTTCTAGCAGCTCCTGTCCAAATGTGGCAACAGTATTCCGTCCGAGGACGTACCTGGCTATTATATAGATTGAGAATTGCATCAGCTGTGAGATATCTACTGGATCGATAGAAGGATCCCACCATTTTTCCAGCGGCCTTCGCAACGGATTTAATGTATGTGTTCCATTTAAGATAAAAAGTAAAGGTCAAGCCCAGAAGCTTGTCAAAACATGAGCCCCCCCAAGACTAGAACCATTCATTTAACTTGATGCCTGATAGGGATCAGAGGGTCGATGATGTAAAGATAAAAGCTTGGTTTTAGGTGCGTTAAAAGTAACAAGCCACTTCTATCCCCATTGTACCACTTGCTCAAGATCAGAGGAGAGAGAATCAGAGAGAACCTGGTCATTTACGGTCTTAGATGTGCTACCATAGATAGTAGTATCATCAGCGTAAATGTCTACGAATGATGAAAGATGTGATTTGGAAGATCATTAATGTAGATCAGGAAGAGAATTGCCCCCATTATGAACCCCTGAGGGGCTCCAGCATTAATAGTGAGAGCTTCCGTTTTCTGCCAATCAACCACTACTCTTATGAACCTATCAGAGAGAAATGATTGAATAATTTTGTTTTAATTAGAAAGATATAGGACTTATGAAAAATAGGAGAGGGGGAAAACAGTGATGGGTCAGATATAAAGATATAGAATGTGTAGACACAGATATGGGTATATATAGAGTAAAGTGTTAGATGTTATTCAGTACAGACGACGCAAAGGTGCATATAGTTAACGATAAATTATATTGATGCCCTCTTTCTATACATCAGGGATGAGTGGAAGTTCGTACATCAAGCAAAATTTGTTATGGAGCTTTGGAAATGTTAAATCAATGCAATCATGATAATCGTTTTATATAGCATATATGGCATCATATATGACACCATCTGCTATAACGTCGTATATTGCATATATTGTGGACATATATTGAGACGGCACATGTTTGGCAGTTTAATTATCAATGCTTTAGAAAATTAAATTTAAATAAATATGCTAAGTTGAATTTAAAAAGAGGCGGCGGACCCAGGCGAAAACAGCAACAGTGTTTCTTTATTTTTGATTAGGAACTGTTTCATCTCTGTCATCAACATTTTTGGTTACTTAGAGAAGTCAGCACAAAGGCACACAAACAAACACACTAATATATATATATATATATATATATATATATATATATATATATATATGTGTGTGTGTGTGTGTGTGTGTGTGTGTGTGTGTGTGTGTGTAGCAAATATTTAGAAGGCTATCACAATGCGAGGAATGAGATATAGTCGGTGTTGATGAGAGAAGACGAAAACAATGGGCGATTTAAAAATCAATAAGTGCATACATATATGTCTATATATACACACATATTTATTCAGTTGTATTATGTATAAATGTCTTATTCGTTATGCCTGTGAAAATATCCATTAGATATTTCGGAAAAAAAATCGTATTTTCAAATGTTGGACTTGACAGATCTATTCAAAACCTCTAGCATGTTTTGAATCGAACATGAGAGTTTCTCCAAAGAAGTCCATATATCCTAGGACGGCTGCAGTAGCCCTAGCAGAATGTGATGGTGATTTCTCATTCATAAAAATCATCTGAAAGCGACTTGAAAATGGTAGGTCATCTAGCCATGGTGACAAATGTTTATCCAAAAAGGCTGTGTGTGCATTGCTGATAAGTTTTACACCCTCTGAAACTCGAAAGTGTCAAAACAACTTATCCTTAATGATTCCCATCAATACTGCATGGATTTGACCAACATTTAGGGAGGTTACTAACCCTGAAACAGTCATTTGATGATACAATTTTCATGTTTATGTGACATATTGATATTTTACTAATCTGCAATAAGGCGATTGACAGTTTATATCTATGCACTATTAGTTGTGTAATAAAACACAGATAAAACAACCTAATTACTTTCATCAATGTAATGCTAACTTCGTAAAAAAAGTACATTGTGTAGTTTTATTTAACCTACAAAACACATCCGAGGTAAATTATTTCGTGTTTCTCTTTCAATTCTAGTTAATTATATGTTTATTATTAAATATGCGTCGCAACCGAGGTTGAATTCACTACACCAGGGCTCACAAGGGTATTCCTTATCGTGACGCCATCACTAGACAGGTTGTCTACCACGGCTTCAGAGAGGCCCATCTACCCTCGAGAGAAGGATATA
This sequence comes from Euprymna scolopes, assembly GCF_053919585.1. Classification (NCBI taxonomy): domain Eukaryota; kingdom Metazoa; phylum Mollusca; class Cephalopoda; order Sepiida; family Sepiolidae; genus Euprymna; species Euprymna scolopes. The sequence goes on from NC_136487.1 coordinate 53,402,602, forward strand.
CCGCGCCAGTTTCACAACCTGGTATTTTATCTCGCCTTCTTAAACGGTCATCCATCTGGTACTGGATAGGCTCAACTTAGTTAACTTCGAGGATCTGGTGAGAACCGGCGTGTCTACGTTATTTCTAATAGTTATCATTTTTATCCTCTCCGTTATTTGCATGGCTTTAAGTCATGGTTATAAACTATGGTTTAAAAGTAGACGGAATATTATTTTTTCTATAACAACATTTCAGTGCATTAAAATCAACGTATCAGTATATGTTATAAAGTTTATTTGAGTGTGACGTCAGAAAATAGTAAATTAATAAAATTACATTTTATGTAAGGTAGAATGTTGTTCTGTTAATATTTTATTCGTAAAAAATAATTGGAGCGTTAATTTCTGTTGCCTCATTCTATTTTAGAGTCTGTTTATAAAACCATGTTTATCTTATTATTTTTCAATTACATATAAATTCATTGAAATAAACTTAGCAAATCAGAAATAAATAACGCTGGGCAATATTAATATTTCATATTGTTAGATAAATGTGACTAATATAGCTATGTACAAAACAAAATATTTAAAAGGAAATCATTAAGATATACTGTTCAAAACGAATGCGACGAAATTAAATTAAAAAATGAAATAAATTATTTTCTCTTTTTTCTTTTGAATCGGGGCGAGCATATACCGCATTACACTCGTAATAATATTTTTTTTAATATTAAAGAAAAAGCTATCATATTGTCATGATATATGGCATTACCTTTGTAAAATAAAAATTTGATTAGCAATCTTCATTATTTATTCCTATGTAATTTCACTCACTGTCAATACATTTACGGTTGTGATCTTTGCTAAAGTGTATGGCCTAATACATTATAGCTTAATTGACATATATATTTGCATAACTTACTAGCAAGCCCTACTACGCATAAAATTATATCTTCGTATATTAATTTATGTGGTGAAATAAATAATCATATATATATATATATATATATATATATATCTATATATATATATATATATATATATATATATATATATATATATGCTCACGCAAAGATAACAACCGTTTTTATTGGTATAGGAATCCTACCAGAATTTTAATATAATGAAATTTCGGTTAATGATAATAATAAGGTAAAACTGCTCTTTAATGTGAGCTGAAATATATACTTATAAACCCATAATGTTCTCAAAGAAGCAAATCATATTTATATCAAATAGCATAGCAATATCAAGGCATAAAGTATACATAATGAATATAATTAACACAAGGAGCCAATGTATTAACAAAATCAGATGGGGTGTTTAAAACTCCAACATTTAAAATGAAAATAAGAACGCTGTTAACAAAATGGATAAGAATACAGATGGGAGTTTTACAGAGAAAAATAAAAAAATTAAAAAAATGTAAAATGTATTAAATTAAAATAAGTATATGTCAACCACAAGTACACTCATTAGAAAACTTCGGATTCGACATGTTGAAATTTGTGAAGGGTTGTTCGGTTTTAAAGAACATGCAAAGATACTTGAACCCAACAACACAGAAGAAAAACATAAGAAAAGGTATTTAAAATTTATTGACAATCCTAACATAAGCGGAGAGGAAAATGTACATGCATAGTATAAACTTGTAAATATATAATACATTTAACTTCGGTTAACTAAATTAATATTATAAATAGGCAACGGAAGTATATCTTTATAACGTAAACTAATAGCATTAACACTCTGTGAAAAATAATATTCAAGATAAAATAGAAATATATACACCACTTAACTCACTGTTTTGTATTAAAGTCATAAACCTGACGTCAATAATAGACCTAACATGAGATAAATTGCACCATTTTTATGAGTTAGATAATATTAGTAAAACAATACTGGATAAAAGAATACCCATTTTAAAATCGAAAATCCAACATTACGTTTGGATTTCATCTAGGGAGGTGATAGATTGGTTACAGAAAATTCCAAAATACCAAAACAATAAATTCTTTTTCTGATATTGACACATATTATACGTGTATAACCCCTAAAATGTTTGAGAAATCACTAAAATTATCGGAAAGTGAAACAGATGTAACTAGATTAGAAACAGAGGTTATAAAACTAACTGAGACAATCTTAATAAGATATGATAATGAATTAGCGACAAGGACTGATAAAAAAAACTATGGTGACGTTATAATAGGTGCTCCGGATTCTGCATAGATAACTGCCCTAGTAGGTCTGTATATACTGAAATAGATATATAAAAATATCGGCCTTGAATGAAGGACGATATAGGTATGATGCGTTTTTTTAGTTAATTTTAGAGATCGAATTATGGAAACAAACTAAAAAGCAAATTACACTAGTTTTTAATAAACTTGCTATAAATATTACTAAATTGCAAATATAAAATAGTGATTTTTTTTAGATATAACTCTAAATAGTAATGATAATACTTAGGAACATATTTACAAACCGAACTAAACACTATTCTATATAGTTAATAAATATCATTATTAAGTGGATGAATAAGCTATTGAAGGGTACATGAATAATCAATTATAACCAGAATATAAAAATAATTCAAATTATCACAAAATGAGTATATATTTGATAAGAATAAGGATTAATATAATGAAGCTTCTATTAGATCAGTATATCAAGTTAAGATAAAATACATAATGCATGTGCATACTACAAATAGCAGAAGTAAAATACACAATATAATATAGCATGGCAATTAAAAGAAGAAAAAATGTAAAGAATAACATTATGTATAAGAAGAATAAAAGTATAAAATTAAGAAGAGGATAATTGTCATAATGCTGCATAGAATAAGATAAATAGACGCAAAACCAATTCTGGTTTAACACTTTTTCCAGTGAACAAATACAGAATAATAGCCATAAAGAGATGTACAAAACTATTTATAAGAAAGACTGACTTCCTCGTCTTGGTTGGTATAGTCACAACATTTCGGCCGTTTTTCCCTCCAGCCTTCATCAGGTGTTTTGTATCAAACTGGGGAACCGTTTGTTAGGAGTCTCGAGCCCAACCCTTTATTATTATTACGGGGTTACCGTGTTCGGTCTCCAGCTAGACTCTGGGACATAGTTGCTGATTCTCTGTTTTGAATGTTACTTTTCACTGCCTTCGTTCAGGATTGAACTCAGCGCCTTTGGGTAACTGTAAACTTTGATACAACGTCGGCCATATGTCACTAGTTCCTAGTGACATATGACCGACAATCTCAATAAATGAAAGCACCTCATCTCAAAAATACAGACAATTACTATTTATAAGAACTCCTCCCAAAAATAGATGAAGTAAAAAAGTTAATGAAAACAGTTACACGTCTATTCTCAATGTAACACTATATGAGGTTCCATTAATGATGAAATAAACAAAAAGTGAAAAATAATAGGATTGAATGAAGTGGACGAAATGAAACTGTAGAAGTCATACCTGATGCCCATTGCTTATGTGGATACTAGTAAAATGATTTACATAGAGGGAACTGGGTGTTTCTTTAAAGAATATATACTGAAACCATGTTACATTATTAAATTGAATCAGAAAATGATCACTATCTGGATCAGGATAATGATAGAAATAAGGATAGAACAAATATAATTATTAAAAATATGAAGAGCAACATAACTGCATTAGGTGACTTTATTAGGAATTTGCGTAAGAATAAAAAATAAATTTAACCGGGTAATAGTAGATAGAGCTAGCAATTATAATTCAATTGAATCAAAAAGATGTAGTCAAGGTTTACTTGAGGCATGCGACATGGGGAAATTATAAAAAAATGAATTTTTAAACTAAAAAGTTAGATGCAATAGGAAGCTGCCGTCATAGAAATAAATTCCTGTTATAAAGCTTAACACCTGATTAACAGAAATTTAAAATAATGGAACAATTTCCAAAATATGGTGAAGGCGAAATGTAAGAAAGAGAATCTTAAATCTAACATAAAGTAGCATCAAAATATAGAGATTAAAAGATGAGAATGGATAAAAATAAATTTAATCGACACATATTTGAAGAAAACTAAGTAACAAATTGCACTGAAATTGTTATAAAGAAAATAATGTAAGAAATTTACTTTTTTTACGTTTTCTCATAGATAATACTAAATGTCGTAGCTCTTTGTATGAACTATTTTAGAGGCGATTTATTGGGGATGTTTTCGAAAATATTAGTGACGATCCTGTAGAACATACTAGCATATATTAAACTGCAAACATCAATAGGCCTCGTGTTTTTGTTGTTAAAAGAACTAAAACGTAACAATAAATGATACTTGACATTTCATTCTTCTTAAAGTAATATTATAACAATAGTTTCCGGTACGCTTTGAAAATGTTTGCAGAACCTGCTGCCTTAATCCGATCATGTGTTGAGTCAAAATCCTTTATAAAATAGATTCCTTACTTTTTAGTTCGGACTTTTATTTCAGAGTTTTATCTCGGATCAATGAATCGGATTTTGGTTGTAGTGTTTGACTTGAGGCATTTTGTTTGGATACTCTTTTTTCTACGATATTTATTATTATTATTAATAATAATAATAATAATAATAATAATAATAATAATAATAATAATACATACATATATATATATATATATATATATATATATATATATATATATATATATATATATATATATATAAAGAAAATCCAGTGTTCGGTTTAATTTCACATCCCTCGCAGCAAAATAGAATCAGTCAGCGGAAAAGCCAAAATATGGATGTCAGAAGCGGCGGAATATTAGAAGTCGGTTACTTCTAATCTCAAACATCTAACGTCAGAGTAATCACTCCTCTGTCAAAATGATGGTTCTCATTCGTATATTTTGAAAGCAAGTAAAAACATGCATGTACTTTTATACGTGTGTTTTGCCAATCAATCTTCAACGTGTACATGTGTCTCAACTAATTAATGACACTAAAATTTGTGAATGTGTTTAATAAAAAATGAAAGCAAGGAGAAAACTTGATTAGATAAGAGATTTCATCAGTCAATTATTTATTGCCGAATCTGTAGGGTGATAAAAAATATAATATAAACCTTTACCCAACATTGACATTGTAAATATTGATGAAGGAATGACTGAACACTATCATTCGAATTAATCAAAGCGCACTTGAATGTGTCTACACTTGTAGTTATCTTTTGACGCGGTTACTGCTCTTTAAGATGATTATATACAACCACATGAAATAAGGATAGTTTCGAATAAAATGTACACATTATCGATGAATTATATTTGCTTTTTGATCAGATCTAATTGCTGTCATGAGATAAATATGTTCTTCAGTGTCGCATGCAACTATTAGTTATACATTTTAAAGAACAAAACTAGTGTAGAAAGTGGATTAATTGAACCAACTCCTTATTAACTGAAATATGAGATTTCTTTTATGCATATCTGTTATCTGACTACATTTGCTTTATCAAGAAGATGACCGTTTTATTCATAGTATAAAAGGGTTTAAATATCTCTAGAAAGATTTTTCTACTAAAGTACATAGAATAGAATCGGCCACGTTTGATAAGCTAGCGGAACAATGGACCGTCAAGGAGCTTATTCCAAGCAATCCTATGAATACTTCACAGGATGTGTCAAATTGAATAGATAATTTATTTCGGATTATCTATCTGTCCGGTGACTACGTTTATCATGTTAAAAGTAGAAATTTGAAACTTATTTGTATTTTATATTAAACCGGTTTTCAATTAAAGAAGAGCATACAGATAAGTTATAAAATGAAAAGCGTAATTCTAGTAGTTACTCATTAGTAAAAACATCCTTTATAATTGACCAAATTTTGGTTTATTTATGGTCTTCCAGTATGCACAACCAGAACAACATGAAAGTCTTTCGAAGTGTATAGTTTCAATTGCATTACCCCTATATCCACAAATAACCAAACTTTTTTTCACCTCCAGCACAAGGATAGTATATACATGTATTCCCAGATGAAATGTTTGCGGAAGTCCTATTCATAGACGGACAATATAGCAGGACCTGAAATGGAAAATCAAATTTGTTGCTAAGTTCGCTAAAAAAATGGTTGGCCAGTTCAAACGTTTCAGATAATACGTCATCCTTATACGATCAAACTGTATACGTTGCATATAAGCCTAATATCATAGTGCTGTTGCAATGCCCCTCGATGTTTAGATAGAATAAATCTTTCTTTCGGCAAAGTACAGAATCGACTTAAAAATCAAGTGAGGGATAATCTCTTGCCTTGCATATTTTTTTTTTACACAAGAGAAATGTCGCTAGTCTGTACTTTCTGTATCATTATATTCATTAACAGCATAGGGATATATGTGAAGAAAAAGAGATTTAAATGAAATAAATAGTCTCAGAGAGCAGTTTCTGTTGCTCCAAATCTCGTAAGATATACACATCAGTCGGGTATCTGTTCTTAACACTCAGTCTGGCAGAAAATGGGCAGTTCAGTTGCCTTTGTTTTTCTTTTTTCTTTTTACTGAAGTGGTGCTCCTAGAACTCCTATCATGCCGATCATCGCAGACCTTTTTTCTATTGATTTGTTATTTTATTGCTAACTTCCTAGGGAGCCCCGACTGAGGAATGCAAACGGGCCTTCCCAAGCATTTCATAATAGGCCAGGGCATATTTTCTTTTGTGTCGCTGGCTTTTTTCCCCTTGCGTTCATAAAATGAACGAGAATTCCTGGATTCTTTAATGTAGCCTAAGTGTGTTAACTAGGTTACTTCGCAGAGGAAGGCCATAAAAAAGAAAAACAAAAAACACCGGAGAAAGTAATAGATTAACCTGAGATGAAAAAAAAAAGGGAAATAAAATCCGGCCAGAAATGTAAAACGGACATTAAACTGATTATAATTATGATAATAACTAGTGATATATGGACGAGTGGTCCTAGACGTTATATCAACGTTTACAGTTACCCCAAGGTGCTGAGTTCAATCCTGAACGAAGACAGTGAAAAGTAACATTCAAAACAGAGAATCAGCAAATATGTTCCAGAGCCTAGCTGGAGTCCGAACACGGTACCCCCGTAATAATAATAAAGGGTTGAGCTCGAGACTCCTAACAAACGGTTCCCCAGTTCGGTACAAAATACCTGCTGAAGGCTGGAAGGTAAAAACGGCCGAAACGTTGTGACTATAACAACCAAGATGAGCTAGTCAGTCCCATAATCTCAATAAATTATAAAGCTTAGTTTTTTTTTGTTTTTTTAAGGCTACGATACAACATTACGTTTAAGTGTATGCGGGTTCTTTGTGTTTTAATGTGAAGTTCCTTTAATTATTATAATAAATTCAATAATATGTCAATTCTTAATTTTGTTTGTAGCATTTTTATCTTCATATAAATTTCGAAAAACGCTAATACGTTTCTGATTACATTAAGTATTTCAGTATGCATTATCACGATCGTCTAAAAGATTCCACGTTTGTCTTATAATAAAGATCTAGTGCGCCCTAAATGCATGTTTTTAAAAAAAAATAAATAAATAAAAACAATGCATACACTGACATGCTGTGATCTCGAACCAAAGAACTTTAATCTGGATTGCCACGAGACGAATAAATCGGATAGGATTAAAAAGGATTAACACAACAAATTCGGTTAATCTGGGTTTACCTTTTTTAAACCAACCCTTTTTTGCTATGTATTTTGTGCCTATGGAAATTATTCTTTTAATATTCTTGGAATTTTACCCTGAACGCAAGATATAGAAACGTGCTGTATTTTATAATGATTTTTCTTCTTACATGCGATAACGTAGCTGCCACTTAAACCGGTGTAAAAAAAAAATATTATGCCGGGGGGCGGGGATCAGCAAATACAGGTTAGTAAATAAGTATGATAGGCAATAACTTGAGATAGATGAAGTATGATAGCGCTGCGACTGCTATTGTTTTGATTAATTTAAAGTTAGAAACTAAAATATAATTTGAATTATTTAGATTATTAGAACTATTGGTAGCATGTTGTGTGTCATTCAAACAACGTTTCGGTCGAGGTTACCTCCAAACTTCTTCATGTGTGTTTTCTCAAACTCGTTAATCTAGTGGGGCATAAACGATACTAAGAATATAATTGCGAATTACATAATGGATGAACTAGACCTAAATATATCCGCTGATTAACTAAAAAAGTTCAGTTCGAAATTCTGTGTAGATTCCCGAGTTTAACCTAAACGATTCCTGATTCAACAATATACACCTAAAGAATAGCAAGTTAGATGAGAATAATAGTGCGAATAATTCAAATAACTTTCATAATCCACCACCATCTAAAACAAAATTATACATATCGGTTATCTGAGTATGTTTGCTTTATCAATATGATGAACGTTTTTATTCATAGTATAAACGGGTGCAAATATCTCTACAAAACTTTTTCTATTAAAGTATCCCTGCCAATAGTCGTACGGTTATCAGGCAGAAGGTCATTTGTCTTTTAATTCACCCATTATTTTGTTCGTTTACCGATGGGAAAGGGCGAACTCTTAAAGTAAATACTAGAGAATAAATACAAAACTTCGCCCCCCCCCTTCTACCATTGATGTCCGTCAAGTTGAGGGTGCCATTTTGGAAGATCAGCGCACTACTATTCGCCAAATAGGCCAAAATGTCAAGATTAGTACAGCGTATGTGGAAACTATCATTCATGGCCATTTGCATATGCATAAGGTGTCTGCCAGATGGATTTCCGGGTTGCTCACACCATTCCAGAAGTGAGAACGCGTCGATGGCTCGAGGATGAATTTGGAGATGTGCCAAGAAGATGAGTAAAAGTTTTTCAAAAGAGTGATTACACAGAATGACACTTGGGTCCATCACTATGATGCAGAGACCAAAATCCAGACAATGCAGTGGAAGCACTTGGACTCACCACCTCCAAAGAAGGCAAGGGTGCAGACCTCCGCTGGCAAGGCTATGCTCACAGTCTTCTGGGATCAGGACGGAGTAGTGATGACAGATTTCCTAGCAAATCGTACCACAATTCTAGGAACCTATTATTCTTCATTTTTTAGGAAATTAAGGGAAGCTATCAAAATCAAGAGGCAGGGCAAGATCAGCAAATGTACCCTTTTTCTGCAGGACAACGCTCCGATCCACAACTCGCATGTCGCCAGATCAGAAGCACGAGCGTGTGGTTATGAAATCATCTCCATCATCCCTGCTCTCCTGACCTTGCATCCTCTTACTTTCACCTCTTCCCAGCCATAAAGTTGTTTTTGAAAGGAAAGCGTTTCCCAGATGGTGCAGCCTTGATTTCTGAAATCACGTCGTGGTTACAGGGCCAAACTGGGGTGTTCTACGAAAACGGTTTCCAGAGCTGCATCCAAAGATAGGAGAAATGCATAACTCTGGGTGCTTCCTATGTAGGAAAAGCGTAATAACTGTGCCAAGTTTCGTTGCTCTACTCCCATTGAAAGTGGATCAGGGGCATTACTTATTGCATGCCCCTAGTATTATAAAACAACTGCAATTCTATTAGAAGAAAAAAATTGAAAACATGTTCACGACAGTTACCATTCGTCTAGTACTACTTGCTTCAACAAACTTCTGTACTCTCGCCTACGGTATTTTTATAACACAAATTAAATATACAATTATAATAACTTAATCCTTACTAGCTAGCTCATTTGCGAATTTAATACAGTTTAACTATATAATAAACACTTACAAATTAATCAATGCTCTTTTTATAACAATGTTATTATGCTTGATCTTGACTCTGGGCGAAGTCTTTAGCATCTGGAACCAGAAATCAAATAAGGCGTTCGTGACACGCCCATGTTGTGTTAACTTTTCGATCCAATTGCACTGATCTTACGTCGACTCTAATCAACTGGCATCAATTGAAATGGATGGCTCTCCTCTCGGAGAAGTCCCGTGTTGTGACAAGCTTCTGCGTTTGTCCTTTATTCTTGATCTGAAATGGAACACGTACATCGTCTGTTGCCAAGGTCGCTGGAAAGATGGTGGGATCCTTCTACCGCTCCAGAAGATATCTCACTACTGATGCAATTCTCTATCTATATAAAAGCCAAGTTCGTCCAAAGATGGAATACTGCTGCCATATCTGGGCAGGAGCTGCTAAAAACAGCATATCCTGCCTTGACAGAGTACAAAATAGACTTCGTGGCTTAGTGGGGGATGCCCTTTTCTCTACCCTGCAAACTCTCTCCCACAGAAGAGACGCTGCGAGCTTATCCTTGTTTTATCGTTATTTCCATGGTAGATGCTCGTCTGAACTCCAATCTCTGGTCCCCCTCGCTAATCTTTCACGAAAAACACCCGTTTAGCCAAATCGACTGTGAGAAATGTCCCCCACTCTTTATCTGTGCCTAAATCAAAACGTGGATTCCATGAATAAAGCTTCTTTCTTAAAACTCCACGCATGTGGAACTCTGTTCCGTCTGCCTGCTTCCCACCTGACTACAACTTGGATGTGTTCAAGTCCAGCGTAAACAAATTCCTAATGAACCACGCCATTAAGTAAACACTTCATCAAATCTCCACACTAACGTAGTGTACTTGCAATAACCCTTATCCCTGAGTGGCTACCGGGTCTTTATAAGTGGTGACCACCGTGTAAAAAAACAAAAAAAATCTGCGGTCTGTTCCAGTTATCAAGCGTTTCTACAGCTGTAAATAATTCCTCTCGTGCGTCGTGCGGCGCTCCAATTATAAAATGGTATGTCATTATCTAAGAGGTTGATGTGACGTTACTGCTCTCAAGACAAACGCCTGTAAGTGAATACATAAGAACAGCAATAATTACAAAAAAGCAGAGAGCAAGAACATTAACAAAACACACGAGTCTTTTATATTTACCTCTTGATTCGTATATAATTTAAACAACTCTCGAAGTGTTGCCGATCTGTACGAAAAGGTTTCTGTTCCCAATAGTATATTGAAAGATAAAAACGTAACCAAAACACAGCCAGCAAAATGTTATCACCTGTTCTATTACTTTCTCTTTACTCTATCTGTTCTCTAGCGGATTACATCAGTTACTGGTGATCTGTTATGAGAGAGCAACAGGAAGGAACCAAATACTGGCCTGTTATTAGCTAATTAATCAGAGCTATAATTTTAAACTTTGTTTTATTCTTTGTCTTCGTTTCCCGGAAGGAATGGAATAGATTTTTCTTTGATTTAATCGTAATATCAATTCTTCTGTCAATTTCCGAAGATTCTCGTCATCAGAATTTACAAGTTTTAAAATTATAGGCTGGATTTCGTCCCTCGTGTTGCTATTTCTTCAAGGATATTTCGTCCATCATCATTAGTCGTGTAGATCTAGTCGGTATTTTATCTTATGACTGGTCTGCTATACTACAACTAAACTCTAAACTTGTGCTACCAACTTCCCAACCTAACTCTACTCAATTCCTCTACTACACTGACTAAAATCGGACGCACAACCGTTTTTATATCGTGATCGGGTAAGTTGGACACAATTCCTCCTGTTTACCAATCAAAGTCCGCCACGTTATTCTGCGCTAAGGGCTATTGATAAACTGTCCATTCTAAATTGCTTGCTTTCAACCAAGTTTTAAAGACACTTGTCATTCTCATGACCACGTGAGGTTACTCCTCTAGCTTAGAAATAATGACATTTTCATCAAACAAATCGAGAGTCCATCAGACTTTATAATTCTCACTGTTCGAGGAATCAGCCGTAGACAAAAAATCATTGTTTTCCTCGTTGTTTTGTCTATTTAATGTATCTCTCAGCCATATACAAATCACACATACACGCACACATATATGTGTAATATATATATGTATATATATATATATATATATATATATATATATACTTGTTTATTGTTATATAAACATGCTCACATCCAGCTGCTACAAACAGCCACTTGTTTCAATCAAACAACAGATATAATCAGGCAGCGACTTGACTAATCAAATGTTCAATGAATAAGATTATTCATTGAATATTTGAATAGTCAAGTCGCTGCCTGATGATATCTGTTAATTGATTGAAACAAGTGGCTGTTTGTAGCAGCGTGATGTGAGCATGTTTATATAACAATAAACAAGTATTATCAGTTCTTTTTATTGAGCACTATCTAACAACCTCATTGAATTCACTAGTCCATTACTTTTGAATAAAAAAAACCCCGAGTATATATATATATATATATATATATATATATATATATGTATATATACATAAACTTTTACGTGGGGTGGGGTTACGCTGGGCCGGGCACGTCTCCAGAATGGATAATTATCGCATGCCCAAGATAACCCTATATAGCAAACACTGTACTTGATGCTGTGACAGAGGGGCACCGAAGAATCTATATTAAAACTCTATGAAATGTCCCTCGGTGACTGCCACATTGATCCCCACCAGTGGTCTACTCTCGCTGCTGACCATGACACCTAGCGACGCACTGCCCACCAATTTAAAAGGGCATGAAAGCGAGATATAAACGATATTTTCGGTTTTGTTTTTATAACAACCTCAAAATGGCCGTGTGCCGTAATAGTAATATTGCATCAAACAAACATCAAGTCTGGAATGTTATGTTTTAATTTCGATTTTTAGCTTATGGCACGCAAGTCATATTTTTAAACTTTTAAACACTGCTATATATTGCGTAAAATATGATGATAAACCGAGTATTGGCTTTAGATTAATAAATATGAAATCTAAAATGAATTAAAATATATTTCAGCAGGGGCACTTCTATATATGTATAGTGTAAAATGTAATAATCACTAACATATTGACTCTATAATGATAAATACAAACTCTATATACATTGATATATATGTAATTATCCACTGACAAAAATCAATACATATGCCGCTTTCCATTCGGGGGTACTAAATCTGTCAAATGGAAACTTATTGCCGATTTGCATTTAGGTAAAAATGCACTTTCGTAAAAAAAAAATTGAATTCGTTCAAAAAATATCGCAAAACAAAAACAAAATTATTAACATCCATATATATATATATATATATATATATATATATATATATATATATATATATATATATATATATATATGGCCAAGAGAGGAATTTCTGCAACTAAAATATTATAATATAGAGCGATTAGTCAAACATAAGAAAACCATTAAGTATGAAGTAGTTTCGTGATGAAACTTGTGCTGCTGGATCTTATCTCTTGATATCAATGTACGATTTTGAGGTTTGGATTTTGAGAGCTCATCAAATATCACCCGGTAAATACGGTAGTGTCACAATGGTACATTCACTAAGATATCCACACCTTTTGCTTCTCTTGGCAGAGATTTGCGTGGAAGTTATTCGTTTATGTACGTTATTCTGTACAGTGTTATCTGTTGTCTTCTTTTTAGTCTCTAGTATGCCCGTGCTTTTTTGTGGCCAGTCGTCAATGCCAAAGCTGTTTGCTATCGCGTAGATGCTAGTTGGTTAATTGCAGTTAGTTTGTTTTTGTTTGCAATGTGTTTGACAGATTTTTCTTATACGGCGTATATATTCACGGCCTCTATTTTCTCTTATCGTACCATGTTAAATGAAATCGTTCGCTTCTATGCCGACAGTTTTGTATTTTTCTTGCTTTTTGGTCTTTAGTGTCAATATTTTTATCAAACAGTATGTTTTCTGTTTGAACATACTATCAGCTACGATGGAGCACGAAGCAGATTATTCAGACTAAATTATTAATAATGCCCAAAGATGTGAGAATCAATATAAAATAAACAAATAAAAAATAAAAACATAAAGTATGAAAGTTAGCGTGTGTTTGTGTTTGTATGTCTGTGTTTGTTGGATAAAAGAGGATTATAGCGCATTTCATTATGCTTATCATTACTCGTTCGTAGTTACCGCTTTCGATATTTGCATGAGCAGGTTTAAAATTGATGTAAATATTGATTTAAATATAGTAAACCTTCTTATTGTTTCCCTTACGTGCATAGCAGATGTTGATAGTTAACAAGACACTGTGTAAATATACGGGTAATTACATTTGGTTTTCGCTTTCCTAATGTTTAAGCAAATAGACGTAACCTTTATATTATTTCAGTTAAAAGGGCATACTCTACTATTATGATATATTAAGAAATAGCCCACGAAAACTTAACATGTAAGTTTCCTTATTTTATTATTCATGGATGACAGAAAATGATTGAAACAGACGCAGAGACACCCGGGAATAAACTGGTGGGCTTGTATAGTTACATTTTGACAACGAAAACAGCCAAATAACAGAAACAAGTAGTAATAGAACGTGATCGACTTTTCTGATGTTTGATAGATTTCTAAACTGTGGCACGGCGGATATCGAAAGCCACAAAGAGTCAAGGAAATATTAAGATAGAGTAGGAAACCGAGTAAATACCGTCACGTTTAGCAGGTTGAAAACTCTGGAACGAGCGACGTATATATATATATATATATATATATATATATATATATATATATATATATATATATATGTGTGTGTGTGTGTGTGTGTGTGTGTATGTATGTATATGCATATGAATATGCATGTAGTAAGTTATAAAATTTATATGGCGATTAAGCTACACTGAGTATTCCGCGTTTCATCCACTCTAGGACACTTTAGCCTGAAGAGTCCTAGAGTAGATGAAACGCGGAATATTCAGAGTAGCTTTATCGCCATATATATTTTTAACTTACTAACTAGCTCTACCTATGTGTTGAGCACTTTTGAATAAATACTTAAAGTTTACCCATAAATTTATACTTTCGTATAGTAATCTTACGTGAGTAAATCAAGTAGTTATATATGTAAGTAAATATATGTATGTATATATGTATGTATATGTATGTATATGTACATATATGTATATATATATGTGTACATATATGTATGCAGATGTATATATATGTATATATGCATATGTAATATGTATTTATATGTATATATATGTATATATATGTATGAATATATATGTATGCATGTATATATGCATATATATGTATAAATAGATGTATATATATATATAAATATATATATATATATATATATAAAGAGGAAAACACGGACTATTCTATATAAGAGATTAGAGTATAATATTATTAATCAAACTATAGAAGACAATTGGCTTAGTTTTCGAATCGGATGCGTCACGGTTGATCAATTTCCGAATGCAATTGTTGTACTAAAGTGGTGTACATATTTTACAGTTGAATAACACGAGCTTAACACCAAAGCACAGCAGAGAATTAAAATTCATAGATGATGAATACATTTAGGGGTGAATCCAGGAAACCTACATTGTGCAACACGAGATCTAACAGTAAAACCAATTGAACATAAAGAAATCCACGATGCAGACTTAGAAAACTTGCATTTAGAAACGAAATGTTTTCTTTTAGTTGCTATTTTAACTTTCCAAACACCCTGATAACTGTGACGAACATGTTGCATGGAGGTCTAGTAATGTGTAAATATAAAAGGTTTTCTTAAAATTCCGATTCTCAGTTCGATATTCTCAGATTCAATTGTGTGGTTTTCTGTTTAACCGCGCTTGTCAAGTAAAATACGTCACCCTGATGAAAAAATAGCGTTCAGAATAAATGCATCATAGTAGGTAAAAATCGATTTGCTAAATTCTTACTGTAAATAGTAGACAATGTCGTCTCTCAAGCAGTATTACGGCACTGCTCAACATTTTCAGCTGGAATGGAGGCTGTCAGATGGAGAAGATGAGATGGGAGATACTAGCGTAAAGGGTTAGCGGTGGTGACGGGAGATTAACTGGCGAGTCACTGGCGGAAACGTAGCATTAAGTGCTTTTATTGATATAAGAGAAACAAACATAACGCGTACTCAATAGATATCGGCCCTAATACATATATATATATATATATACATATATATATATATATATATATGAGAGAGAGAGATAGAGAGAGAAGTAATTAGAATCGATGCCGTTGTTCAGTCTCGAAAGAAAAATCACATTCCATGTAAGGGCAGCTGCGCGTGTAACTGTAAGGCAATGGTTGCGCAATAACAACCACACCTCTTCTAAATCGGAACTACTACTCCAGTGGCAAGTGCGAATGTAAACAATGCCGGGTTACGTGGAAAGCACATTCAGCACATTGAAGTCCCGAAAGGTCACCCATTTAGTACTGAACAAGTTCGCATTGGTTAATTCCATGATCCCATGTCTCTGCTTGATTCAGATCCACATCTATCCTAGACCACTAAACAAACTGATATATGACATTATTACCATAAGCGAGATGAGACACTGATAGAATTCTGATCCTAATAGATATTACTTGAAGTAATACTTTCAAGGTGAGCCTTGCCAAAAACGAAAATCTCAATATTTAAGAATAGAGCAATATATAAATTTCGTGGTTAAATTTTGCATTCTGAAATAACAATATACAGAGACATATATTCGATTTAAGAATTTATTGTTTGACAAAAGGAATATATAGAAGGGGTTATTTTTATTTCCTTAATCTATGGATTTTCAACAATGGCTCATATCATCAGAGGAAATGAAATTTAGTTAGCAAAAATTTCAGCTGCGAATGGACGCTATTTTGCTTATATAGTTATATATTTATATATAAATATACATATATATATATATGTGTGTGTGTGTGTGTGTGTGTGTGTGTGTGTGTGTATTATGTAAATGAGAAAGTTCTTGTGGAATTTTGAATTTTGAATTACAAATATGTATCTCATATATGTTTTCGTTATAATATATTCAATTATATATCATTTTAAGAGCGTTTTATAAGCCGTATAAATTACAATCGTTTTAAAACAATTATGTCTTCGTTTCGGAAGCTTGTATACAAGATGAAAAAAACACACAATTTCGTACATATTTCTCATTTCAATTCAAGTAAATCCGAAAAAGCTGCCGAAACAGCTCGCGATATCAACGAAGCGTTTTGACCCATAAACTATTACTGAACGCACATCTCATTGGTGGTTTAAGAAATTTCGTGGACATGACCAGAGTCGTGAATATGATTAGATTAGTTATGGGTTTGACCCCTATGATCGTTCAAGTCACTATCTAGGCCAACAGAGACTAGGTGTGACTTTTTCGTGCGACACAACCCCATTGATCGCGCTGGTCGGTGTCTTATATCCCGCGTCAAGGTTAATATGCCGTCCCCTTGCCGGCCCGTCGTATGTTATAAGAAAATAATTCCATGCGCAAAAGAAACAACCACGTTCTTCTAGTCTGCTTATTAATTTCAAGCCTAAAGTGATATACACATATCTAACTATATACAAATTTACAGTACAGTGTACAATAATGTCAGACTCCACTGATTCTATAAGTAGATTTCACTTCTCTCTTCGATATAGCGGTGAGGTTGGCGCGGGAAGAGAGAGGGTGGGTGGCGATTCTCTACAAAGTGCTCTGTCTCAAATACGCAAGCTTAACTGTTTATACGTCTCCGATTTTGAACTTACGGCCTCTATTGACGTCATACTCGCAAGCCCAGACAGCTGACTGCCCTCTCATACAACACCTCTTCCTCCTGCAATCCACCCCCGTCTGTAACACGATAATACGACTTCGACCGTGGAAAATCATTGTGACTTAATAATATTTATTTGTATAGACGGAAATGTGACTTGCGTCTGTTGCTTTTATTTCTGAGGTGGTAAACTGCGGAATATAAATCACTCGGGGAAGCAGTCGAAGGGCATGAAAGCGAGATATAAACGATATTTTCGGTTTTGTTTGTATAACAACCTCAAAATGGCCGTGTGCCGTAATAGTAATATTGCATCAAACAAACATCAAGTCTGGAATGTTATGTTTTAATTTCGATTTTTAGCTTATGGCACGCAAGTCATATTTTTAAACTTTTAAACACTGCTATATATTGCGTAAAATATGATGATAAACCGAGTATTGGCTTTAGATTAATAAATATGAAATCTAAAATGAATTAAAATATATTTCAGCAGGGGCACTTCTATATATATAGTGTAAAATATAATAATCACTAACAAATTGACTCTATAATGATAAATACAAACTCTCTCTCTCTCTCTCTCTATATATATATATATATATATATATATATATGTGTGTGTGTGTGTGTGTGTGTGTGTGTGTGTGTGTGTGTGTGTGTGTGTGTGTGTGTGTGTAATCATCCACTGACAAAATTCAATACATATGCCGCTTTCCATTCGGGGGTACTAAATCTGTCAAAGGAGAACTTATTGCCGACTCGTATTTAGGTAAAAATGCACTTTCGTATAAAAAAATTGAATTCGTTCAAAAAGTATCGCAAAACAAAAACAAAATTAACAACATATATATATATATATATATATATATATATATGTGTGTATGCATGTGTGTATTATGTATGCATGTATGTATGTATGTATGTGTGTACAATCAGACAACATTTTATTCGATAACTATGTGAATGAAAAATATAAGTAGCATGTCACTTGCTTTTCTGCAGTTAATACAGGTGTACATTTATTGAACATATGGAGTCAAACATTATCTGATCAGTGTATTCTCAGTAGGTAGAGATACCTGTGAAATAGAGTTATAAAAGCGATCACAAAACATGACCGTTCTTTAACTTAAAAAGAAGTATTAATAATATCAGTGTCAGTGTTTTTATTTAAGATTAAACGCCAGTATAAAGTCTAAATTGGATGGCGTGAATTTCAGCCTAGGGAGAATTTGGAAAGGATTGCCAAATGTGGCTGTGCTTAATTTATTTATTTTCTTGACAGGTTGGTTGGATATTGCAAATTTTTTAAGTGAAGCGTTACTTTGCAAATATATCTAAATTTTGTGTACCACGCCTTATACAATTATAAATTATACATGGGATGAGAACACATTGTTTTCTTAATTTCCCCAGGGTATTAGCACAAGAAAACTGAACATACTAAAGTAAACGTGTTTTTCTTCTATGTTAAATATCGAGTTTGTTCGATGACAACGACATACAGAAAAGCAAAATAAATGTATTTTTTTTATTGTTTCATATCTACACATGCGCACTAAATTTGCTTTATAATTGGCGAGGTCGTTTTTACTGCCTGCTCAGAAAAGGTCGCATGGGTGAGAATCAATTTAACACCACAGTATTTCGTGAATTCATTATTATGTGAGTTTAAGTTTACGTAACTTCGTTACTTATATCATGCATATTGCACGCCCACAATTAGCGTAACCTACGATATCATTTTTATGTATGTTTATTATCCGGAAATTTGCTGTCCTTTCGTCTACCAACATAGGTCATTTATTGAATTTCTAAAATATAAGTCACTTAGATCAGCTAAACTAGTGACAACTGTGCGGACCTTATATGAACATTTTATAAAAAAAAAACGTTCAACATTTAGTATATACTAGCTTTGGTGGCCGGCGTGTCCCGGATGTTTGGAGATGTGTGTTGAGAAAAAATAAATAAATAAAAAGTGATAGTACGCAGACAGTCTCGAACTCGTACCCCGAAAGGGGAATAGAACGTGAAAAATAACGTGACGTCTTTGCCATTGAACCCATTATCAAACGTGAAGTGGCGAAGGTTAAAATTAAGTCAATCGAAAATAAATTATGGCATTCGAAAATATGGACGATAAAAGCGACCCCTGCGTATAGAAAGGTGACCAGTTGAGGGTGTAGAAATTAATGTTTTTGCTAATATTTCGATATTTGTCGTCATAAAGGTCGAGCTTAAAAGCGATACGGATTTCGTAAACATACTTCGCCTCCGCTGAAAGTTTTAGGAAGACATACATACATACAAACATACATGCATACATACATTTAAACTGGCAAGTGAGATTTATATTATATATTGCCATAATACAGTTCACTTGAAGACACCATGTTTGACTTCAAACCTCATATAAGTATTAACACGCCACCCTATAAAGGCAGAATAATATTCAAAGTTACTTTGTGGGATAATCCAGTTCTATTAAAAGAAGCTGCTTCATCTGGGACAAATAAAACATTTCTCGTTTCAAAAGTGGGAACAAAACATATATTTCAATTTGATCACAGATGAATCTCCAAAAAGAATATTTTTTACAAAATCAGAATTTAATAAAACAAAAATAAATAATTCCTTCCGTTCCATTCATTAAAAAACATACATTTTGAAAACGTTCGACGATGGATAAGGTAAAGGAGGCTAGATTAGTAGGCATGGATATATCTATTGACATCTTTTACATTGTTTGTCAAGATGGTCTATTCATCAAAATTAAACCATATGGTAGTACAGTACGCATACTTAACATTTTCAAATCTATCTTAGATAAAGGATAAATCTACGTTGACCTTGATAGTCGTACATCTGAACAACATGAAATGCCGGTGTGCCGCAGGCGTCAATCCTCGAGTCATTATTATTCATGATATTCAAACTTCCCACAAAAGTTTAAATCGAGACATAAGGAACTTGGCTATTATGTTAGAAAAGAAAACTGTACCCGTTGAACACCTTGCCACAAGGTTGCTTGCCTGCGAATTTTTATATGCTTGTATTTAATAAAATGTCAACAGCTACTTGTAGAGGTTTCTATTAAGTAATAACATAAAATCCGTTAGAGGCAACATTATAATTCCTTCTATAGTGTTGTCAATCATTGAACCGTCTATATCCTCATCTCGAGCAGTTTTTGTGGTATTTAAGCGATGCCTAACTCGCAGTAATAACTTTACAACACTAATGGAAACATTATACAGGGTGCAGCAGAAATACATCTCACCTTTTAAAATTTTAACTATATGTTGCTAACGAACTCGTGCAAGTGCCAATGATGTTTCTTACTTAGCTAATAACTTGCCATTTTTTTTGCAGGTACCCTAATTCAGCATCGTGACGTAGACTAGGTCACAGCGTACTTTTTCTGTAGAAATGTTTTTGAAGAATGGTAAATCTGTAACTGCAACACAGAGCTTTCAGAGTTCATTACGTCTGAACGACATGATGCTGTTCAGAATAATAAAAAAAAACCCAATAAATACATCTATGGGTTGCAAATTTCTGAGCCATGGGTGTGACACTTAAAAGAAAGCCACCCTGAAGACCTCGAAGCGATCGAACACCAGACTATATTCGAGCTGTGAGACTTTCTGTTACTCAGTCTACTACACGTTCAGCTCGCAAACATGCTTTGAACAGTAAGAATAAATCTACACAGTAATATGCAGTACCATCCAAACAAATAAATGATTTGTCCTAAACTGCACATATACGACTGGAAGATATTTATATGTCTATTTTGGTCTTGTAAATATGGCGGGATAAAAATAACGTTTACTAAATAAATTTTACATATACATTACGGAGAAAGATACATTAGTAATGTATATTAGTTATGAGATTTGATTTAATCAGGAAAAATCCGTATTAGTTTTTAATGTTTTTTTTAATTTGTTAACATTTGTACATGCAATAAAATAGGTACCGTTCTTTTTTTTCACAGTGGTAACCACTTATCAAGGCCCAGAAGCCACTCAGGGATAAGGGCTATTGGAAGTACGTGCATTACGTTAGTGTGGAGATTTGATGAAGTGTTTACTTAAGGGGCCGTTCATTAGGAATTTGTTAACGTTGGACTTGAAGACATCCAAGTTGTAGTCAGGTGGGAAGAAGGCAGACGGAACAGAGTTCCACAGGCGTGCAATTCTAAGAAAGAAGCCTTGTTCACAGATAAAGAGTGGAGGAAATTTTTCACAGTGGATTCGGCTAGACGGGTGTTTTTCCTGAAAGATTGGCGAGGGGGGGCCAGAGATTGGAGTTCAGACGAGCACCTGCCATGAAAATAACGATAAAACAAGGATAGGCTCGCAACGTCACTTCTGTGGGAGAGAGGTTGCAGAGTAGAGAAAAGGGCATCCCCCACTAGGCCACGAAGTCTATTTTGTACTCTGTCAAGGCAGGATAGGCTGTTTTAGCAGCTCCTGCCCAGATATAGCAGCAGTATTCAATCCTTGGACGTATTTGGCTTTTATATAGATAGAGAATTGCATCGGTAGTGAGATATCTTCTGGAGCGGTGGAAGGATCCCGCCATCTTTCCAGCGACCTTGGCAACAGACTTGATGTACGTGTTCCATTTCAGATCAGGAGTAAAGGTCAGACCCAGAAGCTTGTCAAAACACGGGGACTCTCCCAGACGAGAGCCATCCATCCCAATGGATGCCAGATGGGGATCAGAGCGTTGATAATGTATGGATAGGAGTTTGGTTTTTAGATGCATTAAAGGTAACCAGCCACCTCTCCCCTCACTGAACCACGTGCTCGAGATCAGAGCAGAGAGAACCTTTTCATTTGCAGCCTTTTATATGTTGCCGTAGATGGTCGTGTCATCAGCATAGATGTTAACGAATAATTTAAGTATGTGTTTAGGGAGGTCATTGATGTAGATCAGGAAGAGAGCTGGGCCCAGGATTGACCCCCGAGGGACTCCAGCATTAATACTGCAGGTCTCTGATTTTTGTCCATCGACCACTACCCTTATGAGGCTATCGGAGAGAAATGATTTAATGATTGAGAAAACATTTCCAGTTATACCGTAGCTGGAAATCTTGTGAATTAGAACCTTATGCCATACCTTGTCGAAGGCTTTTGATATGTCAAGAGCAACTGCCCTAGAAAGGAAGCTTTTGTCAAGAGATTCACTAATCCTGTGAGATATAACCGTCAGCACATCTGCGGTAGATCTTGCAGAGCGGAAACCATATTGTGTGTCAATAAGAAGGTTGTTTCTGCTGAGGTGGTTGACTATTTCTCTATTTGATATTGATTCCAGCAACTTACTCATAACACAGAGAAGACTTATTGGTCTGTACTGAGAGGGAGATGAATTATCACCTGAATTCTTTAATACAGGGCAAACTGATGAGGTCTTCCAGGGAGTCGGAAAGCACTTCTCCTTAAGGCAGCGCTTAAACAGTTTCGTAAGTATGGGAGCAAGTTCTGGTTGAAGCTTTTTTAACACTATAATTGGGATGCCGTCAGGGCCAGTTTTTTTACTGGAATCAAGGTTCTTGATTAGCTTGGCGACCTCATGCATGCATAATTGTATGTAACCTAACGTGTTCTGTGTTATAGGAGAAAATATGGGGAGTTGATGGCCTTCGTCGCTAAGGGTAGAATTAGCTGCAAAGTTCTTTGCAAATAGTTTGGCATTGTCTGATGCTGACGAGATGACCTCTGGTCCATTGATAATGGTTGGGATAGAACGCACACTTCTGTTCAGGATCCTATTTGTTATTTGCCAAAACTGGTGGGGACCAAGCCGCTGATCAGTAACCTTGGATTTAACAGACTGGGCATATAGCTCTCTTGCATTTTTATTACTCTTTTACAGTGGTTGCTGGCAGTCCTGAAAGCAGCTTTAGTCTCAGTGCATCTATTACGTTGGTAACTATGGAGAAAGTGATTCTGTGCTGATACTATAGAGGACACTTCCTTTTTAAACATGGAGTGCAGAGGTAAATCAGATATGAATGTACGGAAGCTATCCCAGTCAGCCTTAGAGTATCGGTATACAGTACGGTGGATGGGTACGTCTGGTGACTTATTACATTTCGTTTTTATCTAAACTGATACCACGGAGTGGTCGGAGGATCCTAGAGGAGAATGAACGGAACATGAACATAGCTCAGGGGAAGTTGAGAGAAAAAAGCCTAGGAGGCTTTCATATTGACCGGGAGTATGGGGCACACGGGTGGGTTCCCGAACAATCTGAGTGAGGTCATAAGCAATGACAAAATCATGACAGAACCTCCCCTCATCGTCTATCTTATTTGAATGGGTCAGCCATTCCACGTCATGGACGTTGAAGTCACCGCAGGTGTGGATGTTAGCCGAGGGATGTGCAGACAGGATGTGGTCTATTTTCTCAGATATGCTCTTAAAGATGGTATTTATTTGCTCCCCCACTGAGCAAATTAGGCACAAGGCCGTTTTTAATGTGAGGTAAAAACCAGCTCCCCTAAAAGTAGGCAAAAAGGGGGCACTCTGGTTACCAAAAATAATAATTGTCCCAGTATAGAGGGTTTCCCCTCCATTGACTGGTACAAATTATCTTAAGTGCAGCATCTGCCGGAACAGATGGTGTTTATTTGCTCCCCCACTGAGCAAATTAGGCACAATGCCGTTTTTAATGTGAGGTAAAAACCAGCTCCCCTAAAAGGGGTCACTCTGGTTACCAAAAATAATTGTCCCAGTATAGAGGGTTTCCCCTCCATTGACTGGTACAAATTATCTTAAGTGCAGTATCTGCCGGAACAGATACTACACTTTGATCTTGACCAAGATGTATGCTCTTAAAGATAGTAACTCTGTTGTTGTGGGGCCGATAGAGGGCAAATATAAATGCAGTGGTGATAGAAAGTGCAACCCGGAAGCACATATAGGGTAAGTTAGGATCTTCTCTAGAGATATCCCCGCCATACGGGAAGCCATCTTTAATATAGGCACATATTCCATGACCATGGCGATCGTGGGGGTCAGATTTAGCTGGTAAATTAGAGTATCCGTTAATTATTCTCTTGTATTTACGTATTTTTTCTTTCGACCGATCTATATCTATGTTGATCTAACGATTCTCTATCTTTAATGTCTATGTGTATATGGTAATATAGGGTGCCTCCTATGTTTCACACCCGATAATATTTATTTTTTTGTTTATATATAATTTACATTGTTGTTAAGAGCATATTTGAATAAAAATTATTACAGTAATACTTATTTAAGTCGGATCTTATTGTTGAGCACAGTATGTTGAAATCAAAGTAAGTCAATTACGCCCACATGCACAGATACTGCTGTTATAACGATCTCTCTAGTCGTCTAGACATTAATATAAATATTAATTTCAACTGAAATTCATTAAGATTAATGTAAGACTTGTTGTTTGTTGCTTTGCTAATGGGGTCACAGATGGCTTCGTGACAAAGTCCAAATCTCCTGACCGGCTGTAATCGTAACTCCCTTCGCTTATGATTCCCGAAAGGATGAAATACTAGTGTCTGTAGTTATTAGAAATAATTATAGAACTATATATATATATATATATATATATATATATATATATGTAGGTTACACACCTACACACACACGCACATACGCACACACACATACACACACATACACACACATACACACATATATATATATATAATATATATATATATGTATATATATATATATATATATATACCAGTGTTTTTATCTATCTATCTGATTAACGGTGTATACCACACTCCTAAGTCAATTTTTGGTTTACAGTCATGAAACTTGATACATTAACAATTTTGATCGGTTGAACAAATTCGATTTTTTTTATCTAGCCAAATAGATGCTAAGAGATTATAAGGAGATAAATTTTTGAACGTGAAAAGCGTAAATCGACTAAACGTGTCACTTCTTCGCATGCGTGATTATACACTTATGTACATTAAAGTCGGTTAAATTTTTGGGGTTTGTTATAAATATGACAATAGTTTTAACTATAAGGACTAAGTCTGGATTGGTAAATGTTTTTATCTTAGGTGATAGCACCTAAGTAATATTATCTTAACTTTAAATTAATTCTTATACTCAATAGAGGACTAGCTTTATAATAATACAGATGGAATTTGCATTAATAAAGATACGTTTAAATGTTTGTTTACGATCAGCTAACGCCGGAGTGCACTACTATATATTAGGTACAATAAAATAATCAATAGAGAATTGAGTATATAATAATAAATACGAAATCAGTATGCATTAAAATATCATGTTTAAAGCTATTTTGCGACGGAGCAGCGCAGGGCACCTTGCTAGTGTAATATAGAACTATAGTGAAATTAATTATAGTTGTGCAAATAAAATGATAAACTTACATGTGACAGTTTATGAATTTTCGAAACAACAAAAGTGCTATACAGATATAATAGTAGAGTTATTTACGGGCGTCGATTCCATGGTCGAGTTGGAGAACTGCCAACTGTCGACACGACGGTTCTGAATTGAATCCTTGACTTGGGAGAGATGCTAGTCTAGCGGCACTGATGAGTAGTGATACAACGAAACAGGACTGTATGTCGATGACTACAATTATATTTATATATATATGTGTGTGTGTGTGTGTGTGTGTGTGCGTGCATGTGTGTTTGTGTGTGTGTAAATATTTTCTTACCACCCTTCCCTTTTTGAATGTCCTATGAAGTGGTACTATGTTTCATTTGTCTTACAGATCTGAAGAGAACATCAGATGTTGTTTGTTCAGAATCGATGACCATTGAAGAACATTTTCCTGTGAGGCGACGTCATTTTGAAGCCTGTCGGTTCTCAGCTGTCGTACACGAGAGACTGTCTTTCACGTCATAGCGTCTGTCAGGAAAGGACAGATTTGCTTTTACCTCCCCCCGCCACCACCGGCAGCGACACCACTCTCACCACCAGATAGGCAGCACTAGACGTAACAATCGATGCAACAGTCTCATCAGAAATAGTATCTTATCTCTATAGAAAAGCAATCTGTATAACAATATTACGAATACCAAATTAAACAATGTTATAAGAGGTTCGGTTATATATTTCGATAAGATGTATAGTTATTTCAATCGAAAACATTAAGTAAACTCAGCGTAAAGATTTGCCAATATAGAATACATTGAAAAACAATGTTTGCAAGAAAAAACCTTATCATTTGTAATGCTTACTTTCAGGAAATAGTACACATTTTACTAGAGAAATGTTTAAACAATAAAACATATACTTTATCTATGAAATATTTTAGTCTTGAGGTGGAAGTACTTCTACTAACATTCTATTTGAATAACTAAGCCTGTTAGAACTGTATAAGTGTTAGATCTGTCGTGGGCGGAGCACTGTTGACACATGGGAGGTGTCGCTCTAGGCACCATTTTCTGTTTTGCCATAGTACAACGTTGTTTCAAAATCTACTGAGGATTTTACTTTTCACTTTCTCTGTTATAGGTTTGTCACAGAACAAATGCTGCTAGTTTTCCCCTACTGTTTCGTTATTTCTATGTAAGGTGCTCCATTCTACTCCATCCAGAGCATAGTAAAATTAAAGCATTGTAAATAATTTTCTTTTCTACTCCTGTGCACCTGGGGTTACACGGAACTTTCACAAGCAGAGTTTTCAAAAAATGACACGTTTGTAGAAGATTATACAACGCCCCTGCTTTCTAGGTAACTTGGAAATCATTGTTTTCAATGCGAATATTAGTTTACCGCTTTCCCCGATAATACAACTTTGCCGATATTCAACAATTATTTCCAATATTCAAGGTGTTTTTCTCATCGTGTACTTGATAGATATATTAATCTTTATGGTTGAGGGACCTTCTGGCATTATTAAAATGTGGGAGTATTAATGCTAATAAGATGTTATTTCATGCCATACATCGGAACACTTTGAGACATTTCAATTATTACGCCTAATGACTTTTACGTATATAATGCTAAGCACTTGTTAATATAGTACGGCTTACGAGTTTAAGGTTAGTATTTTTTATTATTATTATAATTATTTTAATTCTTCTTCTTATTATTATTATTATTATTATTATTATTATTATTATTATTGTTATCATTATTATTATTTTGTGTATCTCATTACAAATCCACGCAATAACATGGGAGGGGAGACTATTTTAAAATATCGTTCTAAACTTGAAATGGAGCAACGGACTTATTATAAGTAGATATTAATAAGTCCCTCTTATCTTTTTTTACCTTACTTTTTTATTTATTTATTTTTTTCTACCTTTTCATTGTTTTTAAAATAGAGAGTAGATAATGCACTGTAGGTGTGTTGTCGGCATCTCCAGTTACTCTCGCTTCTCCTTATTTGTCCCTTATTCCTAATTGCCAATGAGTGATTTTCTGACAAAGGGTGAAGAAGCTGTTTCCAGGTAAGCAGTATTTTGTGAATAGTAGCCTTAGATATCGGAAATTTTCTGTTTCTATGTCTGTCCTTGTGGCCACGTCACTAGTAAGGGTGCTGGAAGTAAACGCTTCATCTGGGTTGATGTTACTCGCCTGATAGTCAGGGATCTGAACCTTGGATTAACCATTAAGGAGGCTGTCCTATCAGCAGGTGCAATGTCCTGGGGCTGTTGTATTCTCATTTGGTGAATGAATTCTGGACCATGCAGTAGTTTCTGATGGAGCCTCTCGATGCCATACTAGTGGGTAATTGTTACAGCTTTACCTTATCATGTGCTACAAAAAAGTATTTTCTCTCTTACTGTCCCTCTCTGTCCTGCTCTAATCAAGTCGGTCGACCTGTTCCACAAATCCCAAAACCTCAACATGAAATATCTCCAGAAAAAAAAACACAAATAAACCTAGAACTCCATCCTCTAACGTAGACCCCTACTACCATGTCTCTTTCTCCAACATCAGGGGTCTACGTTCCAACCTTCCAGAGGCTGAAACCAATTACAGGAGACGAAACAGACATATTCTTCCTAAGCGAAACTGGCATAGAGCCGACCACTTCCCTAGATGAGTTCATAATTAACGGATACTTAACATCTACATCTCATCTCAAAGATCGCCATGGGCATGGAATATGTGCCTACATTAAAGATTGTTTTCCGCGTGGTAGGGATATCTCCGGAGAAGACCCGAATTTACCTTAAATGTGTTCCGGGTTTCACTTGCTTACGCCACCGCATTTGTATTTTCCCTCTATCGCCCTCACAACAGCGGAGTTACTATTCTTAAAAGTATATATGAGAAAATTGACCGCATAATGTCTGCTCATCCTTCGGCTTACATTCACATTTTTGGTGACTTCAATGTTCACAATGTGGAATGGCTGACCCACTCAAACAAGAGAGATTATGAGGGGAAATTTTGTCATGATTTCGCCATTGCCTATGACCCCACTCAGATTGTTCACTAAGCCACCCGTGTGCCGATAGTACCAGTCAATATGCAATACTTTTAGTCCTTTTTCTAACAACTTCCACTGAGCTATGTTCATGCTCCGTTCCATCTCCTCTGGGAGCTTCCGACTAGTCGGTTGTATCAATTAAGATAAAAATGTTTTTTTATTACATTTTCACGCCCAAACAAGGCCCATTGCCACTTTGATGTAGGGGTTACTATTAGGACACAGACTACAGGGGTACTAGGTGGGGAGTTGAGCAGAAAGATGTCGGTTCACGTTACACATGAACTGCTGCACCCCAGTACAGTTCAGAAAGCAGGAACCTGGAAGAGAGTTCCAAAGTCTAGCGGTTTCTGGGGAAGAAACTACTGGAGTAGAAGGCTCTCTTACATCTAGGGACCTCTACTGTGAAGGGGTGGCATTGTACTGCTTGTCGGGTTTATCGGCGGTATTTACGTAGAGGGGGTAGAAGTGCTTGTAGCTCTTCGGAACATACACCGTTAAAGTACTTGTAGAACAGGCAGAGAGATGCTACATTGCATCGATGGGACAGAGGCTTAAGCTTGGATGATAGTTCAGGACCTATTAGATTGGCGACTCTTTTTTGAACCTTGTCTAGGAGTGAGAGACTAGTAGCAGATATGGCAACAATACTCTATACATGCGCGAATGGGTGCCTTATAGAGGTACGAGATACATTCAGAGGTCAGTACCTTTTTCGCAGCCGTCCTGACAATGTTCTCAATGTAATTGTTTCAACTCATGTTTCCTGTGAACGTTAGGCCAGGAGTTTAAAAAATGTGCTTTCATATCATGAATCTTTGGCCATTGCTATTTGTGGGAGAGAAGGTTTCTTGTAGTTATTGAAGGAAACAAGTTTAGTCTTGGCAGCATTGAATGTGACCATCCATTTTTGTCCCCATTCCACTACAGATTGGATGTCATCTTCTAGTGTTTCTGTCACTTCTTTAAATATGTGTTCATTTGTTTTCCTGTCCCGTCTGTAATAGAGCGTGGTGTATTCAACATAATAACCTATCTCACAGACAATTTTGTCAGGGAGGTTATTTATGAATATTAGGAATAATAGAGGTCTTAGGATAGACCCTGAGGCACTCCCGCATTTATATCATATTGTTTAGATGTACGCCCATAAAGGACAACCTGTATTTTTCTCTTATCTAAGAAGAATTTAATTAATCTTGAGCGCGTGGTACAGTGGGGGAAGAGCTGGCTGGTTACTTTTAATTAACCTCAAAGCAAACTCCTATTTTTACATCATCAACGCTCTGATCCCACTCTGGCATCAATAAAAATGGATGGCTCTCGTCTTGGAAAGGCTCCATGTTTTCACAAGCTTCTGGGTCTGATATTTATTCCTGATCTGAAATGGGACACGTACATCAAATCTGTTGTCAAGTTCGCAGTAAAAATGGTAGGATATTTCTATCGCTCCAGAAGATATCTCACTGCTGAGTCAATTCTTTATTTATATAAAAGCCAAGTACGTCCAAGGACGGAGTACTGCTGCCATATCTGGGAAGGAGCTGTTAAAAATAATCTATCCTGCCTTGACAGAGTATAACATAGACTTCGTGGCTTAGTAGAGGATGCGCTTTTCTCTTTTTTGCAACCTCTGTTCCACAAAAGAGACGTTGCGAGTCTGTCTTTGTTTTTTCGTTATTTCCATGACAAGTACTCGTCTGAGCTTCAATCTCTGCCCCCCTCGCCAATCCTACACGGAAAATATCCGTCTAGCACAAACTACAGTCAATAATTTTTCCCACTATATCTCTGCCTAAATCAAAACCCACCCCCTTTATCCATTAACAAGTAAATAGCATGTCCCTAAATCACTTTGAGGAGTGTAACTAATCAGTAGAGATATAATCCCCCACAAACTAACCCAGTAACACTAACCACGCGGGGTCGCAGAAATACCTGGATTAGAACCTAGGCGCGGAGAAAACCCTCTCGGGGCTGACGGACCCAGTAGGTCTTCCCAGATCATCCGTCTAGGAGAAGGAAAACTCTGAAACTAAACCAAAGGGGAGAGAGGCCTCTTCAGTCTTGGATGACAACCTTCCTAGAGCTGGTGACTCAAACAAATTCACCCGTTTGCAAACCTAAATTGCTTAAGGAGTAGATAGGCTCTGTCTATCGCCCGGCTTCCATACTCCTTCTTTGCCTATTAGTCAAGCGCAGAGACACTATCTCAGTGATTCAACAGAAACACCCAGCGGTAGATCTTGTTTCCTGGCTAGGGCAATGAACGCCGTTCTTCCCCATTCCCAGCACGCCCCACCCCTAAAACTGAACATTTGGGAGTGCGGGAGTATAAGATATGACTGAGCGATTAGATTGGGTTGACCTTCTTCTAAAGGGTTGAGGGTACCGGATTGACAGTTCCTGGCTGCTGTTCCCAGCTGGTTGTACAGGAGCCCTAACTCTTTGGTAGCGCTTAGAGCGGCTGCTCCATCAACAGTTGAATAATATCGGGTTGTTTGTAGTTTCATGACGCGCATGGAAAGGGACCCTGCACTCATCCCCGGTGGGCTTTCCTGAGGCCACAATCCTAATTGGAGAAAGGTCAGCTGATGGTCTACTTGTGATGCATGTCTGAAGCTCCGCATAACCTCTTGTTTAGCTCCCCCTTACCGAAACTCTTAAAAAAAAATATGACGACAGTACAATCTAAAAATAAGCTTAAACCAGGATTAGGGACAAACAAATTCAACTTGCCTCCTCCCTTGAGGCTCTCATTCACAAATATCCGTGGGCTTAGAACTAACTTAGCTGATGTTGAAGCATTTCTCTTAAAAATACCCCGGATATCTTAGCACTAAGTGAGACTAACCTACACTCCTCCATTCCCTCTTACCACTTTAACATGCCTGGATATCTCCCACTCTGCCGTAAGGACTCTGACAGACATATGCACGGACTTAGA
This sequence comes from Euprymna scolopes, assembly GCF_053919585.1. Classification (NCBI taxonomy): domain Eukaryota; kingdom Metazoa; phylum Mollusca; class Cephalopoda; order Sepiida; family Sepiolidae; genus Euprymna; species Euprymna scolopes. The sequence continues at coordinate 53,434,476 of NC_136487.1, forward strand.
GTTTACATTCGTAATACCCTTCCCTTGACTAGAGAAACAAACCTAGAAACAGATGATCAAGCCTTTATGTGCTTTAGACTAAACATGCAACACAATATTAGCTACTATTATTTTCTCTACCGCTCTCCCTCGACCCAGGACTGCTCCATTATAAACAAAGTATCTGACAGCATAGACACGGCACTGACCCTCGACACTAGCGCACAAATACATGTGTTTGGTGACTTTAATGTCCACCACAAAAGCTCACACAGATGCAGCGGGCAGCACAACCCATAGCTTCGCTATATCTCACTCCCTATCACAAATTGTTACGTTTCCAACGCGTTTCCCTGATCAGGAAGAACAACACGCATCACTTCTAGATCTGTTTTTGACCACAGTTCCCGATGACTGCATAACGAAGGCCCACAGCCCTCTCGGGAACGCTGATCATGCAATGATAATGATTGAAATCGCCCTAAACTCTAGACCCAAAACTGAAGAGCCAGTGCTCAAAACAACGAGATATTATAATAAGGCTGACTGGGAAGCCATCAGGGAACTAATCAGAGATGCTCCATGGAAAAATATTATCTCTCTCCCTGCTGAACAATGTGCAAACGAGACCACTGACTGGTTCAAAACTGCAATCGGAGCGCATGTTCCCATGCGGAAATTTTATAGTAAGCCCCACTCTCCCCAATGGTTTACGTCGACTTGTGCAACTGCCATTGCTCAAAAGCAGCATGCATACCGTAGGTTTAACCGACATAAGTCCAGTTCAAACAGACTGAAGTATATAGAAGCTAGAAATAACGTTAAGAAAGAAATAGCGACAGCTAAGAGAGAATTTACGGAAACCACTAAAAAGCGCATCGAAGCACAAACACAAGGAACTCGAGACTTCTGGAAAATCAACAACAGTGTAGTAAATAATGGGCAATCAACAATTCCCCCACTAACCAACAATCACGAGGTTGTCTCCTCGGCAACCGACAACGCTAACATGCTTGCCAGTCGGTTTGCCTCAAACTCCACACTGGACCCTTCCAACCACCCCCTACCTGACTTTCCTATGCGGACAGACGCCACACTAGACGATCTGAAAACCACCCCTGCTCAGGTGCATGCTATCATAAAAAACCTTGATACCTAAAAAGCATGTGGACCCGATCTTATCCCAGCTGTGCTATTAAAAAAGTGCTCAGCCGAAGTAGCTCAAGTTCTCTCCAAACTCTACAATAAATGCCTTAATGAAGCTTGCTTTTCGGTCTGTTGGAAAACTGCTTCTGACCCATCAAATTATCGCCCCATTAGCCTCCTCCCACTTTTTTCCAAAATATTTGAGACCATAATTAACCATGCTCTAGTCCATCATCTTACAGATGCTAAACTTCTGACTGACAAACAATATGGATTTAGACAAGCCCGTTCCACAGCAGACATCCTAACTGTGATCTCTGAACGTATATACCATTCACTGGACAACGCTGGGAAGGGCAGAGCGGTAGCTCTAGATATATCTAAGGCTTTTGACAGGGTATGGCATGAGGGTCTCCTCAGTAAAATCAGATCATACGGTATCACTGGTAGAATACTTAACATAATTAAATCCTTCTTAGATAAGAGAAAAATCCAGGTTGTCCTCGACGGTCGTACATCTAAACAATATGATATAAATACGGGGGTGCCCCAGGGTTCTATCCTTGGACCTCTATTGTTCCTGATATTCATAAATGACCTCCCCGACAACATTGCCTCTGAGATGGGTATATATGCTGATGACACTACACTCTATGGCAGACACGACAGGAAGACGAATGAACACATTTCTAAAGAAATGGCAGAAACACTAGAGGATGACATCCAATCTGTAGTGGAATGGGGACAAAAGTGGTTGGTCGCGTTCAATGCTGCCAAGACTAAACTAGTTTCATTCAATAATTACAAGAAACCCTCTCTACCACCCATAGCAATGGCCAACGACTCTTTATTTGAGAGTCCATCTTTCAAACTCCTTGGCCTTACGTTCACAGGAAACATGAGTTGGAACAATTACATTGAAGGCGTTGCCAGGGCCGCTGCAAGAAAGGTGGGCTCTCTCTACCGTGCTAGAAAACTACTAACACCCGAAAATATCCTGTACCTCTATAAGGCCACCATTCGCCCATGTATGGAGTATTGCTGCCACATCTGGGCTGGTGCATCTGCTACTAGTCTCTCGCTCCTTGACAAGGTTCAAAAGAGAGTCGCAAACCTGATAGGCCCTGAACTGGCATCTAAGCTTCAGCCTCTGTCCCATCGACGAAATGTTGCATCCCTCTGCCTTTTTTACAAGTATTTTAGTGGTGAATGCTCTGACGAACTGCAATCACTTGTGCCCCCACGACATGTGCACCCTCGACAAACCCGACAGGCTGCTAAATCCCACCCCCACACTGTAGAGATCCCAAGATGTAAAAGATCTTTTTACTCCAATAGTTTCTTCCCCAGAACCGCTAGACTCTGGAATTCCATTCCAGGTCCCTGCTTCCCCAACAGTACTGACGTGCAGAAGTTCAAGTGTAACGTGCACCGACACCTTGCTGCCCAAATCCCTACATAGTACCCCAGTAGTTGTTGCCCCTGATAGTAGCCCCCTACACCAAAGTGGCAATTTGCCTTGTTTGGGGTGAAAATGTAATTAAAAAAAAACATCAATTCCATGAACAAAGCTTCTTTCTTAGAAGTGCACGCCTGTGGAACTCTTATCTGTTTGTCTGTTTGCGTCTGACTACAACTTGGATTTCTTCAAGTCCAACATAAACAAATTCTTGAAAAAACCAAGCCCTTACGTAAGACACTTTATCAAATCTCCATTACTAACGATTACTACGATATTATCCAATTGATTACTGTACACGCAATAACCCTTATCCTCAAGTGACGTCTTGGTCTTGATAAGTGGCCACTACAATGTAAAAAAGACGGTTATTAGGGGACGACTCGGTTTTGTTCGAATAAGTAATGATTGTGGTAGAGTATAGTGTGCTATCCCCAAATTAATCTACTTCTCCAAAAGTGGCATTTGGTTTATGAAAAGAGACATAGTAGAAGAATAATTAACAATATATCTTGAAATGTTTTTTTTTAATATCATTCATTAAGGTAATAGCCAAATGTTCAATAAAAGGCGCACAGGAAGCTGTTTCACATATAGTGTAGATGTGTATGTATTCTTTATAGTTGAAGTACTATTGAGCGTTATGTTGCGCATTATTTGAAGTACATGAGGAATTGCATAAAAAATAATTTATTTCCTATTTAAACGTTTGTTTATCTTTCGATCATATAGAGATTTTAGCTTGTGACACAGATTTTAATGTTTATCCTTTTTTTGTATAGCACAAGACATTTGATTACTTTTCAAAAATTAATGGA